>NW_006159814.1:163430-199897 GCF_000334495.1 Tupaia belangeri chinensis | reverse complement strand
AAAAAAAAAAGAGAAGAGGATAGAGAAAGATAGCAAGTGAACAATAGAGGGGATGTTAGTGAGAAACAGATATGGTTTATTATCTGTTGAAGATGACGTGTATAGTATTCTCAACTGGACTGGTCTGGGAAGTATTTCATGATGGGTGAAGTCTTTTAACAAGCAAAATGAGAAATAGTGATTGACTGTTTTAAAAAATTATAATAATAATAATTATTGGGAAATGCATGGAAAAGACTTTGAATGATAAAGCGGGGAGATCGATGCCTCTGTATTGACTGACATGCATGGCATTCCCTTTTGAAAAAGCAATGGAAGTCAATGTAAAGTTATATGTAATCCAATGTAATATAAAGAAGATTATGATGATAATAAAAAAAAAAATAGCAGATTGGACCATGCAAAGGAATTTCTGACCTAGAAAACAAAGTCATCAACAACAACAAAAAAAAAAAAAGAAAGAAAAGAGAAGAAAAAAAATGATAACATCCAGGCAATTTTTTTTTAAAAAAGTGAGAAATCTGCTATAGGGCATGTATGCTTGCTGGAGAGACAGAAGCAAGAAATCACTCCCCGAGGAGGATGACAATGCCACAATTTCCTCTCTTCCATTCTCCTCTTAGAATCTTGGGCACGCAAGCACATGTACTCGTCATGAGTTTTAAACTGTTGGGTCCAGGACACGAACTGTAGTTGACTACATGGGAATCCAGGGATGTAACCATTATGCCATCTGCTGGTCCCAACATACAGGAAATTCAGACATCATGAAATGCCCAAATATCCCAATAATGGTTATTCCAGAAGGTAAAAAGCTACAGGCATGAGAAACTCTTTTATGAAATACATTCTGAAAAGTTTCCAAATCTAGAGACACATAAAGAAATACAAACCCAAGAAATAAAAAGAATTCCAAATAGAATCAACATTAAAAGATCTCCCCTCCAGCACATCATAGCCAGATTGGTAAAATCAAGAACAAAGACAATATTCTAAAAGTGGCAAGAAAGAAATATGAAGTTACTTAGAAAGATTATCCCCGTTAGGGTAACATCAGACCTCTCAACTGAAATAATTCAAGCAAGGCAAGATTGAGAAGACATATCCAAAACATTACAGTTTCAACCAAGAATACTATATCCGATGAGATTATTTTTCAAATGGGAAGAGCCAATAAAAGCACTCTCGGACAAACAAAAACTGAAAGAATTCACCAATACCAGGCCAGCTCTGTAAGAAGTACTGAAGGGAGTACTGTATCAAGCAAACTAGAAGCAAACAGAAATAAGAGAACAAAAAACAACCAAGAAAATGGCTAACAAATGACAGGGATAAGTCAGCAAATATCAATTATGTTGAATGTGAATGGATTAAATTCTCTTATTAAAAAGATACAGACTGACAAAATAGATTTTAAAAACAATACAAAAAAAAAAAAAAAAAACAGAAGCCATCTATATGCTGTCTACAAGAAACACACCTCACTGAAAAGGACATACATAGTCGGAAAGTGAAGGGCTGGAAAAAGATACTCCATTTTTTTGGGGGGAGCCAATACTAATATCAGACAAAATAGACTTTAAGATGAAAGATGTAAGAAGAAGAGACAAAGAAGGACATCATATAGTACTAAAAGGACATATTCACCAAGAAGATATAACACTTTGAAATGTCTATGCACCCAACTCTGGACAGCCAACTATGCACCCAACTAATTAGATCTCAAAGGAAAGATAGACTGCAGCACAATAATCATTGGGGATCTCAACACTGCATTGTCTCATCTGGACGGATCATCTAGAAAAAAAAAAAGAACAAAAAACAAACAATAAAAGAGATACAGGATCTAAATTATACCATACATGAAATGGACCCGACAGATATCTACAGAGTATTTCACTCAACAACCACAAAATATTCATTTTTCTTACTCCCCACATGGAACTTCTTTGAAGAGCAACCACATGATAGAGCACAAAACAAGACAGATGTATAGAATTCAAATGTATAGAAACGATATCCAGTATCTTTTCTGACCACAATTGAAATCAACTACAGAAAGAGCCCTAGAAAAATACATGAACACATAGAAACTAAACAACCTACTCTTGAATGACTTTATATCTACAGAAAAAATTAAGGCTGAAACCAAAAGGTTCAAAGAAAACAATGACAATGAGCAAGCAGGTGTCTATAACCTATGAGACACAGCAAAAGCAGTCACAAGAGAGAAGTTCACAGCAATTAATGCCCACAAGAATAGAGCAGAAAGGTGGCAAATAAACAATCTAACAACACACAGGGAACTGGAAAAACAACAAAAACTCAAAAAAAAAAATCCAGGAGAAAATAAATAATAAAGATTTGAGCAGAAATAAATTAATAGAGAATAAAAATTATACAAAAAATACAGACTAGCATATGGCATAATGGCTATGTCATTGAACTCCCATGTAGTCAATCACGGTTCAAGTCCCAGACCCAGTGGCTTGAACTCATACCAGGCATGTGTGCATGCGTGCCCAAGATCCCGAGAGGAGAAAGAATTGCGGCATGGCTATCCCCCCAGGAGGTGATATCTCACTTTCTGTCTCTCTGTTTCTGTCTTTCTGGTGAGCATATGTGCCCTATAGCAAAAAACTCTCAAAAAAATAACTATTGTACAGAAAATAAACAAAACAAAAACCTGGTTCTCTAAGAAAATAAACCATTAGCTAGATTAATCAAGAATAACAGAGAAAGGAATCAGATAAATTGGCAAGGAAACAGGCATACAAAGAACATAACAGAAATACAAAATACCGTCAGAGAATACTATGAGTGATTATATGCCAACACACATGGTATTGATACAAGAAAACCTACATGAGATGGACAAATTTCTGGACATATATAATATACCAAGGTTGAATCAGAAAGAAATAGAAAGCCTGAATAGACCCGTAGCAAGCCATGAGATTGAATCAGTAATAAATAGTCTCTCAACAAAGAAGAGCTCAGGTCCTGATGGCATTACTTCTGAATTCTACAAAACTTTTAAAGAAGAGCTAGCCCAATTCTTCTCAAACTATTTCTAAAGATTCTAAAGGAAGGAACCCTCCCATATTCATTCTACGAAGCATCCATCATTCCAATTTCAAAGCTAGACAAGGATATAACATAAAAAGAAAATTTCAGACTGATATCCCTGATAAATATGGATGCAAAAATTCTCAACAAGATACTAACAAACTGTATTTAACAACACATTAAAGATTAAAAACCACAACCAAGTAGACTTTATTCCAGGGATGCAAGAATGTTTCAACATAACACAAAATAATAAATGTAATACATCACATTAACAAAAAGAAAGATAAAAATCATATGATCATATCAATCAACACAGAAAAAGCACTAGATAAAATATAACATCACTTTATGATTAAGACTCTCAGCAAAATTGGCATAGAAGGGACATCCCTGAACACAATAAAAGCCATCTAGCTATGGGAAAAACCCATAACTAACATGGGAAAAAGCTGAAAGTTTTTCCACTAAAAACTGGAACAAGACAAGACTTTCCACTTTCTCCACTCTTTTTTAACATAGTACTGGAAGTTCCAGCCAATGAAATCAGAAAAAAGAGTCAAATAAAAGGTATCCAAATAGGAAAAGAATTAAGATTATCTCTATTTTCAGATGATATGATATCATACATAGAAAATCCAAAAGACTACACACACACACACACACACACACACACGGCAAGATGAAAAAAAAAAAAAAACCTCCTTGAAGTGATAAATGAATACAGTAAAGTGACAGGGTACAAAGTCAATGTATAAAAATCTATAATATTTTTATACACCAACAATAGACACAAACAGAATTGAAGAAAACAATCCCATTTACAATAGCCACACAATCCATATTTTATCTAGGAATAAACCTTACCAAAGATTTCAAAGACCTCTACAAGGAAAACAATTAAACACGAAAAAGAAATTTAAAATGATTCAGAAGAGTGGAAAAACATCCTCATGTTTCTGGATTAGAAGAATTAACATAATCAAGATCTCAATCCTACCCAAATTAATCTACAAATTAAATGCAGTTGAAATCAAACTACCAGAGATAGTTCTTACAGAAATAGGAAAACAATCACAAAATTTGTCTAGAATCTTAAAAGATCCCATATCACCAAAACAATCTTGTGCAAGGGCAATAAAGTAGGAAGCATCTCACTTCCTGACCTCAAAACATATTACAAAGCTGTGATAATTAAACAGCATGGTATTGGTAGACCAATGGGATAGAATTGAGAACCCCCAAATAAGCCCTGAAATATAAGGCCAACCGATCCTTCACAAAGGGCACAAGACAATCTAATGGGAAAAAGAACATCTCTTTAGCAAATGGTCCTGGGAGAACTGGATATCCACCTGCAGAATGAAACTAGAACCTTCTCTTTCACCACTAACAAAAAACTCAAAATGAATTGAGGATCTAAACGTAAAACCTCAAACTATAAAGCTATTGGTGGAAAACACAGGGAAAACTCTTGGAGACTTTGGAGTAGGCAAAGATTTACTAAAGAAAGACCTCCAAAGCACCTGCAGTAGTCCCAAAAATAGATAAATGAGATTATAATAGACTGAGAAGCTTTTGCATAGCAAAAGAAACAATAATTGGAGTGATAAGATAACATCAGAGTGGGAGAATATATTTGCAAAATATACCTCAGATAAGGGATTGACTGATAACCAGAATGAACAGGGAACTTGAGCAGATTACTCACAAAAAATAATCCAGTTAAAAGATGGGGAAAAATGAGTGAAACAGACAACTCTATAAGGAAGACATATGAATGGCCAAGAAGCACATGAAAACATGTTTAACCTTTCTTATCATAAGGGAAATTGACATCAAAACCACAGCAAGCTACCACTTACTTAACCCCTGTCAGAATGACTAAAATGAAAAAAATAAATAAGTGTTGGCAAGGCTGTGGTGAAAAGGAAACTCTCCTACACTGTTGGTGGGAATGCAAATTAGTACAACCACTGTGGAGAACGATATGGAGAGTCCTCAGAAACCTGCAAATAAAACTACCAAATGACCCAATAATCCCACTCTTACATATTTACCCAAAGAATAAGAAAACCCTCCGCTGGAAAAACACTTGCACATCCATGTTTATTGCAGCATTTTTTTACAATTGCTAGGACATGAAATCAACCCAAATGTACAAAAATAGACAAGTGGATTGAAAAAAAAATGTGGCATACGTGCTCCGTGGACTACTACTCAGCCATAAAAAAATGACACCCTGACATTTGATACAAAGTGGACTAATATGGAAGACTTAGTGCTAAGTGAACCAAACCTGACTATAAAAGACAAACTTTGTATATCTCCACTCAATATATACCAAATATCTGCGCCCTATAGCAGAAACTGAAAGATTGGAAGGTACAGTAGAAGGAAGGGCAACTGTAGATACTACAGATAAGTAAGGAGAGGGGTAAAATGGGGGTGAGTAATGGGAAAGGGAGAAAAGGGAAAGATATGTTTAATTCACACAAAAATGAAAAGTTATTTGCTAATGATAATGTGTATGGTAGGTAGTATCTTTGTCTTGGCTGATATGTATTGTATTCATGCTGGGAAAAGCCATGTTGTATACTATGAAGATGTATAGCGATTAAATGTAACTAATAATAATAATAAAGAAGCTGATACCAGGTATGAGGATCCTCTGTATTATTTCTGCAACTTTTCTATAAATATGATTGTAAACTAAACCATTTTTTTAAAAGAATATCCTTAGTGAAGCAGTAAGATATTGATGAATTTGTTAATTTTCAGAATCTTTTTAATATTCTGTGTACAGATGATTGTCTTGAAGAAAAGCATTTGACAATTGAGTTATAAGCTGAATTAGCCACTCTGTATGAAAAACATTTTGAAAAAAAACTATAGTCATCTTATGGTTTTTCAAACTTTTTTATTTGGCAGTATTTTCTTCAAAAATGAATGAAATAAGCTTGTCAGTTGAAAACAAAAAATGGATGGTAATTGTTGCCAGCGATAAAACTTGAACTTTCAAGTGAAAATTAGAATTTTGGGAAACTTGAAACTTCTATTATGAGTTTGACAGCTTCCCAATACTTGCAGACTTTTCATATGCTTAGTGATGGTATTAATGAATGTGAATTTATTACACAATGAAATGTGTCAATATCTAGGAATCCACATACTTCAGTGACTGGATCATCTCCAAATGACCAATGCAAGATATTATAAATCATTCATGATAAAAGATCCAAAAATAGACCTATGAAATTTTTTTTCTGTTTTTCCTTTTTTTTTTTTGGTTAGGTTTTTGTCATAGGGTGTGTGCACTCACTAGAAGAAGATAGAGAGACAGGGAAAATGAGAAATCAATCCCACTAAAGGGAGATGGCCATATCGTAATGCCTTCTCTTCCATTCTCCTCTCAGGATTCTGGAGATGCCCACTCATGCACCTAGGATGATTTTCAAGTCTCTGGGTCTGGGTCTGGGACTCAAACCATGGTCTGCCATGTGACAATCAAGTACCTCCACCACCACACCACCTGTTGGCCCCTTTACCTATGAATTTTTATGTAACCAGATATAAAATTCCATTGATATGGTTTCAGATTCTGCATTGCAACTAATCTTTTCTAAGTTTATTTCTTCTTTTCATTAGCAAGATGACAGACAAACAAAGCGATAAAGAGAGAGATAAGCACCCTCAAGAAAGTATCACCTAGGGAACTAAACCCTATCCTTCCATATGGTATCTAGCATTGCAAAGGCTTGCATTACCTCTTTGTCACAATGGCTGGGCTCATTGCAACTATTCTTTAAGAAACTACCACTTGTTAAGTATTGATAGATCATCAAAGACTAATATCCAAAATTTATCTGAAAACTCTATTAAAAGATTGTGACAGGACCAGCAGATGCCATCGAAGTTATGTCACAGGACTTCCATGGGGCTGACTGCAGTTCAAGTCCCAGGCCCAATGGTTTGAAATTCACACCAGGCAAGTGTGCGTGCATGCCCAAGATCTCATGAGGAGAATGGAAGAGAAGGGGTTACTATGTGGTAATCCCCCCACCCCTGGGGGAGTGATCTCTCACTTTTCCTCTCACTGTCTCTGTCTCTCTCTACCGAGTACACACACCCTAAGGCAAAACCCTCTAAAAAAAAAAAAAAGATCATTAGGTCTGATTTTTTTCATATACTTAACATATCACAAGAGATTGAGTGCAGAAGCACATGTGAGAATACAACTATTTTCTGTTAACTAGATTATGAGTTTCTTCCAAGCAAGGTCTCATCTCATTCCAGATGATCTTCCTGCCTCATCTTCCCAGCTGGGACTGCTGGTGCACACCACCATGCTGCTTTTTAGGTGGGTCTTGCTATGTTTCCCAAGCCAGCTCGTGACCCTCCTGCCTTAGCCTCTCCAAGTTTCTTAAATTACAGGTGCATGCCATCACACCTGGCCTTTAGATTGGAATTGGAATTGAACCCTGGCCCCCCATGTCATCTCAGCCTGCAGAGCATACATCTTACCAATGTGTTTTACTATGTGTGTGGGGCTTACATTGTAAAGAGATTCAAATAACTCTTCATACTGAATTTTTTTGTTTGGGGATATATATTGGATCATGAGGAAAGTCATGATGCATTTTTGCATAGAAAAATATGGTATGACTTACCCAACAACCTAATAGTTATTTTTCATAAATATGTATATTTTGTGTTCAATTGTAACAGGCTTATTTTTAGATTAATATTTCAAGTTACCCACTTTTAATTTTGAATAAGGTAAGTGCCAATTCTTATAATCCACATTAACCAATTAACTTAATCTTAAATTTCAAGGGGTCCCAATACCAAAAAGTTCAAGACTAAACAGGTATGGTGTTGAAAGCATATTCATTTGACCTGGGCTCTAGTCCTGATGCTACTATTTATTAGTTGTGTAACTCTAGTACAGATAATCCTCAGTTTTTTTATACATATAATATAGCAAAAGTAATATCTCCTTGATAGGATTGTTGTGAACATAAAACAAAGCAAAGTGGCGTCTGAAGTCTGGAACATAATAGAAATGAGGAAGAGGTAAAGGAAAAGAAAAGAGAAACCCAAAAGAAGGACAAGGTAGGAGGAAAAAGCAGATGAGGGAGAAGAGGAGAAGAAAGTTGAATCTTTTCCCAATAAAAAGATTTATGGGACCAGCAGATGGCCTAATGGTTACGTCACTGAACTCCCACGTAGTTAACTGTGGTTCGAGTCCTGAACCTGGCATCTTAAGACATGCCAGGCATGTGTGCGTGCATGCCCAACATCCTAAGAGGAGAATGGAGGAGAAGGAACTGTGGCATGGCCATCCTCCCTGGGGGGTGATTTCTTGCTTTCTGTCTTTCTGTCTCTCTGTCTCTCCAGCGAGCACATGTACCCTATAGCAAAAAAAAAAAAAAAAAGGAAAAGAAAAAACTCTCTAAAAAAATATAAGACTAGGGGGATGGCATGGTGGTTGAGGGCACTAGGCTCCCACATGGCTTATCACAGCTCAAGTCCTGTACCTGGTGGCATGCTTTCTTATTTTCCCTCTCTGTCTGTCTCTGATCAAACTGGAAAATAATAATGATAATAATAAATAAAGTTAAATAGAATAATTTTTTTAACAATTGATATTTCCAGAATATAAGAATTCTACATTAGTAGACTTTCAGTCCTTCCAGCATCACCAATTGTGGGGAGAGAGACTGAAGCTTGAGTTAATCACCAATGAACAATAATTTAATCAGTCATGCCCCTACATAATGGAGCCTCGATAAAAACTTTAAACAATGGAGTTCAAAGTGTTTCCGGATTAATGAATGCATCCACACACCCAACTCCACAGGGACAAAAGTCCTGTGCCTGGGACTCTTTTGAACTTCACTCTATGTAACTTCATATACTATTCATTTATATCTTTTATAATAAACTGTTAATAGCAAGTAAAGTATTTCCCGGAGTTCTATGAGTTGTTACAGCAAATGATCAAATTTGAGGAGGGAATTACGGGAACTCCCAGTTTGTAGCCCAGTCAGACGGATGTGTGTTGCACCCAGTACTTCCGACTGACATCTGAAGTGGGATATAGACTTGTGGGACAGAGCCTTTTGTTTGTGGGATCTGCTCTTAACGTCTGATAGTTAATGCGAAAGTTGAATGAAGTTGTAGGACACCCAGTTGGTATCTGCAGAGAACTGGTGTGCTGTTTGTTGTTGGAGAACCCACACACTTGAAGTCAGAAGTGTTGTGAGTAGAGAATCAGGTTTCCTGTACCCCTCTTTTTGTTCACCCCTGCCTCTGACTCTTGCCTACTTCATTTTTCTGTGGGTGTCAAGCAATAGGGAGAAGCTGCCTCAGGTGAAGACATGTACTCAAGTGACTTGTTTCTGTCCAGAGTTACTGTCCTTGTTGCACAAAGCTGGTCCTGGAAACTACCCAAACACGAATGAGAGGATTACTCAGGCTAATAGGCACATAGGCAGGGTAGTAGGTAACAGGCAAATACGCAGAGAAGGAAAGTAGAAAAGAGGGTACTAGGGGCTGAGGAAAGAGGAAATGAAGAATTATTGTTTAATGAATACAGAGCTTCAGTTTGGGGAGATAAGAAAGTTTTACTGAGGTTTGATTATTATACAGACTCATTCTGTAATAACTCTGCTCAGAACTTACTCAGTTTGGGGATCTTCCAGTGAGGTCACATGGCAAGAGTTAAGAGCAGAACTGCGAATGTCTCTAAATGGGAGAGTCATAGGTAGAATCACAGAGGGCAGACTCTGTGGAGGTAACTGCTGCATAATTCTCATTCAACCTTACTCAGCAGTTCCAACATTTCAGCTTGCTCCCCTACCTTATCAAGGTTCTTAACATATCAGCATAGGCCAGCACTCCACAACTTGGAAAGCTTTTCTAAGCTTGACAAAAGATTTTAAAAATATATCTGAAAGTGCTCTTCATCTTAAGCTTTGATTTCACTGCCTACACATCCTTTGATGTCACATAAAAACATTTGTCACACTGACTTTCCCCTGCGGAACACTGCTCTACCATTTGCTCAGAGGAGCCAATAATGTCTGTTTTCTTCCTTCAGAACAAAAAGAAAACTTTTCCCGTGTTGATTTTGTTTCAGTTATTGGGAGGAGAAGATAAGCTGACAATGGAACTTGACGATTGGCATGTTATGTTTACATGAATTTTTAATAGCAAATGATTTGTTCCATCTGGGAAAGGCTGATTGTATTTTCAACAATTAGGTATAAATCAGGATGGATTATTTTTAGCATTAGAAACAATTTATTTAGATCCACACCATACTGGGCTACTCATCGGCAGTGGCATTTTCTGACTCTGAAGAGGGTTGAAGCCCTTGGTTGCTTCTCCCTTCCTTTGAGGCCATGTCTCATAATATCAAAGATTTTGCTCACCAACCACCTCCCCCATTGGGATTTTTGTCACTCCACTGTTGTGGTTTTAGATGTTGTAGTAGTAGTTCACACTGTACAATGCCCCAGACATGGGCAAAAACAGGCGGTGTGATGTTCCAGCAGCTGAAATTGGCATCTCTGGGTGTCGTTTCCATAGCAAAAGGCCTCTTATTTGAGAAGGAGCAGAAACAGACATGATCATTAAGGAGAGAAAGGGTAGGGATAATCCTGAGGTCCCATTTTGATCTACCCAGTTCTCATCTGCCCTACAGGAGCTTCAGAATTAAAGGCATTCAGAAAGAAAGAAAGAAAGAAAGAAAGAGGAAGAAAGAGAGAAAGAGAAAGAAAAGAAAGAAAGAAAAGATATTCACACATTCATGCTCATAGCATTATTCACAATAACCAAAAAAAGGTGGGAACAACCCAGTGTCTTCACAGATGAAGAGTTAGTCAAAATGTAAATATTTCCATACAATAGAGTATTATTTAACCTTTTTTTTTTTTTTGGAGAGTTTTTTTTTTTTTTGCTATAGGGCGCGTGCGCTCGCCAGACAGACAGAGAGAGACATAGAGACAGAAAGAGAGAAATCACCCCCCAGAGGGGATGGTCACGCCGCAATCCCTTCTCCTCCATTCTCCTCTCGGGATCTTGGGCACGCACGCACATGCACCCGGCGTGAGTTTTAAGCCACCAGGTCTGGGACGCGAACCGTGGCCGACTATGTGGGAGTCCAGCCACATAGCCATTACACTAACTGCTGGTTCCCGAGTATTATTTAACCTTAAAAAAGAAGGAAGTTCTGACACATGCTACAACACAGATGAACCTTGAAGACGTCATGCTAACCAAAATAAGCCAGACACAAAAGGACAAATATTGTACAATTCCACTTACATGAGAGTCCTAGAATAGGCAAATACACAGAGATGGAAAGCTGAACAGAAGGTACCAGCAGCTAGGGAAGAGGAAATGGGGAATTATTGTTTAATGTATATGGAGCTTTATACTGGGGTGATGAGAAAGTTCTGGAGATGGATGGTGGTGATTGTTGCACAACAGTGTGAATGTACATAATGCCACTAAAATGTATACTTTTAAAATGGTCAAAATTGGGGAACCAGCAGTTAGCGTACTGGCTATGTTGCTGGACTCCCACGTAGTCGACCGCGGTTCGTGTCCCGGACCCGGTGGCTTAAAACTCACGCCGGGCGCGTGTGCGTGCGTGCCCAAGATCCCGAGAGGAGAATGGAGGAGAAGGGATTGCGGAGCCATTCTGACCCATGACGGGAACCCGAGGATACAAACTTGAAGCTGTGGATGGGAGAGAGAAACTAGGAGTCCCTGATAACTTCGTGGAGCCACAACACACACTCATATTTTTCAGGGCCAGCTGGTGGCATGGTGGTTAAAGGTGCTGGACTTACACATGACTGACCACGGTTCGAGTCCCAGACCTGGCAGCTTGCTTTCTGACTCTCTCTCTCTCTCTCTCTCTCACCCTCTCTGGTCAAGTTAAAATAAATAAATAAATAAAGTTATATAAAAATAATTCTTAAAATAAAAAATAGTCAAAATTATTGCTAGACTCCCACATGGCACATCACGGTTCAAGTCCTGGACCCAGCGGCTTTAAACTCAAGCCAGGCACGTGTGCATGCATGCCCAAAATCTTGAGAGGAGAATGGAGGAGAAGGGATTGCAGCGTGGCCATCCCCCCAGGGGTAATATTTCTCATTTTCTGTCTCTCTGGCGAGCACACACACCCTATAGTAAAAATCTCTAAAAAATAAAAATAAAATAAAGAAGGAAATATCTATATCTATCTATCTATCTATCTATCTATCTATCTATCTATCTCTATATATATTTGACAGAGGGCACATGTGCTCACCAGAGAGAGAGAGGCAAACAGAGAGGGAAAGGGAGAAAGCACATGCAAACAGGACATGGTCCCTTCTCCTCCATTTATCCAACCCATTAGGATTTGGGGCATGCATGCATAAGCACCCCATGTGTTTTTCAAGCCACCAGGGCTAGGACTTCAACCACACACAGTCAGCCATTTGGAATCTGGCTGCCTAACTGACCAGGCCATGAAGCTGGCCCTGTAGATTTTTTTTTACCACAATCTTTTAAAAAGGAAAAAAAAAATATGTTTGTGATTTTCACTAACCTCAGGTCTTGTTCTGAAGAAAAAAATCTGGGTATCTGGGGCCAGCAAGTGGCATGGTGGTTAAAGGCGCTGGACTCCCACATGGCCGACCACGGTTCAAGTCTCGGGCCTGGTGGCTTGCTTTCTCACTTCCTCTCTCTCTCTCTCTGTGTCTCTCTGATCAAACTGGAAAATAATAATGATAATAATAATAAATAAAGTTAAATAAAATAATTCTTAAAAAAAATCTGGGTATCATCAATACTAATTAAGGCAATGCTTACTAACCAAACTACTCAATGATGTCTGATAAATGTCTTCTAACTGACTCTCCAACAAGAAAAAAAATAAACCTATATGTAAATATTTGTAAATAAGTTTATTATAAATTTTACTGAGGGCTAGCAGGTGGTACGGAAGTTAAGACAACTGGATCTCACATGACCCACCCCCATGGTTTTGAGTCCTGGGCCCAGCACTTCAAAGAACATACTGAGTGCTTGTGTATGTGTGCCCAAAATCCCAAGAGAAGAATGGAGAAGGGATTGCAAAGTGGTCATCCCCCTGGAGAGTGATTTCTCACTTTCCTTCTCTCTCCATCTCTGTCTCTCTCTGATGAGCACAGGCACCCTGTAGCAAAATTTAATTTTTTTTTTACTGATAGAAAGGATGTGAGCCACAATTTTTAAATATAAAATATTTTAACACAAAGCCAATTGATTTTCACAGATTAATTTGACTTTTGCCAAACTCTTGCATCTACAGCCAACAGTGGTTGCAACTGACAAGTAAATAAGTGTAGTTCTGACATGAATGTTGGTTGATATTTTTGTTTAATGAATAAGATAGAAGTGAAACAACAAGACATATGTCATAATATCATTTATTCTTTAATGATGTAAGCAATATTTTTTTATTAACTGGTCAATCCTTTTTGAATACTGGAAGAATATTTCTCAGATTTCTTGCATTATTCACAATGTAGCAGCCACAAACTCAATGTACTTTTAAGTTTATCCTGCATTATTAATATTTTATCTACTACACCGTCACCCTTGGACAATCAATAAAATATTTTAAGGGGCTAGCCTTAAAGCTAGATTTGAGCTAGGTCTCACATCTCATCAGCTTAAAAAACAAGCTATATGAGTGCATCCAAAATCCCAAAAGAAGAGGGAAATGGAGGAGAAGGGATTGTGCATGACCATGCCCCATGAGGCATTTTCTCACTCTCTCTGGTGAGTGCACGCACCCTCTGGCAAAATTTTAAAATATATGTTTTTAGGATCAGGCACTGGTTTTTTTTTTGCACAGCTGGACCCACATGGAAAGGGTCCTTGTTCCCATCCTGAGATCTCCCAGAGCATGTGGGGTACATGTGTATCAACTGACTCTCCAGGAAAGAACAACTTTGAGTATAGTGTTTGCCGATTTTCATGCTACCATGACTGATTTTAAGTCATCAATGTTATGTTACTGAAAGTGGAATTCGGAAGAGGTGTCCATGATAGGCTGGCTTGAACCAGTACAAGCAGCTGTGGCACACTTCTGGACGTTGAAGTCACTGGTTATTGATGGCCAAAGCCAAATCCTCTTCCTTCTTTGAAAACTCCATCTGTTAACATGGGAGGCCTTCACTTTCCAGACTTTCCCCCTAGCAGTGCATGGATAAACTGTTGAGTCAAAAATGTGTCCCGTGTCAGCTCTCTTCTGAGGAAAATGCATTTATCCCTAGTAGTAGTAGAAACCTGGAGGAAAAGAAACCTCAATATCTCAAAATATTATCTATCTCTCATTTATTATTTTTTTGGAATGATTTGAAATAGCAATCATAGTGCCAATAGAGGCTCCACTAAGAAACTGTTATCAAACTTATATGAACTTGTTATAAAATTAAAGGATAGTTGGGATCAGTAGATGGTGTAATGGTTCCATTGCTGGACTCTTGTGATCAACTGTGGTTCAGGTCTTGACCTGACAGCTTAAAACTCATGCTGGGTGTGTGTGCACGTGTGCCCAAAATCCCGAGAGGAGAAGAAACTGCAGCATGGCCATCCTCCTAGGTGGTGATTTCTCACTTTCTGTCTCTCTGGTGAGCACATACACCCCTTTTTTTCCTCCTAGGTGGTGACACCCCACATAAAAAAAAACAAAAAAAAAAAAAAAAAAAAAAAAAAAAAAAAAAAAAAAACCTCTCTCTGAAAAAACAAAATTGAGGATAAATTGGCTGCTAGGGTCAGTGATGGAGAGAAAAAGAGAAAGAGAATGGGGCAGAAAGAGGAGAATTTCCCAGACACAGTTACTAAAAGTGTGATATATTTTGTTCACATTTAACAAATCAGTGGTTTTAGTATATGCCTAACCTCACTTAAAGTTGTCATAAGACTGGAGGCCAGCAGGTGGCATGGTAGTTAAGGGTGCTGGATTCCCACATGGCTAACTGCACTTGGAGTCCCAGACCTGGTGGCTTTCTTTCTCATTTAGTTTTTTCTCTCTCTCTTGCTCTGTCCCTCTCTAGTCAGATTTAAATAAATAAATAAATAAAGTTAGATAAAAAATAATTGTAAATAATAATAATAATGATGAAAATAAATAATCCTTCCAAAAAATAAAAGATGTCATAAGACTAAATCCTAAGTCTTGAAGAAGAGGCCCTCCTGGCCTCTCCGCTCAGTCCCTGTATCTATCAGATGACAGGGGCAGGAGGTATGATGAGGGAGACAATGTCTAGTCAATGTTCACTCCTTATTCCCAACCTCTCCGCTTCCCTGCCTCTTGAGACTTATAAAGGCAGAATATTGTACCTACCCATAAACCCAGCTTCCAGTGTGTTGGCAGAGCCCAGCACTAAGGGTACTGATGCTCTACTCCTTTGATGCCTGGACTTGAGGTGCTTAAAACCTCAACTGAAAAAAGGAAAAGAAAGTATTAAATGTCAAGACTATATCTTTTGATCACTTGCAAATTGTCTCCTTTCCCCTCTCTATTTACTTTTTAAGACACCTCAAAGAGTCTTTTACTTAAAACAGTGAAGAATAACTTAAAATGAGAAATGACAGACACTGGACTTCAATTAACCTAACTGGTTATTGCTTTTTGGAGTTTAGAAAAATGTAAACAACCTAGAGACTTCTCTATTTACTTCTTATGTCACTTTGGAAAAGTTACTCAGTGTGTCTTAACTGCAACTCCCTCATTTGTAAGTGGAAATAATACATTCTAAGGTTGCTATAAGGATTAAGTGAAATGTTATGTACAAGAGTGATTTACAAACTAGAGTTCTAACAGATCCTTGATATTATTATTTCATATGGGGTTCTTTAAAGGTAGAAACCACATTTAATTTAGCAACCATTTCATCTAGCGTGGAGTCTAGCTCAGATCTGTCCGCCAATGAACATTAACAGACTGAACCTTGAAAGAGTCACTTATTATCAGTCAGAGTCCAGGCAAAAAAAGTGAAATCGGGAACCAGATGGTGGTGCAGTGGTGGTGCAGCTGGACCCATATAGGAATGTCATGAGTTGCATTTGGGGGATCTCCTTGAGCACACTGGGCAAACAAAAGTCAGTGATCCAGGCTGGCTGAGAATAGGGATAAATTGCTACATGAAGACCCTATTGGAGGTACCTGTCTCTTGTTTCTCTGTCTCTCTTTCACTCTCATGGAAGATATAAGTAAACTTTAAAAAAAAATTTTAAAGAAATATCATGGGACCAGCAGGTGGCATGGTGGTTAAGGTGCTGGGCTCCCTCATGGCCTACCTCAATTCGAGTCCCAGACCTGGTGGCTTGAAATTGACATCAGGCATGTGTACCTGCATGCATGCCCATGATTCCAGGAGGAGAATGGAGAAGGCATTGCGGCATGGTCATCCCCCCAGGGGGTGATTTCTCATTTCCCCTCTCACTGTCTCCCTTTGTCTCTCAAAAGCATGCACCCAGTGTGTGTTTCAAGCTGCCTGGTCCAGGACATGAACTGCAGTTGACCATGTAGGAGTCCAGTACCTTAACCACCACGCCACCTGCTGGCCCCATACTAGTTATTCTGATAGAGATAATTTACAGCAGGGTTTGGTTAAACAGGCTCTGGAGCACTGAAAAAGTGAGGAAAAGACAGGAGGTAACACAGGAAGGGTAGTAACTGCAAGAAACAGCTACCTATCAACAGCAGGAAGAGGGGTCATTGGGACTTTGTGTAGGGCAGGGGGCCAGGCTGGGGCTGGTATCCCTGAGGTCAGCCAATGAGGGAGAAACTGAAAACTGAAGCCCACTCTCTAGTCAAGTCTCTCTTTCCAGTCAGAGCTTTATATTCCAGACTCTTCCTCCACTTCACAATCATGTTGAAACATAACCAGTCTCACATCTCAGTTTATTAGGGATTTGTTCTCTGTTCCTCAAGGGTTTTGGTTAGTTATCTCAACAGGCAGAGTGGAGAGGAGATACTGCAATTCAGTGCTCAACATAACAACATAAACCAGAAGTGTACCATTTCTTCAGACCGTAGGCATAACTTTGTGGTAGGTATTAGCAGTAGAGCAAGTCTACTGAACTCTCTGGACACACATGACAACCTGGCACCCTGACTATTCCTGGAATCCAGGCAATGAGTGTTTTGGAAGATACTGTGCTTCTGCCATTGCTGCTGGCTGATGTAGTTACATGGGGAAAACTTGTATCTATAGTCAATATCATTCACAATAGAAGTTAACAAGAATCAACATGAAATGGCTTAGATGAGCCATACGCAGAAGTTAAGCTGTTCAAACACAGCAGTAAACATGGGCAAATAGCTCTGCCAAATATGATCAAGAAATAAAAGCACCTCTTGAGCTGATCAAAAGACCAGAGTTCCTCTAGAGTAAGGGTCAGTTGTATCTTTAGGACCAGATATTTTTTTCTAGAAGGTCCTTGTGCTCACCAGAGAGAAACAGAAGAGAAGAGGAAAAGGCCCTTCCCACTCTCGCCATAGAGAAAGGTTATGCCACAATCCCCTCGCGTCCATTTCTCCCTGCTTTTGGGATTTTGGACGCACATGTGTGTACACACACACACATACACACACACACACACACACACACACACACACACACTCACACATCCAGCATGTTTCTCAAGCTACCAGGTCTGGGACTCAAACCATGTAGTTGGCCATATGGGATCTGACTGCTCCTACTGCCGGGCCATGGAACTAGCCTTGGAACTTTTTTATTTTATTTTATTTTATTTCATTTTATTTTATTTTATTTTATTTTATTTTATTTCCATCTCTTTTATACATTCAATCCATTTCTTTGTCCCATAAATGCTTTGCCTCTCTGGTTTTTTTTCTCCTTAATGTCCTTCCTCAGACTCTACTCCTTCACCTGCCCGCTTCCCACACCGTATCTTGTATTCACAACCATTTACTATGTTTCTATATCCTTAGTCATTCAGTTTCAGTCATAGACTGTGGACACTCCGTATATATTAAGTGGAGACATACAATGTCTCTCCTTTATAGCCTGGCTTGCTTCACCCAGCAGTAAATCTTCCATATTCATCCACTTTCTGTCAAAAGCCAGGGCCGCCTTGGAACTTTTTAAAAAGTGACCTATTTTATCACATCATGATGGACTGCCTGATAGAAGGATGTTCTGTGTGGATTTTAGAATCTAGGGGAGGGAGCCATCAAGAGTAAATACTTGATAGTATTTCTTTTGTTCTACAAATACTGTGTCTGAGAGGTCACTGGCTAAAACAAAAGACAGCATTTACAGTACACTTACTGTATGTGCCAGGCCAGAGGTAACTTTTATGTCTACTCTCTCATTTAATCCTTACAAACACATTTTTTAGGTAGGTTTATCCATCAGCATTTTGTGAGTTTGATTACTGGGAATTAGCCCCCTCAAAGCCCTATTTGCTCTGGAAGATCTGATGACATTGAGTACATGACCTTGCAAAGCTATGGGTTTGGAACATGGTGATCCCGCCAATACACAGCCACCTCGAGAGTGCCAGGTTGAAACAGATGGCTGGACTCTCTTAAACCATCTTGATTGCAAAAGAGATCATCTGTTCCAGCCCTTGGGTGACCTAGGCAGCTTATCAAAGTCATGTTTTCATCACAAGATGACAGACTCCAAATTTGCAAAACCCAGATCTGAATAGACATGATATGAAGTTTGAAAAGAGCCTGTCTCTGTGGAAACTCTGACAGCTTCTTTTATACATGCTTTACTTTCATGAATTTGTAATAGAAACAAGAATGCATTCCACTACAGACAGGTGTCATGTCTCAGATTGTTTGTAAGGGGACAAGTGTGGGATGGGGAAGGCCTTTGCAAAGATTCTGGATCCTCAGGAGACATCAGGAACCTCCCCTCAAAATGAACAAATGAAAAAACAAAAACGAAAAAAACAAAAAACAGCATCTTAATGGAAGATATGAAACTTGAGTTGTTGATATAGTAATAACCTTATTACAAAGTATAGATTTTTTTTTTTTTGGAGAGGTTTTTGCTATAGGGAACGTGTGCTCGACAGAAAGACACAGAGAGACAGAAAGATAGAAAGCGAGAAATCACCCACCAGGGGGGATGGCCATGCAGCAATCCCTTCTCCATTCTCTTCTCAGGATCTTGGGCATGCACTCACATGTGCCCAGCATGAGTTTAAGCCACCGGGTCCAGGACTCAAACCGCGGTCGACTACATGGGAGTTCAGCAACATAGCCATTACGCTAACTGCTGGCCCCAAAAGTATAGATATCTTTTAAAAGGAGAATTATAACTATTTTAACATTATGCAGCTTTTTTAAAATCATTTTTTTACATTTTTTCACAACGTTTACTTAACATATCAAAACATTTTTGTTCATACTCCATAGTTCTTGACAGTTAATAAACAACTTTCAAAATTTCAAAAAACTGGGGACCAGCAGTTGGCGTAATGGCTATGTCACTGGACTCCCATGTAGTTGACCACGGATAGAGTCCCAGACCCAGTGGCTTAAACTCATGTCAAGTGCGTGTGCATGCATGCCCAAGATCCTGAGGGGAGAATGGAGGAGAAGGGATTGCAGCGTGGCCATCTCTCCTAGATGGTGATTTCTCGCTTTCTGTCTCTCTGTCTCTCTCTGTCTTTCTGGTGTGCACACACACCCTATAACAAAACCTCTCCAAAAAAAAAAAAAAAGATAATGTTTGAAATATTTGTTATAATTTTGTTTGTGACTCTATAACAACAGAAACAGTATAGTTTTAACTAGTTTTGAGAAAATATTTACATGTCAGCTATTCAAATTGTTGAAAAGCAAACACCTAGCACACAATTCACACATGAACCTTCTCAATTCAGCCCTGCCTACCAATTATTCTGTAATATCCCATCTGCTAGCAGAGATCAGTCTCTTTTTCTTCCTTCAAAGTCTTCCTCAGAATAATCCTCTGGTTGGGACTGCTCTTCTGCAATCTCTATTGAATACAATGCTGGACTGGAAAAGTCCAGGTTATTTTATGGCATGAATTTTTTCATATAGCTTCTCTAATCCTCTCTGCCAGACAGAACTGTTTATGGTGCCAGGCCATCTTTCCAAGAGCTTCTGTTGGCTTACTCGAGATCTACCTTAGTTCCATAGTTTTCTGATTAATCTTCAGATATGACATTCCAGTCAAAGCCCTGTCCAATAATGAGTATTTTATTTTTCTGATTCAAGGCAACAGGTATTATGAATTTTGCCACCAACCAAGAATACTAAAAAAAAATAAGAATACTCCTAAATATTTTTCAATTCCAGAGAGGTCAGTAAGGGAGAAAAGTTTATGTTTTCATTGAAAGAAACAAACAAACAAGAAGAAAAAACATTTTAACAAATTGCTGAACCTATCAACAGCTCAAAAGAAAGCAAAATCCTTAAACTGGGAAAATAAAGCATAGTTTTAAAAAAGTTAGTATATTTTGTTTTACTCAAAAGTCATAAAATTCCATTTCACCAGTTCAGTTTTATGTAATTAATCTCTTTGCTGTTTAATTTGCAGTACTGTGATCTGATTTTTCCATTTAAATCCTGAAAGTTATCAGTCAATATTATTATTGATATTTCTTGCCCCTAGCGTTAAGTTGGTCATTTTCTTGGTTGCTTTTTGTTCTCTTATTTCTGTATATGTGTCTTTAGTTTTCCTGGTAATGCACTCCTTTCAGAACCTCTTCAAGAGCTGGTCTGATGTTGGTAAGTTTTTTCAGGATTTGTTTATCTGAGAATGTTTTTTATCTTTTCTTCCCACATGAAGGATAATCTTGCCAGGCATAATATTCTCTTTTGAAACTATTTTTCACTTAACACTTTGAATATATTTTCCCATTCTTTCCTTGCTCACGTTGTTTCTGATCAGAGGTCTGATGTTAGCCTGATGGGAAAACCTTTATAAATAACGTCAAGATTCTCTCTTGCCAATTTTAGTATCTTGTCTTTGTCTGTGGATTTTGCCAATCTGGCTATGAGGTGCCTTGGAGAAGATCTTGGGCTAATTATATTAGGGGTCCTTTGTGTTTCTTGGGTCTGAATATTTGAATGTTTCTCTAGATTTGAAAAATTTTCTTCCATAGAATGGCTTATCAATGCTCTTATTAATTTCTTAACTTTCTGGGATTCCAATTATCTGGATGTTTGGGCACTTAATGGTATCTAGTATTTCTTGTATAGTATTCTCATTTTTGTGGGGGTTATTTTTGTTTTTCTAGGTCAGAGGTTTTGCCTTCAACATTGATCTTCTGTATGGATTAATCTGCTTTTAATTCTTTCAAGGGGCATTTTAATTTCCTGTATTGTAGCCTTCATCTCTAACAGCTCCATCTGATTCTTTTTTGTGGTGTATATTTCCTCTTTCAGATCCTGCAAGTACTTCCTCAACTCCTGGAACTCGTTGTCTCTTTTCTCCTGCATCTTCTGGAGTTCATTGTCTCTCAGCTCTTGCATCTCTTTTAGTTTTGTCACTATGAATATTCTGAATTCTCCATCCGACATTTCCACGAGTTCTACTGTACTGTCTGTGCATGATGAAAGATTGTTCTTTTCCTTCGGGGAGAGATATTTTCTTGGTTTCTCATATTTCTTGTGCCTCTATGATGATTTCTGGTCATTCTGTGACAGAATCTTTCCTCTACTGTGTTTTGCAATGTGGTATCCACAGAAAGAGATTATGAGTTCAGTTTTATAAAAAGAGGTATCTTCCCTAAAACAGGAGGTTCATTAAGCATTGAGGATTTCAGTGACCCTACAAGTAGTCAGATGCTTGGCTTCTGTGCGCCTAGACACTCAGTGTGTGGAGACTTGTCTGAGTGTTTCTGGGGTCTAGCAGGTGGGGTTTAGAGCATAGCTTCAGTCACCTTGGTCCCGGAACACACCAGGAGGCACCTCAGATTTAAAATGGCTTCTTGTCTGAGTGTTTCAAGAGTCTAGAAGATGGGGTTTAGAGCATACTTCAGTCACCTTGGCCCCTAACATTATGCAGCTTTTAGCCTTGTTCCGGTCTGAGCTGATGACTCAGAGACAACTGATTTGCCTTGCAGCTTGCAGAACACCATTGCTGCCCTCATGTAATCCAAAGCAGCAGGGGCAGGCAGTGCTGGCATCCTGTGACTACACCAAGATGAAATTGCAGGCCAAGTGGGTCTGCTTTGGTAATTAGGCCCTTTATTGTAGCTCTCAAAAGTAAAGCCAGGCCAACAACTGTTTTGTGATAGTAAAATATTACTACTTCCTTCCAGATACCACTACTGATGTAAAAGGTATATGCTTATAGCAACAAAAGTATAAAATACTGGTATTGAAGATCAGACAAAACTAGCAAAGCATTGCATACCTGTGATCTGAAGGATGGTGAATAAGGTAGCATCCAAATATTTTTTTCTCTTTTTTTGGAGAGGTTTTTGCTATAGGGCGTGTGTAGTCGCCAGAAAGACAGAGAGAGAGAGAGAGACAGAAGGTGAGAAATCACCCCCTGGGGGGATGGCTACACCACAATCCCTTCTCCTCCATTCTCCTCTTGGGATCTTGGGCACGCATGCACACGCCCGGTGTGAGTTTAAGCCACCAGGTCCAGGACTCGAACCGCAGTTGACTACATGGAAGTCCAGCAACATAGCCATTACGCTATCTGCTGGTTCCCAAATATTGATATATATATGGATGAATAGAAGGGAACCCTGGATGCAGCACCAACATGGACTTTAATGAAGCATGGTTAGGAAAGAAAAGGAGTGCTTAAAATATATTTTTGAATACATACAGTTATTTAATACCTAGTAAATACATGTATCACATGTATACATGTATACATATATATATTGGGTTGTTGAGAAAGTCATGATACATTTTTGCAGAGATAAATAGGGTTCCTATTCATGCTTCATTGAAGTCCATGTTTCTGCAGCATCCTGGGTCCCCATCCTTTTATCCATTCACCACTAGCGTTGTTTTTTGTTTGTTTGTTTGTTTTTTTGGTTTTTTTTTGGAGAGGTTTTTGCTACAGGGCGCATGCACTTGCCAGAAAGACAAGAGAGAGAGACAGAGAGACAGAGAGCGAGAAGTCACCCCCCCAGGGGGGATGGTCATACCACAATCCTTTCTCCTCTATTCTCCTTTTGGAATCTTGGGCACGCATGCACATGCACCCGGCATGAGTTTAAGCCACCAGGTCTGGGACTTGAACCACAGTCCATTACTTGGGAGTCCAGTGACATAGCCATTACAGCGTCTGCTGGTCCCTGATATGTGGCCTTTTATGGCGCTTTGGAACCAGCTGCTGTACAGGTGTGAGGACTAGGAGGAGGGGTGAGGATGAGCCCAGTCAGGTCCCGTGAAACGGAGCTGGCCATTGGCCTGGAGCTCAGAAGACGGTGTCCGTAGTGCGGATTCAGGAGCCGTCAGTGCGAGGCTAACATCGGCTGTCCTTTGCTGAGTGCCAGCCGTCTGCTGGGCTCTAGTGGAAGTGTATGTTCACTCACTTAAAGGCCACAGCGACCCTAGGAAGGTATGTATGTAGGACTATTAATGCCATTTTACAGAAGGGAAACCGAAGCACAGAAAGAGTGAGGGGTTTCCCTGGTTGGACATCTACTAACCGGCTTAGCTTGTGTTTGAACCCAGGTGTTTGTTCCTGCAAAGTCCTAGGGCTGAGTCTCATTGGCTCTGATTGGCCCAGCATGGCTCATTTGGCAGCCCCTGAGCCAATCAGAGATGCTCAGTGTCAAGGAGACCAGAGAGTGCCCTCGGGGATGCAGGACAATTAAACAGACCTGTTAGGGTCCTGCCTTGCGTGTCTGAGCCAAGACTGTGCCCCCTTTCTCACTGCCACACACACTCTTGGACTTGCACAAGCCTACTCGGTCTTCAGTGCCTGGCTCTGGCACATCTGCCCCTTCTAGAGCTTTCTCTGGCAACCCAGACAGACATTTCTTACTCACTGGTTCAGACCTTCCTGTCCTCATCGTCTTAAGTCAATATCCCGTTCCAGCTTTTTATGGGCCCCAAGGGCTTCTGGCAGGCCCAGCTCCTGCCCACTCTGGGCCTTCCCTTAGCTGTGCCTTGAAAAGGGTGTGTGGCTCACCCACACACTCAAACCTAAAAGCTACATGTATCACATGTATACATGTATACATATATATATTGGGTTGTTGAGAAAGTCATGATACATTTTTGCAGAGATAAATAGGGTTCCTATTCATGCTTCATTGAAGTCCATGTTTCTGCAGCATCCTGGGTCCCCATCCTTTTATCCATTCACCACTAGCGTTGTTTTTTGTTTGTTTGTTTGTTTTTTTGGTTTTTTTTTGGAGAGGTTTTTGCTACAGGGCGCATGCACTTGCCAGAAAGACAAGAGAGAGAGACAGAGAGACAGAGAGCGAGAAGTCACCCCCCCAGGGGGGATGGTCATACCACAATCCTTTCTCCTCTATTCTCCTTTTGGAATCTTGGGCACGCATGCACATGCACCCGGCATGAGTTTAAGCCACCAGGTCTGGGACTTGAACCACAGTCCATTACTTGGGAGTCCAGTGACATAGCCATTATGCTAACTGCTGGTCCCTCACCACTAGCATTGTGATAAGTGGACAATATCCTCCTTACACCCATCTCTCCACAATCAAATAGGGAAGATAAGATTGTAACAGTAAGCATTCTGTTTGTGGTGTTTTAGCTAAAACATGCAGGAGTGGGACTGGTTCAAAAGGACAACTGCTTTCAAAACTGTCTCCACACAGGCAGGGCAATTCCCAGAATGATTCCAACTGTCTATTTCAATCAAACTAAGCACAGCAATCTGTCACACACCCAGTATGATTGGAACATCTAATCCTTCAAACTCTCCATGGTTGTGTGAACAGAGAAGATTGATTAGTCTGACCAAATACTATGGCCAGAGTAATTCTCAGAATTTTCCTATTGCAATTATTTTAAAAACAATTTCAGAAGGATGGTGATGGCAAACTGGATGAAAATTTGGATGCTGCAGTGAAAATAATTCATAGATAACTTCTTTTTTCAATTTTATATTTTTTACTTTTTGGTTTTTTAAAAAATAATTAAAGTAATACAGAAACTTTTTTAAAAAAAGAGAATTACCAATAATCCTCCTCTCGCTCCAAGTATGACCCAACCTTTTCAATGTTAGAAGTGGAGCTAGATGAATTTTCCATATCTCCCACAAGCAACAAATATCCTGAAATGCTCTGATATCTGTTCTCCATGCAGTTTCTCATCCACAGTTCCAAAGTCCAGACCTCTCTGAATATTGCCTTGGTGCAATCTTCAGCTTTCATCTTGGGTAGAATTGGTAGCTTCTATAAAGTAAATGTTCAGGGTCTCCAAGGAGGTTTCTGCCCATAAATACTCTTTTCCAATCTTCTCCCCAGAAAGAGAACTCAAAAACAACACTTATTTCACAGCTTAATTTGGCTTAAATTCAATGTCCATGGCCTTAATTCATTCACAGTAAAATGCAAACAACCGTTTGGTGCTTCCCAAGAGAACCAGCTTCTACAAGGAATCCCCCAGAACTTTCAGTTAGAAAGACAGTATTAGCCCAGGAATGAACTATTCTAAAGTCAGCCTTTCTTGTCAGTGATCTTTTAAAACTTAAATGGGCCTTCCTGTTTAAACATGGCTACTTTTTTTTTTTTTTTGAGAGGTTTTTCGCTATAGGGCGCGTGCGATCGCCAGACAGACAGAGAGAGACATAGAGACAGAAAGCGAGAAATCACCCCCCAGGGGGGATGGCCACGCCGCAATCCCTTCTCCTCCATTCTCCTCTTGGGATCTTGGGCATGCACGCACACGTGCCCGGCGTGAGTTTTAAGCCACCGGGTCCGGGACGTGAACTGCGGTCGACTACGTGGGAGTCCAGCGACATAGCCATTACGCTAACTGCTGGTTCTCTAAACATGGCTACTTTTTGAACAAAAGCCACATAATGGGTGCTTGTTGTCCAGTAAAATGGCACTATGGCAACTCTGTCATTTGTGAAAGCTAGCCTGGGATACAAAAGTCAAGTCACAGAAGCATCATTTCTCTTTTACCTTCTTCTCCTTTGAAAATAGTCTATTTTTCTCATGTTTCCCAACTGCAAAACTTGATTAAAAATAGGAGCAAGCCTATCAGGCCAAGCTGTCTAGTTTCACATGAGAATTTCCCATCTTTCCATAAGCATTCAGTCTCCTCATAGTTTGTTTTTATATTTGACTTAGATATGGCTCTGGGGTCATTGAACCCCAAGTTGATTAAATCTCTTGAATTGTCTTTGAGAGTTGTTCTGTGTATTTATTAAATAAAAATTATCTAGTGTCTTTCAAATTCCTTTACAATGAACTAATTCCCTTGTTTCTTTGGAATTCTTTGATGTCCCAAATCTTCTAGAACATTCTGCATGAGACTTCTAGGTTTTTTTTCCTTAGAAACAGGAAGTTGACAAAAAAGGCACATTTATTTTAGTTCCCAAAATTGGTGTGGGTGGTATCTGATGAATTCTAAAAATAGTACAAGCTTTTCAACACTAAATTTGGCCTTTGCCAAAAGATTCAATGGATTTTAGTCTGAAGTTTGTCCAAAACTACCCTGGCTAAGTTTGAAGGCCTCTTCGTAATTGTTAATATTCTTGGTCTTGCCACTATTACATCTGGAAATTTGCTTTGTGTCTTTTTCTTGATGGAATAAACGATAATAATAAATATCTCTGATTACAAAAACTCACAATTAATTGAATCATGTAATTCTGTCTTTTATACCAGGAATCAACCTAGATGACTCACTAGAGTCTATGAGCCACATTTCAACCACGTTGCCTGTTTGGTTTTCTTAAGTAATATATTAAGTTAAGTTCACATAGTATAAAATCATTTTAAAGTGAACAATCCAGTGATATTTAGTACATTCACAATTTTGTGCAACCACTAGGTCTGCTTGGTTCTCTAACATTTAAATCTCTCCAAAATGAAACCCTTTGCCCATTAAGCAGCTTTTTCCCCCATTCCCTTTCCCCACAGCCCCTAACATTCCATCTGTTTTTAGGCTCTGTGGAGATCTCTATTCTAGATATTTTATATACATGAAATCATACAATATGTAGCCTTTATGTTGGCATTTTTGACTTAGCATAATGGCTCAGAGGTTCTCCACATTTAGAATGTGTCAGAATTTCATTCCTTTTGATGATTGAACTACGTTCTATTGTATGAACACTTTATCTGTTTACTCACTGGTGAAATTTTACTCTATTTTTTACCTTTCAGCTATTGTGAATAGTGTTGCTATAAACATGTAATACAGGTACTTGCTTGAGTCCCCTTTTTCAATTCACTGATGTATACACTTATCTATCTGGCCCTTTAAGAAAAAATTTGCTGAACTCTGTTTTAGAAAGGTAGCCCTTCTTAATCCTTTGTCACTTTATTTCACAGCTCCCCAAAATAAGACCAAATAATACTGTTGTGACCTTGGGTGAATCAGCTTATTTTTAGTCTTACATATCCTTATCTATAAAAAGATACGGTAGGACTAGTTGTTTTCCAAGTTCCCTTTCGGCAGTACTAATCTGTAAAGCAATTATTTCCAAAATGGATTACTGATGTTTTTACTTTTTTACGCAGTTTACAACTTATTTGCCCAGCTTTCTTCTGACTTAAATTAATAGTTTCCTCCATAATTCTCTTTGATTCTACATCATACAAGCAGGGAACAGCCAGTCCCTATCTCATGTTGTTCTTTCTATACACCAAGTTGTAGTGATTTGGTAGGATTATTCTGGGAGGGTATGAACAATTTATCATCAAGTGAAGATTCCTGGCTCTTGCAGAGGGGAAAAAGGAATCCTATTAACTAACTAAATGGCATCATTGATGATTTCTTAAACACACAGCCAAAGGACCAGCAGATGGCATAATGGTTACATTGTTGGACTCCCACATAGCTGACCATAGTTCAAGTCCCAGACACTCACACCAGGCACGTGTGCGTGTGCCCAAGATCCTGGGAGGAGAACGTGAGGAGAAGGGATTGTGGTGTGGCCATCCCTCTGGGGAGTGATTTCTTGCCTTCTGTCTCTCTGTCTTTCTCTGTGTCTCTGGCAAGTGCATGTGCTCTATAGCAAAAACAAAAAACACACAGCCAAATCACAGCAATACAAAAACATTATATAAAATTACCTTCAGTTTGGGTTAGTGCCATAGCACAGTGTTTAAGCACTGTGTGGAGAGAGTAAAATCCCCCTGTAGCCAATTGTAGTTCAAATCCTGGTGCCAGTGACTTGAAAAACGTGTCAGATGCCTGTGCTTATGGGTCCAAACTCCTGACAGGATGGAGAAAGGGAGGAAAAAGGATTGGATTGTGTCATGATCACACCCTACTGGGAGACGCTTTTTTCTCTCTGTATCTGGCAAGTTCGGGTACCATCTAGCAATTTAAAAAATTATAAGGTATGTATGAAACATAAATAAGTTCATAAATGAATTTTGTGTTTATATTTGGGTCCCATCCCCAAGATATTTCGTTATGTATGTGCAAATACAGTCATGCCTTCCTTAACAAATGGGATGTGTTCTGAAAAAAAGTGATCTTGCAGTTTCATCATTGTGTGAACATTATAGAGTGTAGTTACACAAACCTAGATGGTATAACCTACTACACACCTAGGCTATGCAAAGGGAATTGCATTTTCATAGGAAAATGGAATTAAGATGAAGTTTATTTTTGGTGCAAAAATTGTTTAAATTCACTCATCCTTTTAAAAATAATATGCATTTTCCACAAATTTCTTGAAGATCCCTTGTGTGGTATAGTTTATTATCACTTTCTAGGGTCAGTTGTTAACTGAAACATTGTTATGGGTGCATAACTGTATTTGAAAATATATTAAAAAACAACCCTGAAATCTAGTCCCAGGCATTTTGGATAAGGAGCATTCAGCCTGTACTTGGCCAGTGCCTGTCCAGGAAAGCCAAAGCAAGAATTCTGGCCAACTCAAATGGTTTTAACTTTTTAAGATGATTTGTATAGGCCAGCCAGGAAAGGGAGATGTTCTGGTTTGCCCATTCTGACACCACATAACTGATCCATAAGAGAACCAAAATGGCTTTATGTGGTACTTACTCTTAGAGTTCTTTTTTTTTTTCTTTTTTAACTTTTTCTTTTGTTTTGTTCAATTTTTTACCCTCTGGGCCCAAAGCCGGCATGTGGCGGTCAGAGGGAAAAGGGTTCTAAGGTGCTTTCATCAGCGCGAGGCAGCGATTCCGGAGATTGTCATCACTTCACGAGTTCTTCCTAATAGATTAAACCTTAGGAAAATCCGTCTTTAACTTCTGTCTCTTACTTCACAATGAGTCTTACAGAGCCTAACTTTTTGCCTCCCTCACAACAGCTAGAGTCTAATGCTTGGCTAATGGAAGTTAACAATAACCTTGCTGAGTCTTTATAGGTCCTGGCTATAGAGATAGGGAGGGGAAAGGTGCCACCAGCCCCTTCCTATATGACCAGCTGAGAATATTTTTATCAACTGAAGCTTTGCAGAGCCATACCTAGCTTCTAAACTAGGATCTAAGAATTGTCTTGTCTGACTCCATTTTGCATCTTCTGCCTGGCTAATCATTGCTTATCTTTACACCTCTTGCAAATGGTCATTGTGCCCTGCCCTGCATTCCCAGAAGGAAAAGTGCCCCCCACCCCATCCAGCAGTGATTGCTCCCTGACTTGATCACATGTCTTTGGGATCTGTGGAAGACAATGACCTCATTGCTTCTTCCTCATTTTAGCCAAGAGAATGAATAACCTACCGTTTGTTTCTAAATGTATCCACACTGGAATTTTCCCCTATATAAGTTTCTTATCTTGCCCAGTAAGGCAGAGGCAGTTATGGACTCTGTTCTACTCTCTCCCCAGTGCTGGCCACACTGAATAAATTCCTTTCTTGGGACCAGCAGTTGGTATAATGGCTATGTCATTGGACTCCCATGAGTCCATGTAGTCGACCGTGGTTTGCGTCCTGGGCCTGGTGGCTTAAACTCATGCTGGGTGCGTGTGTGTGCGTGCCCGAGATCCCGAGAGGACAATAGAGGAGAAGGGATTGCAGTGCGGCCATTCCCCCTGGGGAGTGATTTCTCGCTTTCTGTCTCTCTGTCTCTCTCTGTCTTTCTGGCAAGCACACGTACCCTATAACAAAAACCTCTCCATAACAACAAAAAAAGAAATTTCTTTTTTTACTCTCTAAGTTTTGTCCCTTTGTCAAATCAGCTAGTGTCATGGACCTGATTTTGGGCCGTCTGAATGAGCATCTGTGCATGTTCCAACATCAACTAGAGTAAATATTGCCTGTTGTGATTAAAAAGGACCCATCTGGTCCATGGGTAACTAAAAAAAGGCAGGAATTTCTTAACTTTGGGTCTTTGAAATGAATTGAATGAAGATGAACCATGAATTGTCTGTCAGTCTAAAGATAAAGAGGGAAAAGACCAAAATATTTTTTTCCTATTATCTACTCACCACTGAACACTTCTGTGACCCCTGGTTACAAAAATATGTGGGAACCAGCAGTTAGCGTAATGGCTATGTCGCTGGACTCCCACATAGTCGACCGCGGTTCGTGTCCCGGACCCGGTGGCTTAAAACTCACGCCGGGCGCGTGTGCGTGCGTGCCCAAGATCCCGAGAGGAGAATGGAGGAGAAGGGATTGTGGCGTGACCATCCCCCCTGGGGGGTGATTTCTCGCTTTCTGTCTCTATGTCTCTCTCTGTCTGTCGGGCGAGCGCACGCGCCCTACAGTGAAAACTCTCCAAAAAAAAAAAAAAAATATGTGAGTTTCAGGACCAGCAGTTAGCGTAATGGCTATGTCGCTGGACTCCCACATAGTCGACCGCGGTTCGTGTCCCGGACCCGGTGGCTTAAAACTCACGCCGGGCGCGTGTGCGTGCGTGCCCAAGATCCCGAGAGGAGAATGGAGGAGAAGGGATTGTGGTGTGGCCATCCCCCCTGGGGGGTGATTTCTCGCTTTCTGTCTCTCTTTCTCTCTCTGTCTTTCTGGCAAGCGCACGCACCCTATAGCAAAAAACTCCTCCCCCAAAATATTGTGAGTTTCGGCCCAGCAGGTGGCATGGTGGTTGGGGCCCTGGACTCCCACATGGTGTCTTCTAGCAAAAATAAACAAAAAACAGGTTATCTACCAGTTATTTCAAGCACTCTATGTAGGAGGGAAAGATCCTGACTGGTTTCACTCTGCTTCTTCTACTCAGTTTACAAAGGCTAGTTTTTCTAGAGGAAACCTTAGTCCTATTCTTCAGCTAACTTCTACAAATAAAAAGTCAAGTACCACCTACCCAGGAAGCCTGGGTACTCTGGCTAGAGTTCACACTCTGAGCCAATTCTTTAGATCACATGGTTCAGCCACCCTGCCCAGCTGTTTCTCTCCCCTCTCCCTGCTTTTCTTTTCTCTCTTCTCTCATCTCTTCTCAGCTGAAGAAACTGAAGGCCCTTTGGACAACATTAGGTGACAACACAAAAACTTTACAGCATTTATTCTGATTCTTGTTCTTGCACCTTTCCTATGATACTGTGTAGCACTAGGAGACCAGTATGAAGGCAAACGACTGAAATTGATGACCATTTTGAGTCAATAATTTATATCACTTTATCTTCCTAGTTATACCAGTCATTCAAAGATATCAGACTCACTGATAAGAAAATATTACAAAAGAAACTACAGTGTTTCTTGTAGTCTAATCAATACCAATCTGAAATGTTTTTGCTTTTGTTTTAATCTCTGCCTCCGTAAGTATTTGTGCTATTGACTTAGTTTCAATTAGCTTTTGATGTTTTCCTTCCACCTCTTTTCATGATAGGGTGGGGGTGGAGTATTTACAGTCTGATATGTCATCTGTGAAGCTCTGCATCTCAAAACCGCAGAGGTAACCCTGATGTAGTCAAAACAAGACTGGGAATGCTCATAAGCTTGGCCGTGCTGTCTCAGCTACAGAGTAACCCTGAAGCTTGAGATTCCCAGAGGCAGCAATCACATGGCAGCCAACACTAAAAACAAGCTTGAATTTTCCAGAAATTTGCCCTTGAACTAATACAAGGTCATCATGATCCAGAACCTAATACCAAGAAGAATTCTTTCGTAAGAGTCCATAGATGTTGTTGAGAAATTGGGTCATAAGTTTATAGAGAGTGATGTGGGAAATAAGTGGGACATGGTAGGAAGAAGACACTTGTAAATAGAAGAATTTCCAAACTCTCTTGTAGAAGTCAGTTAATGCCTCTGAGTTTTTATTTTCTCATCTGTAAAATGGGGATACTACTATTAAGCATGCTCACAGGAATCAAATGAAGAAATTATGTAAATGAGGTTATTTTGAAAACTATAAAGTGCTCTAGAAATGTTGCTATCTGTATTGTATGTGTGTGTATTTCTGTCTGTCTGTATGTATATGCATTCTGTGTGTGTGTGCATGTATAGTGGAGTTCCTCTGGCATAGCATGTACAGCAGTGATTTCCACTAAAATACACCAGAAAGGAGGCCTGCATCCTTGTTCGTCTAGTGTGTGAAGGGGATATTCATAGACATGGTACACAGGAGCAGGGCTCCTTTACATCCCAGAATATGTGTAACCCGAGGGGATCTAGAGGCCACTAGAGGACAAAGGAAAATAATATGGCCCAACTTCCTGGAGCATACTGACTTTATGAAGCAGAATGCAAATGTTTGCATGAGTTTTTGTCAGATAAAATATGATACTTCAAAGAACTTTCTGACATGCCATACTCCACTTTCATCTGTGCCTCCAGTACTACAGAGACTGTGGACTCTGGTCTGCCAATGAGGGGTCTGGGGAATAGTTGGTGGTGCTCTGGGGTAGGGGAAAGAGCACTGGACCAGGAGGCAGTGAGGACAGTGGTGCCAAGGGCTCTGTTCCATCCATCGGTACCTTGGAGTCCCTCCTATTGTTGCTAGGATACCGTCTTAGCGCCTACACTTCTTTCTTCCCTGCATAATCTCAGCAGCCATCCAAGTGCTTCCTTCCAGAGTGATCTTTTGAAACCAAACAGGCTTAGCCCCTTCTCTCTGGTTGAATTTTTCACTATATTCTCCTGGCCTATGAAGTGAACTCCACATTTGGGTAATCTGGCACAAGATCCCTCCCAACCTGACTCCCAGTAGCCTTTAAAGCCTCTGATATTCCACTGCACCCCCATACACCCTACTTCCCTCCACCCCTCAGTTCCTTATTCTCCTTGTTTTTCCAAATGTGGTTCTCTGTTTTGTTCCTAATCCTGCTACACTAAGAAAACCTTAGCTCACCACTCAAGACCTCATTCATAGTTGCCTCCAGTTGGAGGCATTTCCATCTCAGCCAAGCCAGGTTGACCACACTAAACAGTGCCTGCTGCATGCTAACTTTGATTTTGTTCTCATCACTTTCTCAGTTGGCAGAGAAAAGTTCTTCAAGATCTTTTGAAACAAAATCTCAGCAGATTTTCTTATTTCCAAACAGAATTAAAATAGGAAGTGAGAGTCAAAAGTGTACTTCACTGTGACAAAAGTCAAATTGTGAAATCAAAGTATCCTCATCTCCTAAGAAGCTCAAGTCTCCTTGGGGACAGAATGCTCTAGGCCTTCTGAGACTCCGTGGAAAGTCACTTTAAGAGGTTCTTGCTGGCGTCTGAGTTCACACTAAAGCAGGGCAAATGGTTTTATAGTTTTGAGTGCCAAAGAAAACCCCTGCAGAGCCCAAGTCAAATTGTGGTTTAAAGAAAAGTGGCTACAGAGATCCAGGCCGGGAGCCAGTCAGAGCTTAGATAGGACATAAATGTTTCCTTCATTAAAAAAAAAAAAAAAAAAAAAATTCTTTTGTGGAGGAAGTCATGAGTCCCCAAGCAAGTTCTAACTTCACTAAAAAAACTGAGCTAAGTCCTGCCCTCACATTCATTCTTCTTCCAGAAACAGGGAGAAGAGAGGTGGCTGTCTTCCCTGAACTCCAGGGCAGAGTGAGTTAGTAATGAATCCTGTTTGTCTTATACACAACAGTCCAAACTGGACTCACTTTTACCCTAATTTATCATTGAAAACCAAATTGGTGTCACTACAGTTCCCAAACGACTACTGCTTCTGGTTTTGCCTGTCATTAATGTTGTTTATTGTTGTTGATTTTGTTCTTTCCATAACTGACAATGAACTGTATATAATCAGATAAATGATCTTACACATGTACTTATACATGATAATATATAATCAAATATATATGATCAAATATATATGTGTATTTTTATAGGTGTGTATGTATGTATATATGCTATGAATTAATAGACAAATCAACAAACCCTCTGGAAACTCAGGATACACCATAGCCAGTAGGGAAAAGCTGTAAGACCTGAAGTTGCTTTCTCCCATTCTTTTACATGTGATAATACTTTATCTGGTCATGAACTCTTATCAATAGCTCAAATTTTTATGTTGTCATTCATCCATTCATCTAATACCTATTGGGCTGTTGTGTTTGAGGGATTGTATTGAAAGTTATCCATTAACAGTGGTTCTAACATTTCAGTGCATCAGAGTCATCTGAATAACTTATTATACACAGATTCCCAAATTGTGGTAATGGGTAGGAAGGGACCTGAGGTTTGCTTTTTTGGAAAGGTTTTTGTTGTAGGATGTGTGTGTGCACCAGAAAGACAGAGAGAGATAGAGAGACAGAAGGCGAGAAATCATTCCCCCGGGGAGATGGCCAAACCGCAATCCCTTCTCTTCCACTATCCTCTTGGAGTCTTGGGCATGCACACACATACACTTGGCATGGGTTTAAGCCACCGGGTCCGAGACTCAAACCTCAGTTGACCACATGGGAGTCCAGCGACATAACCATTACACCAACTGCTGGTCCCAGGTAGTAGTTCCCAAGTAATACAAATGTTGCTAGCCTTAGGGTCATACTCTGAGAACCACTGCATTAATACATCCACCATCAAATCTCACTTTGCTTCTTAGTCACCTCCCCTGCCCCTTAGGTGGGACAAGATGGCTAAAGTGAGGCAGAGTTGGGTATTTTCCTTCCCCCAGATAAGGTCTGGTCAAAGTCCAGTAGGTAAGACTCTGATTACCTTGTTAATCCTTTTTTCTCTCTCTGACAGAGCAGGAGAGGGATTTTTTCTAACATTTATTGTGAGAAGCTGGTAGAGTTCCTAGAAGTAAAACTCATAAAACTGAGTTTGTGATCCCTTCATGCCTGGATCCCCTAGAGTCTGTCAATTACAAACCTCCAGCTGCTTGATACTGTTAAGACTTTTACGGGATAGAACACAGGTTTTGGTGACTTAATGACTTCCAAGCTTCTTTTGCCTGGCAGGAAACCAGAAGTCTTGGTAACTTCTTTTTAAAAGCTTTCTTTTTATTGATCTTTAGAAGATAAACACTCCATATAAGCATATTGAAGGGAGGGAAGCAATAAAGGTACCCAATGAAATGTTTAGTAACAGATCCTTTTAATAGTATCTCTGCATCAGAATCATAAGTCACATTTTTTGGGGGGGCGGGGGGAGAGATTTTTTTTCTTCCTACAGGGTGCATGTGCTCACCAGAAAGACAGAGAGACAGAAAGACAGAAAGCAAGAAGTCACCTCCCCAGGGGAGATGGCCACGCCGCAATCCCTTCTTCTCCATTTTCCTCTTGGGCACAGGTACACACGTACCCAGCATGAGTTTAAGTCACCAGGTCTGGGACTCAAACCATGGTCGACTACATGGGAGACCAGCAACGAAGCCATTGCCCTTTCTATTGGTCCCACACAAACCACATTTTTAACTTCAGAACCTCTTAATTTTAATCTTAATGTTGGCATTTATATATAAGAAGAGATTCAAAATATAAACTAAAACTCTTCTGTTGGTCATGAAACAGCACAAATAATCTACGGGGTGTCTGTCAACTACTAAGAGATTTAATAAAAATCCTACCCAGGGTTAGGCCTCCTTTAGTTCCCATGATATAAACTCCAAATGGTACATGTGGAAGCCACAAATGTTAGCAACTCTAGGGTCCTTACAGATAGTTTTTGGTAAGTGGTAGATGAGAGAAGATTGTAAAAAAAAAAAAAAAATTATATAATCTAAACCAAGGGGTTTCTTTCTTTTTTTAAAGATAGATGATAGATGGGAACCAGCAGTTAGCGTAATGGCTATGTCACTGGACTCCCACGTAGTCAACTGCGGTTCGCGTCCCAGACCCAGTGGCTTAAAACTCACGGCAGGGGCGTGTGCGTGTGGGGCCCAGAGCCCCAGAGGGGGAC
>NW_006159814.1:158629-163329 GCF_000334495.1 Tupaia belangeri chinensis | reverse complement strand
AAAACAAAAAAAAAAAAAAAAAAAAAAAAAAAAGATAGATGATAGGCATCTGGAGAGCATTTTTGAAACAGCTACCATTGATTGGTAGGTAAGGTTTTGTTAATATACTACTATCTAATTCTAGAATATTTTTATCACCTGGAATTAGGAGAAAGGTGGTTTCTGATCAAAATAAAAGATAACAAGAGACAGTGTGCTTTGATTTGACCATAGGGCTATAATTTATTTACACCAAGTATAATCCAGGTATATATACTTTAAAAATTACCACCTACTTCAGATATACAAAAAGTTAGAGTGAAAAACAGCACATGTATCTTTACTTTCTCATCCTAAGAAATATTGGATCATTGGAAAAATCGTAACATATTTTCTGTGTAAAAATGCATCGTGACTTTTCCAAACGACCCAATAAAACATGCATAGTACTCCCTAATTCCAGTCCCTTCCCGCCCTCCCCAGGAGTTGGCGCTACCCTATATATGTATATAAAATCAGTTCCATAAACATTTTAAGATTTGATATGAATAATAGCATAGTATTGTATATGTATTGTTCTACAACTAGTTTTTTTTTTTCATTTAACACGTTTTGTGATTTATGTTTGTTGACAAATGTAGCTCTGATTCTTTCATTTTCTTTTTTTAGTTTTTCACCGTAAAGCACATGTGCTCACTGGAGAGAAACGGAGAGAAGGAAAGTGAGAAATCAACTCCTCCACCCCCCCCCCAGGGGGATGGTTACACTGCAATCCCCTCTCCTCCTCTTCAGGTTTTGGGCACACATGTACACATGCCTAGCATGTGTTTCCTGGCACCAGGTCCAGGGCTCAAATTGCAGTCAGTTATGTGGGTGTCCAGAGCCAGAACCACCACGCCATCTGCTGATCCATGATTCATTCATTTTCACTGCTGTATAGCATTCCTTAGCATGACCATATCACACTCTATTCATCTATTCCCATATAAGCGGGTATGCAAATGATTTCTAATGTTTTATTATTATAGGAAATGCTGTAAAATATTATTGCTTTTGATTCCCTGTTCATTATAGAAAAATTCTCAGAAAATGAATGAATTGTCTTGAATGCATACACAGCTTATATCTTTCTTTTTTATTTATTATTTCTAGAGAGTGCATTCACTCACGAGAGAGGAGAGAGGGCGAGAAAGAGAGAAAGAGAGAAAAAGAGAGAGGAAGTATTCTCCCCATGGAGTATGATTTTTTCCTTCATTTTCCCAACCACACAGGATCTGACTCCCTATGCATAGTCATGAATTTACCTTTTCTGAAAGTTTCCTTTAAAAAGTATATCAGTATTTTCTATTATTGTTTGTATTTTTTGAGTCTCAAGAAATAATTCCTTCCCCAAGCTTATAAAGTTATTCACCTATATATTCTTGGCTTTTAAAAACTTTACTTTTATTATTTTAGCTATCTAGAGTAGATTTTTGTTTCTGATGTAGGATGGAGATGAAACTGAATTTTTTTTCCCTATGGAGAGTCTGTTTTTCCGGCACCACTTACTAAGCCCTTTCCCACTGATTTCTAATTCTATCTCTGTCGTGTTTCAAGACTTCTATCAATGGAAAAACCAAACTATGTAAAATATTGAAGGAGGTTTATTCTAAGCCAACATGAATGACCACATCCTGGCAAATGATCTCAAGAAGCCATGAGACAGTGCTTTCCATGTTACTAGGTCAGAGCAAATCTTTTATACATTGCAGGAAAGCAGAAGTTATAATCAAAGTTGTAAGTCAATACATGAAGGTTATCCATTGGTTTGACCTGAGATGTTGGGATGTCTTGAAGCAGGGAGCTTACATGTCATAGGTCGAGTCAGAGATAATTTTGTGTGTTACTGGCTAAAGAGCAAGGCTTTGTTTGAAACTTGGAGTCAGCAGAAAGGAAGGTTTAAGTTTAGCCTCAACATAGATAAGGGAGTTTACATATGTGATCAACATCACATGATGTTAGGCCAGAACCAGGATATGAGAAGTAAGCCATGATGGCTGAGGAACTGTAATCTGTTTAGTAAAATTGATGGCATGCAGGCATGGCCCTCCCCAGCCCCCTTAAAAGAAATGTTAGAAAAAAGAAAAAGTGGCCAGAGTTCAGTCCTCACTCCTTTATGCATAAATCTGTTGCAGGGTATCCCTTTCTGTGCCATGGTCTACTTTTCTATTTCCTCAACAATATACTATGACAGTAATTCTTATGGCTGTGTAAGAATTCATAATATCTGGACAAGCCCCCTGCCATTTTCTTTGTATTTAAAAATCACCCTGGTTATTATTGACCCTTTACATTTCTAGATACATTTTATAATTAGCATATGAAGATCCCCATACTATTCTTTGGGATTTTTCGTCTAAATTCTATTGATCCACAGAGTACTTTGGATAGAATTGACTTTAAAAATTATTTTATTCCTTTTCTTTTATGAGAGAGAGAGAGAAAGGCACTGTGGCAGGGTTTTGTCATGCCGTAGTCCTCCCCTCCCCTCCCAGCCATTGAGAATCGCAGGCATGACTGGCATTTCCAGGTCAACCTGGAACCTAAATCTGAACCTCCCTTGTGCAGTGGTGTCCTACCGCGTGCCCCACTGTGGCTAGGCATGAGAAAAATTGACTTAAGATTTTGAGTCTTGAGGCCAGTAGGAGGCATGATGGGAAAGGTACTGGACTTTCACATGACTGACCATGTTTTGAGTCCTGGACCTGGAGGCTTGAAAAACACTGGGTACATGTGTGTGCATGCCCACAATCCCAGGAGGAGAATGGATGAGAAGGGATTAAGACATGCCCATCCTCCCTGAAGGAAGATTTCTCACTTTCCCTCTCACTATCTATCTCTCCACAAGCACACATACCTTATGGCAAAAACCCTAAAAAACAAAACAAAACAAAACAAAACTATGGTTGTTTCCATTCACTAACATGACAAACACCTCCATTTGTTTAGATTTCTTAAAATTTTTTTCATGTTTTTTAAATTGTCTCCATAAAAATGCTGCACATCATTTGTTAGTTTAATTCTTAGTTACTTTGTAGTTTTGATATAATAAATGATATTTTGGGATATTTATTGCTATTGTATAGTAATACAATTGCTTATTGATAAATATCCACAAATCCATATATGTCTTAAAGTCAGAACTTTAATGTCTGATCCTTTAGCCAATTTTTAGTTCTTCCTGGCTATAAAGTTCTCATTTCTGTTTTCAAATCTACCTGTAAAAGATTTATTTTAACGCAATACTTTGCAGAGTAGCTTCAATAAGTATCCACTAAATAAATAATACCCAGGGGGCTAGACAGTGGTACAGTTTTAAAACACTGCATTCTACAAGGCTGGCCCACATGGGAAGGTTCCAGATTTCCATCCGGAGACCTCCCTGAGTGTACCAGATATGCACATGCCCATGATCTGGGGCTGGCTGGGGCTAGAGATGCATCATGACATCAAGTCTCTGTTGGGGGTGCTGTGTCTCTGTCTATCTTTGTTTCTCTTGGTCGTGGAAGAAATAGAAAACTTTTTTTCTTTTTAAATAGACAAATGAAGGCATCTTCCTTTGTAGAACTGTGCAGTTTCTATGATCTATCAATTCATATAAGAATATAATATATGCATTCTCTACCTTTCAATTTTATGTAGGTGTAATCTAGTTAAAATTAATGCTCAGAATAGCCTTAAAAGGAAGGAAGAATGGAATATCTCAAATTGATACTTAGGGGGGAGGTGAGGAGAAGATATTGTTACCAGGCAACCAACTTTATTCCTAGCAGCTGCTAACCCCAGTTCTACAGGGTCTCCTTTCCCTCCCTCCTCTTTCTCATCTGATAGAGTCAAGAAAAAGATCATTCAGGCTAGTGAGAGATAGGAGGAGGGAATGAGGAGTTTGCTGACCAACTGCACCTGAAGCAAAGCTTTGATTCAGTTAATAAAACACTCAGTACAATGGGGACCTACCTCCCTTTTTGGAGCGGCTATGTTGACATTAATTTCAGGTTGTGATACAAAGGTACTTCAGCAATCGTGGAGTTAGACTGTGGCAGTCTGAAAGGAGCCCTGGAGATTAAATGGCCATGTTTTAGGGGAAAAAAAAAAAAAGAAAAATTGTCCCTAGGGACCAGTAGAGGGTGTAATGGCTACGTCACTAGACTGGACTCCCACATAATCGACTGCGGTTTGAATCCTGGGCCCGACAGCTTAAAAGTCATGCCAGGTGTGTGTGCATGTGTGCCCAAAATCCCAAGGGGGAGAAGGGATTCAGGGATGGCCATCACCCACGGGAATAATTTCTCACTGTTTCTCTGTATTTCTCTGTCTCTCCAGCGAGTGTATGTGCCCTATAGCAAAAATCTCTCTAAAAAAAAATCTCCTTATGAGGAATTCATAACAAATTTTAATTAGGCACTTTAGGGTAGAAATGGTAGGTTCTGCTTTGGCATTTGACATGATAGCCACATTCAACTCAGGACTGTGGAATAGGGAGTCAGTTGAACTATTGGAAGTGGAGACCTATGTTTTCTTTCCTTTTTTGAGAGAGATATTTTTACTATAGGGCACATAAACTCTCCAGAGAGAGACAGTAAAAGATCACCCCCCGGGTTAGGGCCATGCCACAATCCCTTCTTCTTCATTTTTCTCTTGGGATTTTGGGCACACACACACACACACACACACACACACAC
>NW_006159814.1:157092-158598 GCF_000334495.1 Tupaia belangeri chinensis | reverse complement strand
GGCTGTCAAAGCCTCTGGGTCTGGGATTTGAACCACAGTCAACCATACGGTAGTCCAGCAACATAACCATTTTGCCATCTGCTGGTCCCAAGACCTCTGTTTTCAAGTTGTCAACCATGAGTGGTGGTTGAACCCAGTGCAGTAGCCAAGTCACTGCAGAGGGTTTATAGTGTGAGAAGGGGAGACTGAGAGCTAAATTCTTAAGAATATCATCTCTCAGGACCAGCAGTTAGCGTAATGGCTATGTCGCTGGACTCCCATGTAGTTGACAGCGGTTCACATCCCAGAGCCGGTGGCTTAAAAACTCATGCCGGGGGGCATGTGCATGCGTGCCCAAGATCCCTAGAGGAGAATGGAGGAGAAGGGATTGCGGCGTGGTCATCCCCCCTAGGGGGTGATTTCTCGCTTTCTGTCTCTCTGTCTCTCTCTGTCTGTCTGGCGAGTGCATGCACCCTATAGCAAAAACCTCTCCAAAAAAAGAAAAAGAAAAGAAAAGAATACCATCTCTGAAAGAATAGGGTGGCCGAAAGAAGAGATGTCTCACTGTTAAACCAAACTACGCTGGCCTGAAAAGCCCTCCATACTCACATCCTTGAGTTCTATAAACAAAGGGACTGGTTTCCTTAACAAACACTCAGCTATGTTGCAGTCAATCACACAGGACCCACTGTTTAAACTGTGTTCAAATAGACAAATGTCAAACTAACCAACCCAGCTGTTTCTTTAACTCACTTCCAATTTCTGTACGTCACGTTCCTTTTTTGCCCTTAAATGTTATTCAACCATGTAGCACCTCGGAGTTCCTCAGAACCAGTTCTGGGGGTTGCCTGATTTGCAAAGCATTCTTGGCTCAATTAAACTCTGCTAAATTAGATCTATCTAAAGTTTTTCATTTAATACTGCCAAAGACACCCTCAAGCAGCAGCTGGAGCCGTAGGAGGTGCATGGGGCTAAGTGGGGACTGGAAGCATGCAATGCTTTGAGGAGGAAGTAGAAAATGGGCAAGTGCCAAAGAGAGGTCAAGGAAGAGCAGCAGAGAGTGTGCCCTGGACTTAGCACAAGCTGACCACAGGCAACCATGGTGAGTTAACCCATGTTCCATGAATGATGGGGCCCTGGTCTTGCTAATTTGGTCAAACAACTCCTGTGAGTCTCTGTTTATTCATCTCTAAATGGGGAATGATAGCAACTTCCTTAAAGATTATTCCACGTACAGAGATGGAAAAAATCCTTTTCCCTTTACCCATCTTAGGTTCATTGATTGGGACCCTGTAAGCTAGACTGACAAAAAACAGATGAACTTGATAGTGACAAACAGAAATTTATGTTCATATACATGGCATATACACATGGAAATACCCAGAGGGGAGTAACTCAAAGGGGTGGCTAGGACTTGATCTTATTTAGCACCTTAGCAAAAGAACAAAATTTTAGAGATGTGACAAGACAAAGATAAAGGACTTTCAGCTTCCCTGGATGGCAATTGTAGAAAGGTGAACATGTAGG
>NW_006159814.1:125722-156932 GCF_000334495.1 Tupaia belangeri chinensis | reverse complement strand
GTAGGGAAATCAATGGTAGATAAAGGCTGTACATGACCCGAAAGAGGATCCATCTGCTTGGCAGGAGTCAGGCCAATAGACTATGCCAAGTCACTGTCCAAAGGAAGCTTTTATTACAAGCTGGCAAGTAGGAAGACGCCAAGAATTCCTCCCAAAGGAATATCTCTTTGAGGTGTGAGACGTGAAGGTTTTTCTATGGGAGAAGTAGACAGGGTTAGGGAGTCAAGGTAGGCTCTTGCAGTGAATGATGATGCTTCTACGGAAAGTTTAGGATGATGAGCAAAGGTTCACCAAAGTTCAGCGAGGATCTATTCCCTCTCAGTCTCCCAGCTTCAATGGTTCCGGCAGTAGGGGCTCATGGCTTTTCTTTGTGATGTCAAGCTCCCTGCAAGACAATATTAAACAGCTTATGTTAGATGGGGGGTTTCCTGCAGAACCACCTCAGACAGCCTATGCTAGAACAGGGCTAGTTTCAGCAAGGTCTGTTACGTAATTTCCTTTGGCATTGTTGCCAGGCTGATAAGATTTCAGCCATGTCTCTGGAGGCAAGTAAGAATTGTCCTGTCCTTTCTGGTAGGAAGGAGATCAGAGAGGGTTTGCCGACTTTTGTTTTTTGTATTTGCTTCCTTTTATAGCCTTCAATTAAAAGGCATATTTTAGGGTAACATATTCTGCTGTCTTTCATACCAATTACTAAGAAGATGATCAGTGTCTTTTAAAAATGTTTTTGTTGGGAAACCAGCAGTTAGCGTAATGGCTATGTCGCTGGACTCCCACGTAGTTGACTGCGGTTCGCGTCCCGGACCCGGTGGCTTAAAACTCACGCCTGGCGCGTATGCGTGTGTGCCCAAGATCCCGAGAGGAGACTGGAGGAGAAGGGATTGCAGTGTAGCCATCCCCCCTGGGGGGTGATTTCTCACTTTCTGTTTCTATGTCTCTCTCTGTCTGTCTGGCGAGCGCACGTGCCCTATAGCGAAAATCTCTCCAAAAAAAAAAAATGTTTTTCTTTCTTTCTTCCATGAGAGAGAAAGATAGACAGAAGGGCACCCCAAACAAAATCCTTATGCCATGATCCACCACCAGTCTCAGCTGCCCATATCGTGAGCACATTTGAGCCCTGCATGTTCAGGGAGGTCCTAGATTCCAACCCCTATGTGGATCTTCCCCATGTGGGTCCAGTTGCATTACCATTGCACCTTGCCTGGAACAGATGCTCCGTATCTTGATATTTCTTGATGAGCCCTTAGCTCCTTTCATCTTCATCCTCCCTCTCCCAAATCTCACCCTCAGAGCTCATCTGACAGTCTCCTGCCTCACATATCATCTTTGTCCCTCTGCAAATTCCTTTGTGTCTAACTTTTTAATTAAAATCGTATTCTGATGTGAATGCTCAGGACAGGAGAATGTTGTACTGTGTCTCCCATCCTGTGCTCCCCAACCCTCTCTGCAGAAGCACGAAAACATTCCCAGCCCAAACCTTGCTAATCCCTTCTGAATTTGAGTTGTATTCTGTGGAAGTGGGGGACTAAATCAGATATATGTCTCCTACTCTCCTTAGAGTGATTTCCAAGTGAGGACATTCAAATGACACTTCAGATTTCTTGGTGGAAAGGATGCATGATTGCTAGGAAACAAGCAATAGGTGTTAACCACACCTAACATAAAAATGCTTCCAATCTAAAGCACTGTAATTACATTTAGAAGAATCTTTAGCCACTTTTAAAACACATTATCATCTTTTAAAAAATTCAGTTTGACAAATATTTATGGAACTCATGTATGCAAGGAGCTTGAAAGGCACAAATCTGATCATATCACTCCTCAGCTTAAAAGCTTTCTGTATTCTTTTCCCCTGCACTGCCCCCTAAAACACACACACACACAAAATGAAATCAAAAGTGCTTAATCTGACTTACAAAGCCAGCCTCCTCTTACATCTGCCCTAGTATCATCTGACTGCCACTCATTTTCTCCTCTACACTCTTGGTCATCCTGAGATCCCATCCCACTCTTGCTTGTACAATGCCCTGCCATTTTTCAAAGCCTTGCTTAAAAGGTACTGTTTATTTCAGGCAGAATGTGTGGTTCATTCCTGTTCATTGATGATTGATTGATTTTTTTTTTTACAATGAATCAAATTTCTCCACAAGGAGTATTTTACTGATTACTTTATTCCCTCACAAAACGACCTACTGTAATGGGACTAGCAGTTAGCGTAATGGCTATGTCGCTGGACTCCCATGTAGTCGACCATGGTTCGAGTCCCAGACCCAGTGGCTTAAACTCATGCCGGGTACGTGTGTGTGTGTGTGTGCCCAAGATCCCGAGGGGAGAATGGAGGAGAAAGGATTGCGGCATGGCCATCCCTCCCGGGGGGTGGGGGGAGTGACTTCTCGCTTTCTGTCTCTCTGTCTCTCTCTGTCTTTCTGGTGAGTGCACGTGCCCTATAGTGAAAACCTCTCAAAAAAAAAAAAAAAAAAAAAAAAAAAAAAAAAGCTTGCGTCTTTTAATAGCCAGCATTCTCTTGAGAATTCTTAGTTAAGCAGTTGGGCTCAACACATTCTAGCCCTAGCACAGTCTTCTTTGTAGTTTTCGCCTTTTTTCTGGAAAATAGGCTCAGTCTGTTCACTATAGCCACTCTGCTTTCTGTCATAACACTGCTTTCCCTGAGCATACAACGGAGCCTTGCCGTTTTCGTACTGTGTCATTTTTGTGAGGTTTGTGCTTGCCACACTTCTTACCGAAAGTCCATCAGGTTTTGGGAATGTTCACCGTGTTTGCAGGCAAGCTGTCTGGACAGAAAGAGCTCATTGCAGATTTGAGGTGTGCATGCATTCGTTCAACAAAAATTTTTTGTCTACTATGAACTGAGCACATCTTGTTTTCTTCTTTCTTTATAGGGCACAGCTGGTAACTGTTCTCTGCCTGCCTTTGTCAAATGGACTTCCCACTGGTGACAAAACTATAGCAGCTGGTAATTCTTTTATTTTATAAATTATGGTCCTGACTTAATAAATACAGAGTTGAACACTTTAAAATTTAAAAAGCAGCTAATAATTATCCCAGAGTGTTTTTCTTAGTAATTATATATACTCTATTATCCAATCATGCTTTGCACAGCAATGGGAGATGTCCTCGATATCTATGTTTGGCTCAAGTTTTATTAAATTTGGATGTTCCCAGGAGCTTCTATTCAGGAGAAGAAGCATTGTTCGAAGCCCTATGGTATCAAAAAGCTCATTCTTAGGAAATAAATGGCTTCTTGTGGTAACATAAACAAACTGGCAGTTATCAACCATCAAACCTGGATTAGTAAGATAGATAACTTCTGTTTTTCTTTAGACGCATGCTTACAATCCTCTCTAAATCTCTATGCATAAACAGGCCCTAGTTTATCAGCCTCTGCATTTCACTGCTGTTGAGAGAAATGTATCTGGAGGTGCCATGGGTCTTTGACATGTCTTTGCTGCAGGATGGCTTCTGCGATGATATTCAGGTTCTTGGCATTTGCGACAAATAATTGACCGAAACACACCAATTAGCAAAAGGAAAAGGTAAGTCATTAAATAAAAGTGAAGAACTCTCCTGAGAAGTGGGAGCAAGCCTGAGTAGAGAAAAAGTGACTCAAAGTCCCAGGCAGTGACATTCGGTGAGGTTTATAATTTTTTAATCTAAGTCGTGTCAGTTGATCATTGACTGAGTCAACTGATTGTTCTCATCTCATTGGCTCTATAAAATGTGGATAGACCCACCAAATTCATTTCACTGCTTATATCAAATGTGGTTTAATCGGCTAGACCCTGCACTAGCAATCTCCTGCCTACATTACCTTGGGCAAGGAATTTTCTGCCATGATCGAGTTTTCTATCTAGCCACATAGACAGATGATCCAGCCCCTACCTGCTTCCACTTTCTAACTTTGTCCTGCTTCATCTTCCCTTTGCCTTCTTCATATCTGTCCTCTTGAGCTGGAGTGCATTGCCCAGCATGATCCTAAATTATAACCAGTTGCATTGTCAGAGTCCTGTCTGAAAAGCATAAACCAATTTCGATATTTGGTAGGGAACTTCATATAGGAGATTCATTATACAAGAGATGAAAGAGTGAAGAAGCCCAACAGAAAGTGAGGGTGTTACTGGAGCCCAAGATTAGGCAAGCTTAGGCATTACCTGGCAGATGATGGAGCTGTGAAGAGACACAACTCAAGGTAGACAGAGAGGAAATTATCAAGGCTTCTCCCACTGCAATCTTCTAGTAGCTTCCATACCATATCAAGCCAGGGGAGGAAAGGAACTCAATAGTGTAGTTCCCTGAAACAGTAGATAAAGGAGGGGAAAAACCTAGGATCGTGTTTGACAGCCAACAGGGAACCCACTTCATGTCTTAGAACCCTGAGGTCACACACCCAGCCCATGTGCTCCACAGCTGTCATATGAAACTCCTGGGTCATTGGAAAAATCATAACATATTTTTGCATAGGAAAACATAGAAAAATACCTCATGACTTTTCTGATGAGTATCATCATCATCTTCACTTGAACAGAACTCTATAGCTTGTGAGAACCTTCATACACACCTGCACCTTTAGTTGACACAACAACTCTGACAGGTCAGCAAGAATAAGGATTTTATTTGTCTGCATGCACTCACAACCACAACTCACAATTGTGATCTATTGGTTCGCTGATGGCCATTTAAGTGGTTGCGCTAGACTGAATTCTTATGAACTATGAATTTGGCAAAACAGAGAGAATGAGCAGACAGAGCATGGCAAACTACTTCCTGTTCGAGCAGCAAGATAGGCTCCAGATGGCCCTGCTAATGAACTCTGTGATTTTAGGCAAGTTGTTCAAATCACTCTCAATGTTTGGCCAACATCAATAGCAATGATGATAACAATACCACGGCACCTTCTAATCTAGGGTAAATGTTACAAGCAAAATGGAAAATAAGGAAGTCAAAATTATGTTTCTTATTAGGAGTGGAACTTAGTAGAAAAGTATTCTGACAAGACTTGTCTAAGGAATAGTTCACTTACTAATTGAAAGTAATCTCAGCATCCCTGTGGAGTGCTCATTATGAGCTTGAGAAATCTCAGGGCTGTAGGGGGATGTGGCAGTAAAACTCAATGCTCTGCGAGGCTGATCCCCATGGGAAGTTCTGGTTTGCTTCTGGAGACCGCCTGGAGTATGCCAGGCACATGCGTGCCCATGATCCAGGGCTGACCAAAGCTGCACATTGAGACCCTGTCAAGAGTCCTATCTGTCTCTGCCTCTCATTGAAGAAATAAAGAAGTAAACTGTTTAAAAATGCATGATCTCCTGGGGTCAGCTGGTGGTATGGTGGTTATGGTGGCTGGATCCCACATGGCTGACTGCACAGTTTGAGTCCTGGACCTGGCAGCTTGAAGGACACACCAGGCACATGTGTATGCCCAAAATCCTGAGAGGTGATGGAGACAAAGAGATTGTGGCATGGCCATCACCCCTGGGAGGTGCTTTATCTCTCTCTTTCTCTGTCTCTCTCTCTAGAGGGCATATGTACCCTGTAGCAAAAAAATATTTTAATGTACAATTTCCTTTAGAAAAATAAAAAATAAACATTTTACTATTCTTTTCTTGCACCGGAGCTATTTGCAGCTCAAATATACACGAATCATGTAGGTTCTTCCTAACACAGATCTACGTGCTGTGAAAAACACCACACAGAGGTAAGGATTTGGAGTAAAATCACATCTGGAAAAAACTGGGGAGAGGGCATGATTCAGTGAGAGAACTGGCTCCCAAGTTGCGTTTCAGGTCAAGGTCACTGCATCCAGTATAAACCGAAGAGCTCAGGGCTTGGAGTCAATGGTTTGGTACTTATGAGGGCCTCAGGTCAAGCTTAGTGTTTATACAGTTCATCAATTTGTTTTCAAAGAGCTGCCCAGAAGTCAGCAGGGTTAATCAATTCTAACCAGTAGGCAATGAAATAGCCAGCAGAGGCATCCCAAGAGAAGAAGAGGGAGGAAAGCAGGACACAGTGCCTGACTGTGCTGATGGTTTAAGAATGGTTATGGTAGAGCCACTGTTTTAATCTCCTGTTACATATTAGCACTCGATCACTAAATGACTTGACATATTCCCCCTCCTTTTCTTTCTTTCTTTTTAAATCAAAGAATGGTAAAGGGAGAGAGTTAGGTTGTTTTCTTTTTCAAACAGGGTCTTCCTGTCTCAATCTTTTTGCCTCAGCCTCATGGCTAGGACTACAGGTATGAAACACATCATGTCAGGCTTCTTTTTAGACAGGGTCTCACTATGTTGCCCAGGACACTCCTGCGTTCACAGTCCTTCTGACTTAGCCTCCCAAAGTGCACACCACCACACTCCACCTGTAGATTAGACTGGGAATTGAACCTGGCCCTGCCATGCGGTCCCAGCCTGTGGAATACAGTATCTTAGCAGCACACGCCACCGCAACTGGAATGAAGTATTTCTGACAGGTTCTCATCATATCATGATCCTCTGCCCCAGTCTTGAAATTAGCTAGGACAGGGCATGCACTACCACATCTAAGCTACTTAGAGCTGGTATAGAACCAAAGCCAGCCCTTCAATGCAGCCTCAGCCTCATCTAGCAGCATTCTACTACCTGAGCCACCACAGCTGGGGCTCAAAGTATTTTTGTACACATAAAAAGCAGTTTCATTAAGTACTGGGACAGAGAATGTAATTCCAATCAGTACGTCAGCAGAAGGATGTTCCTTTTCCAAAGCAGCAGGAAAGGCAAGGAACAGAACAGGCGGACTGGTTAAGTTACCAACTCAGAGTTCCCACATCACAAGCTTTTCAGGGAACATAAGGAGAGGTAAAAGAGAAGTGATATTTAAATGGTGTGAAAGTGTATTTCGCTTCACCTGAGAGATGTGGATGGTCGTTACCTAGTACAGATCATCTGACTAGCACAGACAAAACAGAGTGGCATACTCCAAACAGCTGCGGTAAGTCTCCTTCTGATACATTTCTGACTTATCCTGGCATTTCTGTCTCAGAATATAGAGGAAGGAAGGAAGGGAGTTATAACACTGGATTTAAGTCTGGCAATCAGAAAGAATGTGGGACCAGCAGTTGGCGCACTGGCTATGTCGCTGGTGGTCCGAGTCCCAGACCCAGTGGCTTAAACTCATGCCGGGAGCATGCGCGTGCGTGCCCAAGATCCCAAGAGGAGAATGGAGGAGAAGGGATTGTGGCGTGGCCATCCCCCTGGGGGGTGATTTCTCGCTTTCTGTCTCTCTGTTTTTCTGGAAAGCACACGTGCCCTACAGCAAAAACCTCTCCAAAAAAAAGAAGGAATGTGTGGGTGATATGGAAGAATAGCAACCTAGAGAATTAAACAAGTGTTTTACCTTAACCCTTGATGATTGAACAAATCTAAAATATATCGAAAGTTTATCCAAAAGGTGTGTTATATGAATGATATAACGTCTGTGATTTGGTTCAAAATGATCAAACAGCAGCAGAAGGTTTTAGATGAGGGTATAAATAAAAAAGGACTGGGGCCAGGTGGTGGCTTAGTGGTAATGCAACTGGACTCATGTGGGAAAGGTCCTGAGTTTGTATCCCAGGGCCCCCGAGCATGCTGGCACATGCACATCTGTGAGTCAGATTGGCTAGGGCTGAGCTTCAACAGCGGCGTGAGGGCCCTGTGGGAAATACCTGTGTCTCTGTCTCTTTCTTTGCCTCTCTCTATCATGGAAGAAATGGATAAACTTTACAAGAAAAAGGGTTAGGGTCAGGGTAAAAAAAGAAAAGAAAAAAGGAATGGAAAAACAGGAGTATATGTGAGTTGATAATTTTTGAAACTAGGTAGTGGATATGAGGGGATTCATTATACTATCCTTTTTTGTGTGTGTATATGCTTCACATTTCCCCCCAATAACAAGTAAACCAAAATAAAATAAGTCCATGATTCATTCCAAGGCAAAACAAACACTCCGAAAGGAAAAATAACTTAAAGATATGACAAGCTTTCAAAAAGAAAGAAATCTATTGATACGCGTAAATAATCCTCTTTAAAAAAGACTGTGTGTATATTTTGAGGTTTGGGGTGAGGAGGCAACAGCTGAAGGAGGTGACTCAACTGAGTGTGGTCTTCTCCAGGGCCTTTTGGAAATTTGTGGGCCATCTTTTTTTGTTGTACTCGTTGGTGGCAATGTTGGTTCTCAGTAAGTGGAAGGGGCCAGGGATGTTAGGAGTCCTTTAATCCGGGGACCAAGAATGGCCCCTTCTTCTCCTTCTTTTTTTTTTTTTTTTTTTTTTTTTTGAGAGAGAAATTTTCATGTGTGCTCACTAGAGAGACAGAACGCAAGAAATCACTCCCCAGGGTGATAGCCATGCTGCAATCCCTTCTCCTCCATTCTCTTCTTGGGACTTTGGGGCACACATGCACAACTAGTGTGAGTTTTAAGCCATCGTGTGTGGGACTTGAACTGTGGCCAACTACATAGGAGTCCAGTGATGTAACCATTACGCCATCTGCTGATTCCTAAAATGGCTCCTTCTAAGGTCAGAAATGTCCCCAACTGAACAGCACTGGTGTGAGGTCAGTGTAGCTGCTGGGAAAGTTCTTCTACTACCCTGGCCTTAAAAGCACATAGTCCTGAGACCAGCAGGTGGTATGGTGGTTAAGGGCACTGAACTCCCACATAGCCAGCTATGGTTCAAGTCCTAGACCTGGTGGCTTGCTTTGTTACTTTCCCTCTCTCTGTCTCTTTCTCACTCTGTCCCTTTCTGATCAAGTTAAAATAAATGAAGTTAAATAAAATAATTCTTAAAAAGAAAACACATAGTCTTGACCAGCTGGTGGCATGGTGCTTAAGGTAGCCAGATCCCACATGGCTGACTGCATGGTTCAAGTCCTGTACCTAGTGGCTTGAAAAACACGCCAGGTGCATGTGCATGTCTATGGTTTCTATGCAAAATCCCAAAAGGGAAAGGAAATGGAGGATATGGGATTGCAGCATAGCCATAGCCACCCTTCCTAGGGCATGCTTTCTCACTCTCCCTCTGTCTCTCTGTGTGTCTCTCTCTGGTACACACACACACTATAGCAAGTTTAAAAGAACAATACAGAATAAAACCACATCTTCCATGAATGGAAACTATACACAGTAAGGGATGAGTAATAAAGACTTACATGGAATTGTAAGAAGTGGGTCGGGAAAGACAAAGATTTGTCAAGATTCAAGAGTCAACATAATACTGAGATACAAAAAAAGAATAGAATATTTGCAGGTTTGAGAAATGGGAGAATTTCCTAGAAAATGTAGGAAAGTTTGTACAAATGTAGTTAAAAGAAAATTGGAGAGAAAAACAGTAAGAAAGTATTGGATCAGCAGAAAAGTCATGGTGTATTTTTGCATTAAAAACATAGACAAATACATCTGCTCATGACCCCAACAAGGCTGTGGGAGGACCACTTAGTTCTGAAAGACTCAATTCTTGTCTCAGGCTCTGGGAACAATCCTGTCTCCATTTAGGCCGTGGTTCCATCATGAGTGAGCAAGCCTGGCCTCTGGAAATATGGTTCCCAGTCTAGCCTCTTTCACTAATGATCAGGCACTAACCTCAAGGAGCTTATACTCTGGATTGTGGAAGTAAGGCACACTGAAACAATTCCGAAGAGCCAAAAGACACTTTAAGTCCTGTATGAATTGCAATTTGGTAGATAGCGTAAGTCAAAGAAAGGAAGAATAGCTGTGGCTTACAGCTGGCAAGGAGTACTTTATGAAACAAAGAGGCTGTGACCATAACCTTACAGGAAGAGCAGGTGTCTAATAACCATAGAGAAAAGAGAGGGTATGCACTTGACAAAGGTATGGAATTGCGGGAGAAAACTGAATGAACAAAAGCCTCAGACTCTGGACATGTCTTGAGGTAGTGCTTTTCTCACTGACGTCCCTAACTGGCCAGCATGTGGTCTCTGGCATCTTGTCTGGCTCAGCCTTAAGGTATTTCTGGGTTCTTGACTTCCTTTTTTTAAAAAAAGAATTATTTTATTCAACTTTATTTATTTATTTTAATTTGACCAGGGAGAGACAGAGTGAGCGAGAGAGAAAGAGTGAGAAAGCAAGCCACCAGGTCCAGGACTCGAACCGTGGCCAGCCATGTGGGAGTCCAGCGTCCCTAACCACCACACCACCTGCTGGCCCCTGGGTTCTCGACTTCTGTAGTTTACCTGCCTTGATATCATTGCTGCTCTGGTCCTTGGATTTTGTATAGTCTGAACTTGGTTCCTCGCCCAACTCTTTTGGCCAAATGCCACCAGTGCCTTGGCTTGATACAGGAAATATCACTGGCCACCCCAGGGCAAACAGCCAGATGAATTCACAAGAAAGAGAATGAGCACAGCCATTTTAAATGAAGAGGGAAACCAAATTTATAGGCATTGGGTGCTTTCATGTAACCAAATCCAAGGGAAAAGTTTGTCCAAAAAGTTTCTTGTCTCCCCATGCTTTGATAAATTCCTTTCTATTTATTCATTATTTTCTTTCCTAAAAATTGTACCACACGTAATAGAAAAATTTGCTTAAATGCATCAAGACCAGGCAGTGGTGTACTAGTAATGCAACTGGATTCACTTGCGAAAGGTCCTGGCTCATATCCCAGGAGCTCTCTGAGCATGCTGGACACCTGTGAGCATACCAGTGATCCAGGCTGGCTGGCACTGGGAGTGGGTTACGACATGGAGACCCTGTTAGCGTGTCATTTTTCTCTCTCTTCCTCTCATAGAAGAAATAAATTGAGGGACCAGCAGGTGGTATAGTAGTAAAGGTGCTGGACACCCACATGGCTGACCACAATTCGAGTCTTGGACCTGTGACTTGAAAATAATGCCAGGCACATGTGCTTGCATGCCCAAAATCCCAGGGGGAGAATGAAGAAGGGATTGTGGTGTGGCCATCCCCCTAGGGTTGGGTTTGGGGGGGGCGGATTTCTGACTTTCCCTTGTCTCTCTCTCTCTCCCCAGCAAGCACACTCATCCTATAGCAAAAACCCTATTTGTTACAGCTGTAATATTCCAAATAGCCTGGGATAAATCATGATGTTCATTCTAAATGTGATTTTTAAAAACATGTAATTTTTTTTTTAAATACTTTAACCTATTGCTATTCACAGTCCAGTAATTAGGGACACTTTTTCCTTCTAAAAATTGAAACTGTATGTCTTAGTAAAATGTATAAGTAGACACAAATTAGGATGATGGCTGATAATAAAGATGCATTAAAATATAGTTCACATGAGGGAGCATGAGGTCAGGGCCAGTAGAACACCGTGCTGTTTCTTCGTTGACTGACTCAGCCAACATCATGTTTGGATTCTTAGGCTTGTACTTATCTGAAATCATGTTGACACAGGCGTGCATGTTCTGAATTTTTGAAAGATTGTGTGTCTGTGTGTCTGAGGCTGTTATTTCTGTGCTTGCTGGCACACATTTGTCTCAATGAAAAGCTTTTGATAAGCTGTAAAAATTTCACAACATAAAGACACTTGATAACAACAGCATGTTTTCCTTGGGAAAATCATCTGAAGACACAAAGCAGTTGATGCTGTTCATGGACTACTGTTCAGTATAAAATACTAGGAGAAAATACTGGCGAACTCTGTGAAGGCAGAACTTTCTAGACAGTTTCCAGGAAGACCAGAGTTTTGATACACTTTGCTATTGATTATTGAGTTTTTAGAAAAAACATACTCAGCTTTTTTTTTTTTTCCGAGGTTTCAATTTTATTCTGCTCCACATATGTATTTTTTTTAACTGGCCACAGGTCATGTGCATTCACTAGAAAGAGAGCGAGAAAGGAGAGGGAAAGTGAGAAAACACCTCTTTTTGGAACATAGTCACACCCTTATCCTCCATTTCTTCTTCCTTTCAGGATTTTGAGCACAGACACACACACACACACACGCACACACACACACAGGCCCAGCATGTTTTTCCAGTCACTGGTCCAGGACTTGAACTGCACGGTCATTCATGTGGGATCTGGCTGCTTTAACTATCAGGCTATAAGCTGATCCATGCTCTACATTTTAACAGATTCAAAATTGCCGATACCAAAATAAATTGATGAAGGGGTTTCTTCTGAACACTGAACTAGAAAGAATGTTTCTGTTTTGTGTTCCATAGAGTTCTGTTAGAACATGAGAAAATGGGTGTCTGCCCCATCAACAGTTCATGAGAGCACTCACATGTCTGTTGGCTGATCATTTTGCTAAAAGCAACATGTTATGTTCAAAGACAAATGTTAATGAAGTTCAGGTGTATTCAAACCCCAAGCACATGAAGTTTACTTATTTCAAGCAAATGTGCTTCTCCTAAGATCTTATTCTGACTCCCTAATATTATCTTTGCATAGTATATACATTTTTTAAAAGTTGATTTATTATTAGTATTTTTTTTTTATTTGCTATAGGGCATACATGCTCACCAGAAAAACAGAGAGAGAGAGAGAGAGAGAGAGAAAGCAAGCCTCCCAGGTCTGGGACTCAAACTAGGGTCAGCCATGTGGGAGTCTAGCACTTTAACCACTGTGCCGCCTGCTGGCCCCAGATTACACATTTTGCTTCTAAGAAACATAAATTATAAAAACTTAAAAATATATATACATAAAAGTCATGCAAATTACTTTAGTATATATGTACATATAGTTGCTGCGTGACATTAGTTACTGCTGGGCACGTCTCCTGTGTTGGCTGTGGAAAACAGGTCATCAAGCCGGGACTAGGTCATGGGGCCAGGCGGGGAAAACACTCCCTAAAAGCGTCTCCGCTCAATCGTTAGTGCAGCACCCTCCAGCCAGCCAGCAGGTCACCTCTGGATCCCAGCCTGCTGAGCACTGGCTACCCTTCACAGAACCAGGCTCCAAGCACACCCTCCCAACACTGTGTGTCGGTTAACTTCTATTTAACTTAAAAACAAATGAACAGACAAACTCAAATAGACAAATAGTTTTATCAAATAGGCTATCTCAAACTATTTTCCACAATAACTTATCCAAGAGGGAAATAAGAGCAGAAACAGTTCTCTCTTTGGTTTCATTTTCACCCTTGTTACTAATTTTTTCAGGGCTCAGAATTCTCAGACCTCAAATACAACTTTTACAGTAAGGTTGGTTACTTTTATTGATTTAGAATATGTGAGAACAAACCCTAGAACTCCCTTCTTTTTGCATTAGAATGCCTAATTATATCTGAGAAGCTGGCTGGCAGAGAATAGTCTTCACAGCCATGGAAAAGGTTTTGTTTTAGGTAGCCTCATTTCCTTTTTATTTTTTTTTTCCCCCAAACAGGTAGCATCACCTTCTAGAAGCCTATTTTAGGGACCAGCAGTTAGCGTAAGGGCTATGTCGCTGGACTCCCACGTAGTCGACCGCGGTCTGAGTCCCAGACCTGGTGGCTTAAAACTCATGCCGGGCGTGTGTGCATGCGTGCCCAAGATCCTGAGAGGAGAATGGAGGAGAAGGGATTGCGGCATGGCCATCACCCCTGGGGGGGTGATTTCTTGCTTTCTATCTCTGTCTCTGTATGCTGAGCACATGCGCCCTATAGCAAAAACCTCTTAAAAAAAAAAAAAAAAAAAAAAGAGAGAGAGAGAAGCCTATTTAAGGGCTAGCCGGTGGTGTGGTGATTAAGGCAGCTGGATCCCACATGGCCAACTGCACAATTCAAATCCTGAACCTGGTGGCTTGAAAACATGACAGGTGGGCTAGCAGGTGACATACTGGTTAAAGCACTGGACTCCCACATGGTCAACTGTAGTTCAAGCACCAGGCCTCGTGGCTTGAAACTCATACCGGGTACATGTGCGTGCATGCCCAAAATACTGAGAGGAGAATGGAGGAGAAGGGATTGCAGTGTAGCCATTCCCCCGGGGGGTAATTTTTCACTTTCTCTCTCTCTGTCTCACTGGCAAACACATGCACCCTATAGCAGAAATCTCTCTAAAAAAGAAGGAAAGAAAGAAGAAAGAAAGGAAGGAAGGAAGGAAGGAAGGAAGGAAGGAAGGAAGGAAGGAAGGAAGGGAGAGAGAGAAAGAAAGAGAGAAAGAAAGAGAAAAGTAAAACATGACAGGCGCAATTGAAAGTGTACCCAAAATCCCAAAAGGAAAATGGAGTAGAAGGGATTGTGGTGAAACCATTCCCCCAGGGGTTGCTTTTTCACATTGTCTGTTACTCTCTCTTATGGTGCAACACACCCTCTAGCAGATAAGTAAATACAATTTTTTTAAGTTTAAAAACTCTGGCTCTGGTGAGGCAGTTGCCTGCTGATTGGTCACTAAGCCAAAAGATGAGTACTTAACATGAATAAAGAGGTTCAGACTTACTCAAATCCAAGCACAGGGAGTTTCACTCAGTAAAAACTCCCCTTAGTCCACAGATGCAAGACTGCTTTCTCCACTGTAGCTGCTCTTCCTGTTGACCACCAGTCCCCCACGGAAAGCAGGCTAGGAAACCACTGTGTACCTGTGGCCATGGAAAAGTAGAGATCCTAAAGACCCCAGCAAAGTTAAGGAGGCCTATTTTGAGAGGTAAGAGGGGAGAAGACACGCCCCCCAACATGTTTCCTGCAGTAACCTTGAAGTCTCCTCCCTCATACTTCCATCCTCCACCCCACTGCAAATGCTCTGCACTCACCACAACGCCTCATAGAGTCTATAAGGGAGGAATGACTTCTTTTCCTCATCCATCACTAGGTTCATGGTTGAGGCACCGGTAGTGAAAGACAGATTGACAAGAGAAATTTTAATATGTTTTACATGACACAGGAGTCTTCACAAAACAAGACTCAAAGAAATAGGTAAACTTGTACATTTTTATGCCTAGGTGTGATGAAAAGTGGATAGTTGTGAAGAAATATGATTGAAGGGCAGAAGAGCATGCTCTAATGTGATAAATGGGAAAACTTAGCAGGCTCCGAGCTTCCTGCTTCTGCTGTTTTCTCGAATGCCGAGGTGACATATTTGGAAAAACCTCTGTCCCAAACCCCATCCCATCTAAAAGTGCTTGTTTTTAAACTTTTATATAATGGTAACTTCCAGAGAAGATGGTCATGTATTTAGAGACACATTTTGAGATCATCTTATCTCAGAGCCTTTGAAATACTTCCAGTCACCAGAGGAGCTGGTTCTGATAGGGTCAGAGCACAGCATGAGTTCTAAGTGTAGGTTATTGATCCCCACTTGATGTGCCAGTGAAAACTGGTGGGAGGCACCAGAAGCTAAAGACCCTGGAACAGATGTGGGCTTTGAACCTCAGTGAGATTGGGAAACAGTCCAAGAGCAGATGCTGCAGTTCTTCCCCTCAAGGCCTCCCTCCCAAAAAGCACCCTGAGAAATAAAGGAACTGTGTGGCCAGAGCCAAACTGCCTCACACAGCTCTGGGGGGGCCATTCACAGGAAAACAATATGCATGGTCCCCCTGGATGTACAGTCCGTGCCTCTGAGAGCAAGAATGCTTTTTTCCATGATGTGCTGACTGGTGATTCCCCTGAGGCACACACGGCAGGGAGCTTCCTGGGAGAAAGCTGTTTCCTGTTCTGGCATGGAAGATGTGCCCTGTAATCTGAGAGGATGTGGTAGTCAGTAAACATGAGGTAATTTTGTTCCTCATCCACCCAGAACCCTCCCCAGGGCCTCCCTTTGCACTTTGGAAACAGCCCAAACTTTGGAATCAGGAAGCTTGAAGACTGGTTTTGCTACTTCCAGGCTGTGAGGCCTTGGGTACATTACTTACCCTCTCTAAGTCTCAGGTTCTTTTTTCCAGTGAGTAAACTCTCTGAGTTATCCCACCAAATGAGATGAGATCTGTCTGTTCTGGTAGATTCTGGGCTATTTTGTGTAGGGTTGGGTAAAGGAAGAAAATGAGAAGGGCCAGTTGGCCTGATTTGATACTCAGTGGAAAGAACAGAAAGTTACAAGAGGAAGAAGGAAAAATCCACTAGAAAAGGAAGGGGAAAAAGAGTGAAAAAAGCCAGAGGAAGGAGAATGCAGAGGAAAGGAGGAGAGAGATTTGTAGGGCAGCTGTACAACTCATGAACTGTATTTAGAAAGAGAGAATTGGGGGACACTGTGGAATTTTTAAAATTTTCTTGAAGCATTTTTAGAGCTAATTCAGTTAATTAAGCAAACCATTTTATCAAATCGTCTGTTTAAAACCACTTTCTTTATCAACTTGTCCAAGAGTGAAATAACAACGGGAACACCCAGAAACCTCATAGATGTTCCCTCCTTGGCTCTGTTCTCACTCCTAGCTATAAACTCCCAAGGTCAAGGACTCTAACACACCCTACCGCCTGGCCATGTGCAGGCATGGCTGCCGGCACAGGAAGGATGCCAATTATAGGTGTCATTTAATTTATTGTTTTCTCTGGTGCTTTCCATTTTCAAACCTAAAGACTGAAGGAGAATTATAGCCTCCTTTGACTTTATTGCCATTGGTCTTAGGCCCCTTGAGGTGCAACACTCTGGGAACCTCTGAGATGAACACACATAAACTTTCTAGAATCATCTGCACACAGCCCATTTATGTCATTCAAAGCTTCCTGAATCCAGAGGAAACCTCATAAAAAGTCAACTAAAACACTTGTGCATTTAAAAACACTTCCTGATCTTTTGACACTAGCAAATAACAAGTGGGAGAAAAATACTTTGTAGTAGAAAGAAATGTCTTTGTTTACACCCATACGCAGTTTGTATTCTGCCATGCGAACTGACAAATTTTAATATTTGATGCAAACATCTGAACACATATTTTTAAAAACTTTTTTTTTCTGTCCTAGAATAGTCACTTGTTTTAACATTCCCCAAAGTGCAGTAGGGTATCTTTATGTAGGAATTACATTTGGAAATATAGTTGGAGGAATTTGTGAAGGTTTAACCATTGCTTTAATTTACTTTTGGAGACTATTTCCTCCAGGTTTCTTTGCATGATATTCCTGTATACTCATAAAACTGAGAGCTAAAGAATGGAGAAGATAGGTAAACTTTCTTTTCCTCTTATGATCTAACTTCTCATACCCATCTTGTATTTTTTTTTTTTTTGGTTTGTTTGTTTGCTTCTTCCTTTTTTAAGAATAGTTTTTTGAAGTTGATTTTAATTATTTCTTCTATGAGCAAGTGGGACAGAGAGAGAGAGAGAACCAGCACCTCTAACTTGATACTATGATCCTCCCTCAGCCTCAGCAAGCCCCGGATCACAGGCATGTGATTGCCCAGTGTACACAGGGAGGTGTCCGGATGTGAACTCCAGAACCTCCCAAGGTGGGTCAACCTCAGAGAGCGCCACGTTATACTGCCCAGCCCCCACCTTGCTCTGACTTTCCTGCAGAGTGCTGCCATTCATGCCCCCACTCCATGTGCAGGACATAGAGCTAACTGTACCGTCCCTTTATTTCTGCAAGGAGAAATAAAACAAATACATTGGCACACTTGCCTGGGACACAGAAGTGCTCCTGATGTGGTCTGAGCGGCACTTAGATTAGTGAAGACCTTCACTGCCAGATCTTCCCACACGATGGAGACAGAAGGACGAACCTGACTAATGTTTTCCAGTTCTAGGGAATACGGAGCACCTATTCCCACAGTCTTAAAGATTTACTGCAGGGACAAACCACAAGTACAAACATTCACCAAGATTCCTCTCACCATCACTCTGTTCTCACGAGAGAATGGGCTGTTGTAAATGTGCTCTCATGGGACCTAGGGATGTTTGCAAAGGAAACAACCAAACAGGCATTCCCATCTAGATTTAAGGACAATTTCCACACCACTGGAAAGAAATAATGGTATGTTTTTCCCGAATAGGAAAAGTAATGTAAGTTAGTGCACAGTGTTTAAAAACACAGAAAAGAGGTTATTTATTTATTTTTTAAATTTTTTTTAAACTTTATTTATTTATTTATTTAAATGTGACCAGAGAGGGAAAGTTTAGAGAGAGAGAGAGAAATTGAGAAAGTAGGCCACCAGGTCTGGACTCAAACCAGGACGGGAATTCAGTACCCTCAATCACCATGCCACCTGCCAACCTCAGAAAGAGTTTTTTAAAAATCACCTGGATTTATAGTTTCGGTATAACTCTTTAGACATATACATTTATATACATTTATGTTCATGGAGTATACACACACACACACATATGTCCAAAAATGCATGAAAAATGGCATTAAAGTACAAGTTTATTTTTTTGCAAGTATATTTTGAAGTCTATGCATAGGTTTTTAATAACACAGTTTTCCACAAAATTTTCAAAGACTCCTCTTATGTATTAATGATTAAATTTTTAAAAAATGACATTAAACATTTGCTTGATAAAGTGATTCAAAAAAAAAAAAAAAGCATCTCAATGTTGCAGTTCTCCTGCTTCAGCCTCCTACCTGTGACCACAGGTATGGCACAAAGCCCAGCTTTTTTCTTTTTCTAAAGAATTATTTATTTTTATTTATTATTACTATTATTTTTTAATTTGACCAGAGAGAAACAGAGAGAGAGAGGGAAAGTGAGGAAGCAAGCTGACAGGTCCAGGATTCCAACCACAGTTGGCCATGTGGGAGTCCAGTGTCCCAACTACTATGCCACCTAACGGCTCCAGCCCAGCTCTTTCTTTAGATGGGGTCTCCTCATGTTGCCCAGGCCATCCTCAAGCTTGCTATCCTCCTGCTTCAGCCTCCCCAAATTGCTGGGATTATAGGCGCAGACTACCAGGTCTGGCATTTAGGGTGTACTGAGAATTGAACCCAGGCCTCCCGTGTGGTCCCAGTGTACAGAACACAACATTTTAGCAGTGTGCACCACTGTGGTGGGCCTTGACAAACAGATTTTTAAAAATTAACTCATAATCCAATTAGATTCCCATGTCATTAAATATTACTTCATATCAGTATTTGAAATAATTTATAGATCATATTGCTTTATAGGGGATGTTATAATTTATTTAACCAAATCCCAATGGCTGAACATTAATCTCAACTTTCAGCTATTAGAAATAATACTTTGTGGGGGGATCTTTGTATACAGATCTTGGTAAACTTAAGCAATAAATTCTTTGGCATAAATCAGAGTGTGTTGAAATGTCAGGTCACAGGGCATACCCTTTATAGAAGTTTTTGATGTAAAACTGGAAACATCAAGTTGAAGTCTTCTTAGCTTTGCCAACATTGCATGTTATCTTAACAAAAAATACTTTCTCCAGGCCAGGTAGTGGCATGGTGGTTAAGGCAGCTGAATCCCACATGGCTGACTGTGGTTCAAGTCCCAGACCTTGAGGCTTGAAAAAACACATCTGGTGCAGATGCGTGTGTGTGTGTGTGTGTGTGTGTGTGTGTGTGCACCCAAAATCTCAAAAGGAAGGCGAGATGGAGGAGATGGAATTGCATTGTGACCATACCCCTTGGGAGGGAGGGGTGCATTTTCACTTTCTTTCTCTCTCTTTCTCTCTGTCTCTGGCAAGCACACATACCCTCTGGCAAATTAGAAAAGAATACTTTGCCAATTTGATAAAAGAAAATGCCATTGCAGCATAATTTTAATGAATTTCTATGATTGCTAAGGAGGTTGAAGATTTTTTAATGTGTATTAATCAGTTACATTTTTATCTTTCTTTGACAATTTATATCTTTTCCCCATGTTTTAGAGTACTTATTTTTTTACTATTGATGTATCAGTCTTCTTCAAATACTAAGGCTTTTGGTCCCTTGTTAATATACTGGCAAAATTTTCCTGGCTGGCCATTTGCCTTAAATTTATTTGTGCTTTTTTTTTTTTGGTTTCTTTGTTTTTATGCCAGAGGGCATTTGAGAGAGAGAGAACCTCTTAATGGAGCCCAGTCACGCCACAATTCTTTTTCCTTCAATTCTCTACCCTGTCAGGATCCTGGACAAATGTGCATGTGCCCAGTACGTTTTTTAAATCACTGGGGTCAGAACCCGAATCCCACTTGGCCATGTGGGATTTGGCTTCCTCTGCTCAGTACATAACTGCTATGCTATGGGCTGGCCCCTGAGGATATGTATATATATATTTTAATGTAGAGAATTTTTATGCAGTAGAAACAATCAGTCTTCTTTATGTTTTCTGGATTTTCCCAGGCATGCGTAGGAAAGGTTTCTGTAAGTCCTGCAGTCTGTTGTCAGTAAATCATAATCGTGAACTGCCTATAACGGTTCTTATATTACAGTACAGCGTGAAAAGTAGTTGAAAGCAAGGACAAGCTCTTACATGTACTTCTCCCATAAGTATCTCAAATTTAGTAGATTGCAATCCATTCATCAAAAATATGTCTTGGGGCCAACAGATGGCGTGGTAGTTAATGGTGCTGGACTCCCACATGGCGAACCGTATTCAAGTCCCGGACCTATAGCTTGCTTTTCTCACTTTCCCTCTCTCTCTCTGATCAAACTGCAAAATAATAATAATAAAATTAAATAAAATAATTCTTCCAAAAAAAGTCTTAACTGAGCACCTACTAGTTCCAAGATTATTAACTGTAAATGAGATGGATACTTGTGCACAAATGCTTCTTTGAGAATTCCACTAGCATGTACTGAATAATTAATGCATGTGACCAGTGAGGAGACTAGAGCAGGAAAGAAGAACAGTGATGAATCAAAATAATCATTTTTCCATTCAGAAGATTATTGCTTCATACGCTCTTTAAGGGGCCAGCAGGTGGCATGGTGGTTAAGGTGCTGGATCCAGATGGCCAAATCCACAGTTTGAATTCAGGACCTGGCTACACCAGTGGCCCAGGAGAAGGATAATGTGATCTGGATTAGGGTTATAGCAAGGGAATAAGTGAGGAGCTGTTATATCATATTTGGGAAATGTTTTGAAGACAGAGCTGACAGATTTGCTAATGGGCTGACTAGGAGATGGGAGGAAAGAGGAATCACAGGTGATGTCTAGAATTCTGGCCTCGGCAGTTGGGTACTGAGTGATGGTCTCATTTACTGAAATGAGGACGCCTAAGGATGAGTAGCTTTGCTAGGCCAGGAAGAATGATTTGATCTGAGCGTGTTCTGTGCAAAGCCTGTTAAGACACTCAAGTATAAATGCTAAGTAAACAGCTGGGTATGTGAGAGCTGAGACAAGAGGCCCAAGTTAGAGATATAAACATAAGAGTCATGAGTACTTGGGACCAGCAGTTGATGTAATGGCTATGTCTGGACTCCCATGTAGTTGACCATGGTTCGAGTCCTGGACCTAGTGGCTTAAACTCATGCCGGGCAGAGCACACACCCCCTATAGCAAAAAATCTCTACAAAAAAAAAAAAAGTCCTGAGTACATAAATGGGTTTTCAGACACTTTTGCTGTGTAAAGAAAATTACCCAGAATTACTTAACACAGCTATTTCATTTGCTCACCAATTCAGTGGGTTGGGAATTCAGGGCAGGGCACAGCAGGAACGTTACTCTCTGCTCCATAATTCCAAGGCTTCAGCTTGGGAGACTCTAGGACTGGAAGCAATATGACAGCTGGGGCTGGAGTCATCCGGAAGCATCTTTATTCTGGCAGTTGAGGTTGGTTATTCACCGGGACTTCATCAGGAACTGTCAACCGGGATATTTGTAGCAGCCTCTCTAGCAGCTGGGGCTTCCTTACAGCGTGGCAGCTTTCAGGACATTGGACACTTACATGGCAGCTCAGGGTTCCACAGCGAGTGTGTTAGCCAGTAAGGCAGAACCGGCATTGTCTCTCCTAATTCAGCCAAGGAAGTCCAACGCCATGATTTTTATCTCATTCTACTGGCTACACAAGAGTCACCAATCTGTTCAAATTTAAGACAGGGAGGGAGGGTAGGTGGTAGACAGAGATCCCCTTCCCTCTTTCTTCTTTTTTTTGGAGAGATTTTTGCTATAGGGCGCATGTGCTCACCAGAAAGACAGAGACAGAGAGACAGAAAGTGAGAAATCACCCCCCAGGAGATGGCCATGTGGCAATCCCTTCTCCTCCATTCTTCTCTCAGGATCTTGGGCACACACGCACACATGCCCGGTATGGGTTTAAGTCACCAGGTCCGGGACTTGAACAGCAGTCGACTACATGGGAGTCCAGGGACATAGCCATTACACCAACTGCTGGTCCTGAGATCCTTTCTCTTAATCAGAGTGTGAAGATTACATTGGAGAAGTGTATGTAGGGTGGGAGTTATTATGGAGGCCAACTCTGGAAAATAATAACCTGCCACAGATTGCAAGCCTGCTCTCATGTGCCTGATGTGTACACTGAGGTCCGAGGATGCAAATACATGTAAGTCCAACTGCAGATGCCAGATCACCACCCGGTCCCCAAATGCCTTTTGCTGTGGTGGTTGCCACTTCCTGCCAAGACTCCTTAGGAAGTGGGATCAGGATAGTTCTTTGTTTCGCCCCCTATTTTTCAAAATGTGGTAAAAAAACACATAACATAAACTTTGCCATCTTAACCATTTTTAAAGAACTATTTATTTATTTAATTCTATTTCTTCTTATTATTATTTTTAAAATTTGACCAGAGAGAGACAGAGAGAAAGGGAAAGCGAGAAATCAAGCCACCAGATCCGGGACTCGAACCATGGTTGACCATGTGGGAATCTAATGCTTTTAACCACCATACCACTTGCTGGTCCCCCATCTTAACCATTTTTAGGTGTGCATTTCAAGGGAGTTCAACACACTCCTAGTGTTATGCAACCATCACTATCATCCATCTCCAGAACTCTTCACTTTGTAAAATCTAATTTCTATACCCACTAAATACTAATTCCCCATTCCCTCCTCCTACAGGCCCTGGCAACCAACATTCTACTTTGTGTCTCTATGATTTTGATAACTCAACGTACCTCATATAAGTGGAATCACAGAGTATGTGTCTTTTTGTGACTGGTTAATTTCATATCCTCAAGACAGGCGAGGTCACAAATCACTTGCAAGCCAGGACAGAAGCAGTCCTCCTGGAATAGACATAGTCTAGGGGTGCAGCTGAGCAGGACTCCTAGGCCCCACCAGGAGGAAAGTCTTGGGACCAGCAGTTAGCGTAATGGCTATGTCGCTGGACTCCCACGTAGTTGACCACGGTTCGAGTCCTGGACCCAATGGCTTAAACTCACACATGCGTGCCTAAGATTCCGAGAGGGGAATGGAGGAGAAGGGATTGCGGGGTGGCCATCCCCCCCTGGGGGGTGATTTCTCGCTTTCTGCAGCTCCAGACTCCTGCGGAAATCCTCAAGCCTTCACTTGTCACCGTAATTTCCTTGGGAAGTGTTTCTAATTACACATTTCTTGCTGCCTGTTCCAGGTCAAGTCTTCTTATATACAATGTCTCTCTGTCTGTCTCTGTCTGTTGGGCGAGTGCACGCACCCTATAGCAAAAACCTCTCCAAAAAAAAGAAAATAAAAAGAGGAAAGTCTTTACTATTTCTCCATCCTGCAGATGATCCACCTTCCCAAACACAAGTATAGGGAGGGGGGGTGTCTCTGTCCAGTCAAAACCATTTCACTAAGCCTTTTTTTAAGGTTTTTGTCATAGGGTACATCTGTTCACCAGAGAAGAGAGAGACAGAAATACAGAGACTGAGAAAGTGAGAAATCACTCCCCAGTGGGGCTGGCCGTGTGGCATTCCCCTCTCTATCCCCACTAGGGATTTTGCACTCACATGCACAGGTGCCTGGCATGATTTTCAAGCTGCCAGGTCTGGGACTTGAACCATGGCCAACCATGTAGAAGTCTAGCACCTTAACTGCCATGCCACCTGCTGGCCCCCAGAGCTATTTTTGTCACTTTTTCAAGCATCTTCCAATTGACTCAACTGCATAAAGAAAAATTTATGTCCAAGCAGTAGCAACTGAACGTAAATGTACCTTGACTTTAGATTTCTCTAAGAATGAGTGAATGTTGCATTATATCCAGGAGAATGTACAAAGGTAAAGATGTTCTTGCTTTTAGAAAACTAAACTGCCAGAAGTTCTGTAAATGGCAGGTCGCAGGTAACAACACAAAATAATTAAGTCCTTCTTCACAAAGCCCCTGCTATCACAGTTAAAATAAACAGTCTGTGTGTTAGAAATTTTTATACAGATGTCTTGCCGAATTCTGACCCCTACAGAGTCATAAAGGAGGCACGTGCTGTTGCTTTAATGTTGTTTTTGCTCATGCAAATGATGCCCCATTATAGCCACTAATGCTTAACTAAGTCAAAAACAACTACATAGCAATTTGGACTGCTCCAGAGGCCCCTAACTGTTTTGTGGTTTTATGCAATTCATACATTGTATACAAGAAGACTTGACCTGGAACAGGCAGCAAGAAATGTGTAATTAGAAACACTTCCCAAGGAAATTACGGTGACAAGTGAAGGCTTGAGGATTTCCGCAGGAGCCTGGAGCTGCAGATATTCATTATAGGTACTTAGGAGGCACAGCTGCCCCTGCTGAAAACCATGTCTAATCGTTGTGCCGCTGGATGCAGGCGTGGAGGACAGCCCAGAGCTGCCCAGAGCCAGGAATGGTGTCTATGGCAACACACCCTCCGTTTTTAAACTTGTCTTGCCTAAAAAGAAATTGCGTAGGTATTTTCTTTTCTTTTTTTTCTTTTTCTTCCTACCAATTTCAGAGTTTGCACCAGCGGTGAATACCCTCCAGGTCTAATCATTCCTGGGAGTTAATGACTAGCTGGGTCAAGAGCCCTTGGCTTTACCTTCAGGCAGTCGTTAATTGCTTCACCAGGAAGCGCTTTCCAATCAAATTATTGTTTAATCAAAACTAAAGAAATGAACCATTAATTGCTGCCAACAACAATGATCAAGTCTCCCCATAAGTCTCTGTGGGAATGGTGGAGGTTTGACCTTTAAGAATGTTGCTCTGGGGGTCGGTTAAGACAGGCAAGGTGAAGCTGCACAGAGTACCCTTGGGGACTGGTTCTCCGTGTGGGGGCTGAGGAGCTGAGAGTGCTTAGCACAGGCAGGAAGACCCTGGAGAATTACACCGCAAGGTCCTGGATCCCTCAGTCACTTTGTCAGAGTAACATCGTAACCTTGCTGTTATACCCAGTGCTACAAATATCTGGAGGGGAGTGGCAGAGAGGAAAAAGAGCTTCCCCAAGCTGTGACAGTGTGAAACCCCCAGCACAATAAAACCACCCTTCCAGAGCACAGACCCTGTGCTACATCCTGAGGTTTACACACATATCTCAAGCGACCCTCTAATGCCACCACAAGGAAAATACAGCCATTGTTGCTGCTTCACAGATGGGGAAATTGAGACTTGGGTTAACTTGGCCAAGATCCACCACTCCAGTAAACATCAGAGCCGACACTTGATTCCTAGTCTTTCCATCACGGTCTTAACATGCATGTGCTCGCTAGCTCTTTTTAAAAGCAGGGTCATTTTATTTATTCAGAGGGAGAAAGTGAGAGAAACTGGTACTCTCAACAGAGTCTCGTCATGTCAGGATCCACCTCCAGTCTTCCAGTCAGTCAGGATTACAGTGTTGTGGTGGGTCCATCTGAGACCCTACTGTGGCCTTCCATGTGGCTACAACACTGCAGAGAAACACCTCCCACCTGTGCCTGGGGCTAGGCCATTTCTCTCTCTCTCTCTTTCTCTCTAATGTCATAGGGTGCTTGCGCTCACTGGAGAGAGGCAGAGACAGAGAGAGATAGGAAAATGAGAATCACCCTCCTAACCAGGTGGGATGGCCACATTGCAATCTCCTCTCCATTTAACTCTCAGAATTTTGGGCACCCAGGTACAGATGACATGATTCTCAAGCCACTGGGCTCTTTAAACCGTGGTCAGCCATGTGAGAGTCCAGTGCCACAACCACCTTGCCACCTGCTGCCCCCCATTTCTCTTTTTTATTATAAAATACAGGTAACATTTACCCTCTTAATCAGTTCAATGGCATTAAGTAAACTCCCAGTTGTTGACAACCATCACCACCATCCATCCACAGAACTTTTTATCTTGCAAAACTGAAACTCTATGCCTAATAAACACTAACCCTCCCTCCCCCAGGCTCTTGGCAACCCACCGTTCTATTTTGTCATTATGAGAGTGACAAACTCCAGGCACCTCATATGAATGGAATCGCACAGTATTTGTCCCTTTGTGGCTGATTTATTTCACTTAGTGTAACATCCTCAGGGCTCATCCAAGTTGCAGCATGTGTCAGAAATCTCCTTCCTTTTCAAGGCATAATTGTATTCTTCGGTATGTTTATGCCACATTTTGCAAATCCATTCTTCTGTGGATGGACATTTGGTTTGCTCCCACGTTTTGGGCATTGTGCAAAATGCTGCTATGTTTAGTTTTTAGCCACTAAAATACATTGAGTCTTGGAGGAGTTGCTCTTAAAGGAGAGCACACAGCCCACAGGCTGCCCGTCATGCCTCAGCCTCAGAGGATCAGCAGAGTACCACGTGAGCATGAACCCGCGTGACCAGGTGCCACCTTGCTGGCAGGGAGAAAGGTGTCTAAGACCAAGACCTTGTGCAGGTTGGCTAACTGGAGCTTTATAGTGCTTGCTAACATACCTGAAAAGGAATTTAGATCTTCGATTCTAGGCTGTTTCCTTAAGACTCAGGTTTTGGAGAAAACAAGGTCTATCTATCCAAATTGCCCAGTCTGGACTTTACTGCTGCGGTCCACACTGGAGCCATGGCTTGCCCTGGGGCTCACAGAGTTACTGGCCAGCAACATGCTGGCTTTTTCTATTTCTGTTCTCTTTTGAAAAAAGGTTTATTTCTTCTTAGACACACACACACACAAAGACATGCAGAGAGAGAGAAAGACTGAGAGAGACTGAAAGAGAAACAGGCACCCCCAGCATGATCTTCACACCCTCATCTGCCCCATTCTCAGCTGGCCTGGCTGATGCGTGTGTGTGTGCATGTCCAGTGTGGTCCCAAGGAGGCCCTGGGATACAAACCCGGAACGTTTCCTGTGTGGGTCCAGCTGCATTACCGATGTGCCACCACCTTGGTCCCCGCCTGGTTTTTTTAACCTGGGGGTCCCAGCAGGATGGGGGTAAAGGGTATCCCACACCCAGAGAGTACCACCTTTTGAGGGCTTTGCAGATATGTGATGTGCATTTGTAGGTGTCATAATGGTTGGGGGGGCACTTTTAATATTTAATGTGTGAGCTCAAGGAGTTGGGGTGACTTGCAGTGTGTGAAGCAGTCACCTACAACAAAGAATTGTCCTGTGTCCTGAGCCACTTTCAAAGGAAGGTCCTATTAAAATGGGTCTCATGAACTGGCCTCAAGGCCTGATGGTTAGGGGACATCAGACCCACATGGCCGACTATGCGGTTCAAGTGTTGGCCCTAGCAACTTGGGAGATACTGGGTGTGTGTGCGTGTGTGCCCCAAATCCCGACAGAATGGACAGATGGAGAGGGGATTGTGGGGCGACTTTACCACCTTGAGGGTGCTTTCTCCCTCCCCCATCTCTCCATCTGTTTCTGGTGAATGCACACATCCTCTGACAAATTAAAAATTTAGAAAAGGAGTCCCTTAAGCTCTGTGACCTAAGCACCACTGGCCTTCCAGGCTTCTCGCCATTCCCATGTCCAAACATAAACTGTCCTCTACCCAAAATACCGTCTTTATCCTCCTGGTTCTATACGTGATAGATGCCTTCTTTAAATCCCAGCTTAAATGTACCTATTTACGGGACTTCCCTAAAACTTCCCAACAGCGAACGTCATTCTTTCAGGCAGTATCCCATAACTCTCGGGGTGTTCATTCATTCCAGAAATTCGTTTATCTTTTTGAGTACCTGCTATATGCCATGCCCTGGGCTAGTCTAAGACTCTAAAGATGACTAAGATGGAGTCTTTGTCCTCAAGGAATCCACAGTGTAGACAGAGACAATGAACCCAGAACAATGCAATGAGTGCACGGAGGGGAGAACCTCGGCGTGTGGGGATGAGGAGCCCCAAACTGCCCCAGGACTCATGGAAGAGCCAGGCAGAGGTCATTTAAACTGAGTTTTTGAAGGGCTAAGAAGGAGGACCAGGCAGACAAGGAAATGTGGCAAGACCCAGGGCTGAAGAGCATTGCACAGGGCTACATGAAAGAGGCGAGTCAGGAAGGCAGCAGAGCCAGGTCCCGGCAAGCCCTTGGTATATAACCTTGGATTTTGCAGAATAATGCCACCCAAGGCCCTTCTCGGAGCATAAGACACTCATCAGCCTCCTGTCCATGCCAGTGGAGCAGAGGTTCCCTCCAAATCCCTCTCCTGAACAGTTCCGTTCCCACGGAAGGCAGGAACTTGCATTTGTAGAGCAGCTACTTAATGTGCCAGACACTCTGTGGCGTTCTGTTCCCGTCAGAAAGCGGGTACTTGCTGGTGTGCCCAGAAGACAAAGTCCCAGGATAAACGTGGACTGTCTTTCTAGAATGTTAATTTTACTCAAAGATTGGGAAGAGAAAGTTAATTCGAGTGGATGGTAAGTAATTTAAAACATTATTTTTAAACATCAAATCGATCATGACTGTTTTATGAAGCAGAATACTAAATTAACACACACTTTTCTTTATTATTCGAAGAGGCAATAACACATGCCGACGATACAAAATTCAAATGTATAAAGGAATTTAGAATGTAAATTTACATATCTGTTCTTCAACCACCCAGCTTTATTCCCAGGATTCAACCACTATTCCCAGTTTCTTGGGCACCCCCCTTCAAGAGACATTTTATACATTCTGTGTATGCGTGCTGCTTTATTTAAAATGCAAATGTAGCATAAAATATGCCCTATTCTGCAGCTTGCTTTTTTCAGATAACACGGTCTTTTTCATACAAATTATTCCATTCATTTAATATCTGTCATTGTAAATATGCCAGCATTTGTTGACTATCTCTATGATAATCATTACCAATATTTTTCTAGTACAATTAACACTACAACAATTATATTCCTGAATAGTCTTCATTTTTACATATGCTAGTCTATCTGTAGGGTGCATTCCTTGAGTCTCAGACATATTGCCACCTCCAATCGCTGTCTGAGGAGATCTTCCAGACAGGCTGGTGTTTTACCAAATCTGTTCTCCCCTCATTAGGGTTCTTTCAGGAATTACAGCTGCCCCCGCCCCCAGGCTAGAAAACTGGAACTAATTTTTACTTCATAATAACTTTCTCACACGATCATTCTTTTTCATTCTCATTGCTAAATTCAAGTTTTAATGCCTTGGGCATGAATTGTAATAGAGCCCTAATGTTAATGCCCCTGTACCTTTGCACAGGCTAAAATGCTGTCTCACCTATAAACTAGGGTCTAAGTTCAAATATCACCCTCTCTGTAGGGCCTCTCTGACCTTGAGGCTCTCTATCCATAGTCTTGACAAAACCTCCACAATGAGACTTCATGAATTGCAACTCTCCAGTGATTAGCTTTGTGACCTGTGGCATGTCACCGTGCTTAACTTTGTGGACCCTCAGTTTTCTCATCTGCCAGAATAAACAGGGTTGTGGTGAGAATTCATTGAAACTATTGGGTTGTCAGAAAAGTCATGATGGGGAACCAGCAGTTAGCGTAATGGCTAAGTTGCTGGACTCCCACGTAGTAGACCGCAATTCGCGTCCTGGACCCGGTGGCTTAAAACTCACGCCGGGCACGTGTGCGTGCCCAAGATCCTGAGAAGAGAATGGAGGAGAAGGGATTGCAGCGTGACCATCCCTCTGGGGGGTGATTTCTCGCTTTCTGTCTCTATGTCTCTCTCTGTCTGTCTGGCAAGCGCACGCACCCTATAGTGAAAACCTCTCCAAAAAAAAAAAGAAAAGTAATGATGCATTTTGCACAGAAAAATATGTCACTTTTCTGCCTACCCAATATATACATGGAGATGATCACTTCTGGACTTGCATGTAAAAGGAAACCAAACATTCTTCTCTTTGCTTCCTTTGCTCAATTTTCTTAGCAGGCTGTCAACTCTTTGAAGCCTGGGACCTTGCCATACACTAATGCCAGGTAGAGTGTGTGGCACAGAGAAGGCGCTCAATGGATGTTCAATGAATAAATATGAAAATGCAAGACTGGATAAAGCCATTCCTCTAGACTTTCTCTTTTTTTTAAAAAAAATTATTATTATCATTTTTCTTAATTTCCTGTAGGGCATATGCACTCACCAGAGAAAGAGAGAGAGAGAGAGAGAAAGTGAGAAAGCAAGTTGCCAAGTCTGGAACTTGAAGAATGGTTGACCATGTGTGAATCCAGCATCTTAATCACCACGCTACCTGCTGGCCCTTAGACTTTCTTTTCACTCTCTGTGCACATTTCTCAATTAATGCCCCTTCGTTTTGGCTTTCAACAAACATGTCACTTGTTTAAAAATCAATTATGTCTCTCAAGTACCTCTCGGTTGAAATTCCTTATTTTAAATTCAAGGCCCTCATGTTCTGTCCCCATGTACAGGTTCTCAACTATGTCTCCCATACTCACCACTATAGTTTTTGTTTGTTTGTTTTGTTTGTTTGTTTGTTTGCCAAAGGGTATATGTGCTTGCAGGAGACAGAAGGAGAAAGAGGAGACCAGCAGTTAGTGTAATGGCTATGTTGCTGGTCTCCCATGTAGTCGACCGTGGTTCGAGTCTCGGACCTGGTGGCTTAAATTCACACTGGGCATGTGTGCATGTGTGCCCAAGATCCCAAGAGGAGAATGGAGGAGAAGGTATTGTTGCATGGCTATCCCCCCTAGGGGGCGATTTTTCTCTTTCTGTCTCTCTGTCTCTTTCTGTCTTTCTGGTGAGCGCTTGTGCCCTATAGGAAAAAAACCTCTACAAAAAAAGAAAGAGAGAAGAAGCCACGGGCCTTCAGGACAAGGTTCCACATGGCTACTGTGAACTAGATTTTTTAAGGGAATGAAGATTTTCTACTAATAATTCAGCCTCCAACAAACGAGCTAGCGGCAGAAGAAGCCACGGGCCTTCAGGACAAGGTTCCACATGGCTACTGTGAACTAGATTTTTAAGGGAATGAAGATTTTCTACTAATAATTCACCTCCAACAAACGAGCTAGCGGCAGAAGAAGCCACGGGCCTTCAGGACAAGGTTCCACATGGCTACTGTGAACTAGATTTTTAAGGGAATGAAGATTTTCTACTAATAATTCACCTCCAACAAACGAGCTAGCGGCAGAAGAAGCCACGGGCCTTCAGGACAAGGTTCCACATGGCTACTGTGAACTAGATTTTT
>NW_006159814.1:119546-123400 GCF_000334495.1 Tupaia belangeri chinensis | reverse complement strand
TTTCAGGAAAAAAAAATATATCTATTCAATGACTGCAGTAGGATATGTAGACCCAGTTAGGTGCTACTTTATAGGATGCATAAAGTTAGACTTGGAAATGGGAAATGGTCTTGTTGCAATCCCTTCTCTTCCGTCTTCCATTTCTGACACCTTTTGGAATTTGGGGCATGCATGCACACATGCCCACATGCCCAGCATGTTTCTCAAGCCTCTGGGGGGGGTCCAGCCTTGAACTATGCAACTGGTCCAGTGGGATCCAACCTCCTGAACCACCAGGTCATGGGCTGGTTCTTATAATCTCTCTTTAAATTTTTTTTTAATATGAAACACTTCACGAATTTGCCTATAATTCTTTTAATCTAGCTGTTCGGGTAGATACATTCCCTGCCAGTCACCTCCCTTTTGCTCATCTTCATCCTCTCACCAAAAGGCATTTCCTTCGCTCTGCCCAGCCACATCCTACCATTTGCTGGCAAAGAAAGCTAGTTGTCTCCTAATATTTCAAAAGAAACTGGAAAATAAAGTCACCAATATGGGGCAAATTTTCTTCCAATATTTATTTCCATGCATTAAAAAAATATTTAAAAATTGTTCATTGGAAAGCAGTTCCCATCATGAATGTGCACTTATTTCTGTTTAGATAAGCAAAAAAGAAGCAAATAAAAATTATCAGAATCCTACTAAGCTAGTGATTGAAATTTCTGGTCATATATTACTTTTAGACACATATCAGTATTTGAAATAATTCTATTCATTTTCGTATATAAAGTTAAAATATTGTAATCAACCTAGTTTCCTTTGTATCATAGTTGAGTAGCATTGTCTCAAAAACATTTTTCACATCATTACAAAAGCTTGGTGGAGATTGTTTTAAATGGAAGCACAATGTCCCATTGTTTGAGTAAACCATAACTTACTTACTTTTCCATTATTCCACACTTACTGTTTCTTTTCTCAAGTTTCTTCATTTAAAACAATGCTGCAATGAATATTTTTGTGCATAAATCTTTGACTTTGTTTCTCAATGATAGCTCTTTAGAATTATTAGTGACCACATGTCTTGAGTACTTACCATGCTCCAACATTTTTAAAAGTTTGTTTACTTATTTCATGAGAAAGAAAAAGAGAGGTACCCTTGACAGAGTCTCACCACACCATAATCCCCAGCCACCTTCCAGCCAGCCGGATCACAGGTACTTAGTGGGCGCACCCAAAATGTTCAAGTCAGAGACCTGAACCTGGGGCTTTCCTATATGGCTTCAGTATCACTCGGCCACACCCTACTACCTGTGCCACCATGACTGGGCCCAAGGATTTTTATTTTTTTCACATGTTATTGTACTGACTCCTTGTAACAATTCTGTAAGGGAGATATAATCATTCCCATTTCACAGATGACAAAACTGAAGTGCAAATAAGTAAAGGAATGTATGCAACATGCTTAAAACCATGAGAGTGGGGCAAAAATTTATCCTGCTTCAGTCGGACTCCACAGCTCATGCTCTCAATTATGAATTTTTATTTTCTTTGGAGAGGTTTTTGCTATAGGGCGCATGCACTCTCCAGAAGGACAGAGAGACAGAAAGCGAGAAATCACCCCCCAGGGGCGATGGCCATGCCGCAATCCCTTCTCCTCCATTCTCCTCTCGGGATCTTGGGCACGCATGCACATATGCCTGGCATGAGTTTTAAGCCACCAGGTCCAGGACTCGAACCACGGTCAACAACATGGGAGTCCAGCGACATAGCCATTACACTAACTGCTGGTCCCTCAATTATGAATTTTTAGAGTCTTGATGCATATTGTCAAGTGGCTTCCAAGAAAAGTTGTTCTAATTTATTCTCCACCACCAATATAAATGTGCCCATCACTCTCACTTCTTCTCTCAAATAATTGACAGGCATTCTCATTTCACATTCTGTAAGTTGTCATTTCATGTAGTTTGGCTATCTAACAGTAAAGACTATCACAGACCACCATTTAGTCCTGCTGAGCTGTCTAGTGGCAGGGGAAGAGGGGAAGGGCTAGTGGCAGGCAAAGTGGTGAAGTGCTCCCTAGAATTTGACCACTCAGCAAGCATATAAACAATGCAGCTATACTGGGAGACGTAGAGCCCTCTGGGAAGGACTGCCTCCTGTCCTGCCTGTTTTTGCAGAATCCAGAGCAGCCTTCATTTGGAGGCCTGTACACATAGGCCATCTTTAAGTTGTATGTTTATGAGCTGTAATTACACAAGAAGTTGTTTCCTCATTGTCCATGAGCTGGTTATACACAGATTAATGTTTAAGAAAATGCAACTAGGTTAATTTCAAGGCAAACAAAACCAGAAGTTTGCTATAATTTAAGCAAAAGGGGACCATAACAAAGACAATTCACTGGTTTTATTTCAAATGTATCACATAATTCTGCAGTTGCATTAGGAGTGGCATTCTGGGTATGAACAATTCCCTTTTTGAAAGACTGACAGACATCCCATGGAAGCAATTGGAAGTGTATTTTCCTTTTTTTTTTTTCTGAACAAATGTTTATTCATTTATTTAAAGATAAACATTCTCAACAGGGCATCTCTCACATTGAGATCCCTCCCAGCCTTTCCGCGTCAGCTAAGATTATGGGCAGGCACATGCATATTCCATGTGCACAGGTCAACCTGGGACCAGAACCCTGATTTTCTATATGGCCTCCAGCATTGTAGTGCTGAGCTACCACTGTGGTTTGATCTGAAATGTATTTTTCTAACACAGTTTTGATGCCAGGTTTCCATCATAGTAGATAATGCTTTCAGCAGTGTGACATAATGAATACATATTTGGTTTCTGCCTCTTCTTCCTGGCACAGGTGTTCTAAATCCTATTAAATTCCTGACTGATATGGGTGCTAGGAACATCTTTTGTATTAATATTTGGTCTTTGATCCTGGATCCTCACACAGAGCTCCTAATCTCCTTATAATTTCCTGAGTCTTTTGTCCTAATAAGGCATCTCTTGGGTTCCTGGGTAGATTCAGGCTGGGGGCTGGTCAGTAACCAGGAAGACTAAGTCATGATTAGAAGCTTATAGCTTGCAGCTCCAACCCCTCCTCGCCACCCTCCCAGGAAGAGAGAGAGGCCGGAGATTGAGTTAATCATCAATCATACTTACGTGTGTGTGATAAAGTTTCTGTAGAAATTCCTAAAAGACCAAGTTTGGAGAGCTTCGGGGTTGGTGAATCCACCTATGTGCTGGTGAATACTAGTATACTCCAACTCCATGGAGATGGAAGCTTCAGAACTTGGACCTTTCCAGATCTATGTACCTCTTTATATGCCTGTTCATTTGTATCCTCCTTTATCATATCTTTTATCATAAACCAGTCTCATAAGTGTTTCTTTGGGCACTTGAGCCATCATAAAGAACTGTGGGTTACCTGGGCATCTACTACTATTTGTGATTGGTGTCTAAAGCAGGGAGAAGTCTTGTGGGGCTTAGCCTCCCACCCTGGGTGTCAATGGTATCAGAATTGAAAGCAGTTGGTAGCTACCTTCAGATCAACTACCTAATAGTGTCAAAACTGAACTGGATCAGGAACCAGCAGTTAGCGTAATGGCTATGTCGCTGGACTTCCACATAGTCGACCGCAGTTCGCGTCCCGGACCCGGTGGCTTAAAACTCACGCCGGGCGCGTGTGCGTGCGTGTCCAGGATCCTGGGAGGAGAATGGAGGAGAGGGAATTGTGGTGTGACCACCCACCCTGGGGGGTGATTTCTCGCTTTCTGTCTCTGTGTCTCTTTCTGTCTGTCTGGCAAGCGCATGCACCCTATAGTGAAAACCTCTCCAAAAAAAAAAAAAAAAAAAAAAACAACGGGTTCACAGAA
>NW_006159814.1:112476-119420 GCF_000334495.1 Tupaia belangeri chinensis | reverse complement strand
GAGGCGCATCCCCCCCCTATGAGAAACCCCCCCAAAAAAAAAAAAAAAAAAAAACTGAACTGGATCACAGGACATCCAGTTGGTGTGTGAGAGTTGAAGGACTGGTTGATGCAGGAATATTTGATGTCAGAATTGTTCTGTGGGAGTAGTGAAAAGAGGTTTTCTCATTTCAGCCATGAAACAGGTTCTCTTGCTCACCTGCTCAGCAGGGTGCTTCTCTGGAGTTCTTTGTTAAAGCAGGCTCTGAATAATGACAAGTCACACTCACAAACACCGGCTGTGTGCTAGGCACTTGCTAGGTGTTTAGCACGTGTCTTGTTTCTAGTCTATATAAAAACCACGTGAGGTAGATAGTATTTGCTCCAGCCTAGAGGTGTAGATGCTGAGTCCCAGAGTTCAAGTCAGATTAACAAACCCAAGCCCATTCCCTGCACTAAATAGGACCCTCTCATGGAGTGCTTGTTGAAGGACCATTTCCTTCTGACAGTCTGGCCCTCTGCCTCCACAGCTGGCTGAGTTGCACCCAAGGAAGAGTCTTGATAAACCAGAGGAAACCTGGAGAGTAATGCACCTGCACTTCTGTCTTCAGATATCTGTTCATAAAGATAGTAAGGAGGAGAAAGGTACCTGGAACAGTGACACTGCTACCCAGACTGAGGAGGTACCTAAATCCAGTTATTGGAACAACTGTTCTTCATAAATAAGTAACACATGTTCACGTGATTGTTCATACAGTCTGATAACACACCCAATCACCTCTTTTTCTCAGCCTCTCACACAAATTATAAAAGCCTGACGGTCCTACACTATCCCAGGCGGGAACTACAGTAACACGTCACTCTTCCTCTTTCCTCCATGTAGTATCAGGAGTCCCCAGACAAAAATGATCCTGTTTGGGCCGCTGGGTGGATAGTGTCAGGTGCTCAGGCCAGAAGAGACTTGGAGGTCAGAATCACAGCAGGAAATAGCAGAGACATCATGTCCTCTTGGCATTTTCTCCTGTATAGGGCAAAAAGTATGTCTTAGACGGGTGGTCTTGAGGACAAAGGATGCGACAGCCTGTACTTAAGGAGGTTTGCTGGGGGACCAGTTGAATCCTGTGCATATGGCTCTATTTTTTTTCTTAACACTTAATGTATTAATGGTGAAAATATTAGCATGACTTTCTCTGCTATTAGCTTGAGGGCTTTGGGACAGAACTACATCCTGTTATCCTTGATACTCACAAAACCTACCCCAGAGCCTGGCATAGGACTGGCCTTTAAGAAATAGTGGCAAGAGGGAACCAGCAGTTAGCGTAATGGCTATGTCGCTGGATTCCCACGTAGTCGACCGCAGTTCGCGTACCGGACCCGGTGGCTTAAAACTCACGCCGGGCTCGTGTGCGTGCGTGCCCAAGATCCCGAGAGGAGAATGGAGGAGAAGGGATTGTGGCGTGACCATCCCCCCTGGGGGGTGATTTCTCGCTTTCTGTCTCTATGTCTCTCTCTGTCTGTCTGGCGAGCGCACGCGCCCTATAGCGACAATCTCTCCAAAAAAAGAAAAAAAAAAAAAAGAAATAGTGGCAAGAGTGAGTCACACATTGCAAGCTGCTGTATGGGCTGTATATTGCCCATTGAGTTTACCGCTTCAACAAGTATCCCTGAACTTCTAGTCAAGTGTTCTATCTGATGTCAGATGTCCTGGGGGAATATGCCAAATTGTAAAGGGGAAAGTAATGACCCCCACCCCTTTTCTTCCTGCCCTGTTCTCCAAGGCCACCAGAAATGACCAAAAGTTCCCATGGGAAAGGCAGACTTCGGGAGGGAGGAGTTGGGGTGTTGAGGATCACCTCGTGGACGTTCTCCATGTCTACTCTTGGAGGATCTAACTTTGGCTGGATTAAGAAAAGCAGCAGGTTTTCTGGGGGCACTGTGCCTCTGTTTTACACCTGCTAGTCTGGTGTGTGTTCGTCTGTGGGCCGCATCATGCATTTTGATGGAATGCACAGTAAAATAATCTGATCTGAACCAGAGCTGACAGCTGACGCTTCTCATGGCTCTGTCTGCCTTGTGGGACCAGTGAAAAACAATAAAAACCTAGAGCCTAAAACATTCTGGTCTTTTTATGTGTACTTTCTTTAGTTTGCATTTTTCTAATAATAGCTACCCACTGAACACCAGATACTCTGCTGGTTACATAATTTATATTATCAGTAACCCTCACTACTCTGCAAGGTAAAATATGGCTAAACCTATCTTTATAGAAGAGGCCACCAAGGCAAAAAGTTTGTTATTTGTCCAAACAGGAAACCTACAAGGACACATGCTTGTAATGCTTAAGCCAGCTTTGGGACCTGGTATGTCGAACTCTAAAGTCTTGTTATCTATATTGTATCATATCACTTCTGTTATGATGTCCACTGTCACTCTACACTAATTTTCAGACTTCGTGGTCTGCTCAATTATTATTATTATTTATTTATTTATTTTGGAGAGGTTTTTGCTATAGGGCATGTGCGCTCGCCAGAAAGACAGAGAGAGACAGAGAGACAGAAAGTGAGAAATCACCCCGCAGGAGAGATGGCCACGCTGCAATCTCTTCTCCTCCATTTTCCTCTCGGGATCTTGGGCACACATGCACACGTGCCCGACGTGAGTTTAAGCCACCGGGTCCGAGACTCGAACCGCAGTTAACTACATGGGAGTCCAGTGACATAGCCATTACGCTAACTGCTGGTCCCTCAATTATTATTTTTTAAGAGTAATTAGTTCTAGGTATTTTTGTTCCTTTTCTTTTCTTAATTGACCCACAGTTCAAGTCAATCAAAACAGTTCATGCATGCAAGCAAGTTCTAGAACAGGTGCTCAAAAAGGGCAATATGGGGAACCAGCAGTTAGCATAATGGCTATGTCGCTGGACTCCCACGTAGTTGACCGCGGTTTGCGTCCCGGACCCGGTGGCTTAAAACTCACGCCGGGTGCGTGTGCGTGCGTGCCCAAGATCCCGAGAGGAGAATGGAGGAGAAGGGATTGCGGCATGACCATCCCCCCTGGGGGGTGATTTCTCGCTTTCTGTCTCTATGTCTCTCTCTGTCTGTCTGGCAAGCGCACGCGCCCTACAGTGAAAATCTCTCCAAAAAAAAAAAAAAAAAGGGCAATATGCAAGTGAAGGGGAATAGTGGGACTTTAAAGACCAAGAAGAATTACATTTCAAGTTCCAGTCCTCTTTGCCTGAAATGCAAGAAGAATATGTATGCAAGACTTCTGGAAGTAGCTTCTTCCTGTCTTCATTATCTCCAGGTCAGTTCAAATCCTGGTTCTTGACTAAGACTTCCCTCTATAGGTCTCGTCTCTAACAAAAAGCTCCTTTTTCATAATCTGGTAACATTTATAGACCAGTTACTCATTTGACATTTACTATGAGTCAGAATTTGCATTTTCTTAAAGCAGGATTTTCATGCCATAATCCACCCTCAGCCTCAGCCAGGATTACAGGTACATGCACACCTGGCATGTACAAGGAGGTGACTTAGGAGCACATATCTAGGATCTTCTCATGTGGCTTCAACATCACAGCCTGTGTCACTGCTGCACCAGCCCGGCTAGCCAAGGCTTTGCCCTCTATGTAAACGTGTGCTGAGCTTTTGTTTTCTACCATTCCAATCATCGAGGCACAAAGGCTAAAGGCCACACTTCCTCTTATTCTTCTGTGACAAGATGGTACACAGAGAAGTTGCTCCATAATACAATCAGTACATAAATAGTTGAAAAGTAATATTTGGAAGATTTCAGAAGCTAAGTAGATTAGGATAGTATAAATAACAACTGACATTTTGAAAAGCACTTTAAAGTTTATAAAATGCATATTGTGAGGTATCATTCATACCTCATAATATCCCACAGAGGAAACTGGCTCAAAGAGGTTGACTTGCTCTTGAAACCCAGATCCTCTGACTCCAAAGCCTGTATTACTTCATTATAGTTTAGGCTTGCCTATCAATATAAGATTCATAGTTCAGGGTGGTGGTGCAGTGACAATGCACTGGACCCACATGGGAAAGGTCCTAAGTTCACATGTCGGGACCTTCCTGAGCCCACTGGGTGCACGTGTGTAGCTGTGATCTAGGCCAGACAAGGCTAGAGGTGGATCACAGTGTGGAGACCTTGTTGGGATATCTCTCTCTCTCATGGAAGAAATACTTGAATAAATTCTCTATTAAAAAAAAATATGAATGGTTCAGCTGAGATGCTGTCCCTGCAGGCTGGGACCACATGGGTGGCCAGGTCTGAGTCGTGGTAGTCTATGCCTATAATCCCAGTGATGGGGAAGGTTGGAGTAGGAGGACAACAAATTCAAGACTGGCCTGAGCCACAGACTGAGCCCCTGGTATTGTATCTCCACGTAGCCGGGACCAAAAGAGCTGGGTGTTAGTGATCCCAGCTACTTGGAAGGTTGAGGCAGTATGACTGTAACACAGCCAGACCCTCTCTTGGAAACACACACACACACACACACACCAAAACAAAAAACTATTAACTATTAAATCTGGGTAAGGTCCCTTTCCAATAAACATCCTCACCAGCAGAGGGCGCAAAAAACAAGCATGGGTCTTACAGTCAGATTAGCGTAAGGTCCCAGACACTTTAAGAGTTGGGTAACAGGGTCAAATTATTTATTTTTTCTAAGTCTTGTCTATAAAGTATCAACGGTGATGCTTAGCTACCACCACAGGATGGAACAGAAATACTCTGTAGCTGGTACACAGCAGGTGAACACTCTCCATAAGAGGATTACAGAAGTTGTTCGGAGGTTAAGTAGACATTGATTCTTGTTTGATGCTTTAATAAATATTTTAAATTAGCTTGCGTACTTGACACTTAAAGTAGGCAAAGAGTTATATCAAAGAGATTTATCAAAGAAGTTATAACAAAGAAATAGATATTGATGAAAACATTTTAATACCCAGCAAGAGTGTGAGGAAGCAGACTGGAACTGCCTTTCTGTAAAGAAAGTCTTAAAAACATAATATACTGTTCGTCCCACATCTGTTTAACCTAATAAAATAATATTGGACGGTAATAAGATTTACAAAAACAAAGGATGTCATCATCACTCTTGTAACAGAAAAACTGGAAACAAGCTTATAAAGTGCACGGGTTTAATAGCTAATATTCTCTCCGCCATATGCTCACAGCACAGAGGCAAGCATCACAAGACACAAACAGCCCCATTTCACCTTTAATAATGTACACAGACAGAAATACAAATGTTACGTTACTTCTGTAAGAGATGAGATTGTTGGTGATGTAGTATGGGGTTCTTTTGTTGTTTGGTTTGGCTTTTTTTTGGGGGGGGGCGGGAGATACGTCCCCGGCTTATCTCATGCTCTACAATTAACATTCATCCTTTTGTAATAAAAGAAATCACTAGTATGGGTTTTTTTTGTTGTTTGGTTTGGCTTTTTTTTTTGGGGGGGGGAGATACGTCCCCGGCTTATCTCATGCTCTACAATTAACATTCATCCTTTTGTAATAAAAGAAATCACTTTTCACAGGCATAGAGTTGGAGACTTCCACTTACCTCTGCCTGCCAGCACCATGAGTCTGGGGATCATGTAAATTAAGTCAATGTAATAAAGCAGCTCAGAAGTTTCAAGGTAGTTAGTTAAACAAAGTCATTAAAAACCTAATGAAATTTCACAGAGCTGGTCACCAAGCTTTGAGTCAGTTGCAATGAGGCTAATGTAAATAGAGACCAGGCTCCGCTTTCTCAAAAAGGCCTAAAAGTAACACAAAATAAATATGAGCAACAATTACTTAAGTAAAGGGGGTCATGTGCCCTGTTTGTCCTGAGCAAATGTAACCTGAGACCCAGTGTATCTCACACTCCAGGCTGGCTGCACATCTCTGGGTAGGGTGTATTTGCTCTCCATTACTCAATTTACTTTCCTGAACTTGAAATGGAGTGGAATTTCAATGGCGAGTTACCCATTACCTCCAGGGCTAAATTTAAACCTTTAATTAAATTAATCCGTTCATCTTAAACTCATTGCTGCTCCTTCAGAAAAGTGCAGTGAGGTTTTTTAGGTGTCATAGAGCTTAAGTCAGTGTGACAATTGTTCCTTACTGCATTTGGTAATTCACCCAAACTGCCTAGGGAAACTACACACGTTTTCAGATCCTGCTGGTGAACCCCTTCCATGTACATCCCACCTCTGCCCAAGACAAGCACTGGTAAGGGGGATGCAGCTGCGACGCCTCTCAGAACCAGAAATGCGACTCTAGAAAGATCCACGTGTTCTTGGGAAGGAACCCATCTTTACAGGGCGTGCATTTGTCTCAGAGGCTGCATCTTCAGCCTGTGAGAGAGACACAACCTCGTTGTGTTGGCCACAGTTTCAGAGAGGGTCTCATAGAGGCCCTGGACCCACCGGTGTAGGATTAATAAGGGCCTATTTGTCGGAGCCCAAAGGCAACGTGGGGGCCAGTTAACTCGCCCGCTGTCCAAATAATTCTTGAGCCCTCCAGTAACTGTTCTGCAGACCCACAACTCATAGGAGCACATTCCCCAACAGGACTCACAGGTTCTTCTCGAACCCCCAACTCTCACAGGAGCGTGACAGGGTAAAGTGCTCGCCTCCCACACCTGGCTTTGGCGCACCCCAGGAGCCATCAAATCTCCGAGCAGGCAGGTCGGGCCACCTGGGCAGCCCGATACTCCGCCCTGCCACCCGCTCAACTCTCCTTCCTCTTCTTTCTCCTCCCGACCCTTCGCCTCCCGCCACCGGCCTCCGCCTGCAGCTTTGTTTTCCTCCCAGGTTTCATTCCCCACACGTGATACAGTGTTATTGCAAAGAGCGCTTCGGGGCGCGAGCGCAGGGCGCGCGCACCTATAAATACGGACACCCTGGCCAGGGACCCCGGTACTCCACGGCCAGGCGACCGGTGGGGGACCAGCAGCCA
>NW_006159814.1:101760-111780 GCF_000334495.1 Tupaia belangeri chinensis | reverse complement strand
TTTTCGCCGCCTGTGCTCAGCCGCAGCTGTCTGACGGGCACCGAGGCGCCGGGCAGGAGGAGTTGGAGGAGGACGATGCCTTTACCAGTGTACACGTGCCGGCGGCCGCCTTCTTGGGCTCCGGGACCCCCGGGGGCGGGGGTCGGCAGTCGGGGCCGCCTCAACTCGTTCACTCAGGGAATCCTGCCCATCGCTTTCTCCAGGCAGACTTCACAGAACTACTGCCCCCTGGAGCAACCGGGCCCGGGCGGCAGCACCAGCGCCTTGGAGCAGCTGCAGAGGTCCCGGTGAGTATGCAGGACGCGACTAGCGCCCGGCCTCCGGCCGGCTCTGTGCTAGGGGCACCAGTAGCTCCCCACCTTCCCGCACCCTGCTGGAGCCTGGGCCCTTGCCTGGAATTCTAGACCGCGAGGACACGCGGAAGAGGGACAGCCTCCAGGCAGTGCGCGGCCACACGTGGGTACGCGATCCCAACACTCTTAGAGCAAAAGCACCACGCTCAGGCGGTGGGTGGGGAGTTGTGAGTTGCAGGAGCCCACCCAAACAAAGCGGCACCCAAACCTCGCAGCACTAGGAAGAGAACACGGACTTCCTGGAGCCAGGGCCAGACCCCGAGGTGCGCTCTCCTCACTTCGGGCAAGATTGCTTGGGGCGCAGGGTAGAGCAGTAGGTCCGGCCGGGGGGGGGCTGAGCTGTGCGCTTAACCCAAACTTGTAGTGGACACGCGTTACCCTCCCGAGAACGTGACCCTCCGGAAAAATTCCTGCCTTCTCTCAATCTTCCCAGGAAATTTGGCCTACTCTTTTTGCTTTCCTAAGAAGTGATTTAGTCCTTTCTTTCTCTTGAACCAGGCTCTGGGCTTGCAGGGCGGGAGGAAATAAGGCTGGGAGAATTATTCTTTTTCATCATTCTAAGATGAATTTGCTTGAGTTGGTTAAAACCTTGTACTTGCTAGTTTAAGTTATCCGCAGGTATTAGGCATCTTAGCAAAAACACGAGGTGGTGGACCTTTGCGTTGTGTTCAGGATAGCGGGAGCTTGCTGCCCTGTGTTTACAGGGCTGGGGGGATTAAACCATAGGAGGCAGCTGGTGTGGAGATTAGGGGAGAACCCGAATGGGATCAGGTACCGAAATGCTGGCTGTTTCCTGGGCTCGTCATCCATTGTTACTTGCTAAAGCTTCCTATGAAGTTGGTTATAGCATAACCTCCCATCTTGGCTGGGCTTTTAACTTCCTAAGGCCTCAGTTTCCCCTTCTGGGATACCACAAGCATCAAGGTGGGAAGGGAGGGCATTCTCTGTTTCAGCCTATCTTTGTAATGATTTTTCTTTTCAAAAACTTTTGAAACCCAGGTTTGCTCTGGTCTAAGTATGAAGGTGGCCTGTTCCTCTCCCAATGGGCAAAAGTAGAACAAGAGGGGGCTATTCTAGAAGTTTGCTCTTAGCCTGTTCTTCCTACCTGGGAGAAAGCTTGGCTGTACTCCACCCGTGGTGTTTGGAGTGCACATAGTTTGCAGGCGGGGGTGTGCAGCTGCGGAGCAGAACCATGATTGCATGGATGAATTAGTGACACGAGATGCAGGTGACAGTCTGGCTCTGGCATTTCTTGTCAGGGCACAAATCTTTCCATTAGCGGACTAGCCGTGGGAGGGGAATCCCTGGTTTCTGGGCAAGTGGTGCACACTCAGCAGTTTCTAGGCAGCTGGATATCACTCCCTGGCTTGTAATGACTCCCCGGTTTGAGTCTAAGCCCAGCCAGTCAGGGTCAGGAGAGGAATTATAATAAACATACATGTTATTCTAAGCCAGTGTGCGAGGCTGGCCTGAGTCTTCCTGATAGGCAGATGTATTCCTGCAGAAAGCAGCTGGAGATCAAGTTACCTTGCACTCGGTCTCCAAGAAACATATTTCAAGGGATATGGAGGATCTTGTATGTTAGTATTACTGAGCCAAAGAATATCCAGAACTTAATCTCTAGTCCTATAAATATGAACCTTTTAGGTGTTTTATTGATCCTTCCCACCCCAACATACACATTAAGGTGAGTGAGTCCATATCAGATGCATCTTTACCTGACAGTGACATTCATCTTACTATTTCTGAGTAATCCTTAACTGGCAGCTTGATAGGCAGTTTTTATTAAGGTTGTCAACAGAAACAGCATCAGATATGATGTACAGAGAGGGGGTAATAGGTAAAACTGATTCAAGACAGGCCTTTTACGGAAGGCTAGCTTGGCTATGACGTAGCAATGAACTTGGAATATCCTAGGATGCTTTGTTTGCTACACAGTGCAGCTTTTGAGAACTTTGCAGTGTGCTGCTTTTATGATCCCTAGGGTACTTTCTCCTGCCCAGGCAAATCGTGATTTAAGAGTACAAACTCATCTGAAAAAGGCCTGGGGCTAGCTTCAAGAATGCCAATTGCTTTCCTGGTCTTACCTGTCTTTAAGAAATCTTGCTAGCCTGAGTGCTGTCATATACTACACAGATGTTCTCCTGGAATGTTGTTTATAAAACAAGTTAAACTTTCCTTGGATTCATTCCCTGAAATTGAAGGCATTCCATAGAACTTTAATCTTCAAAAGCAGGGCTCAGGACCTAAAGCTTCACTGGGAGTTCTTCAAAATGCAAATTATAAGGGCTCACTCCAGATCCTCAGGTGATTTATACACAGGTGAAAGCTTGGGAAGTGTTGCCTTACTGAATCTGAAATCTGCCTCCCCCTCTTTTTTTATTAATCCAAAATTTCATGTGTCGTCAGGCTTTTTACAGGCACATAAAAATCAGAGTTACTCACTCTGAACCCTTGAAACTCTCTCTTCCACCTGAACATTTATAAAGCCAATCACAATGAAAGATTTGGATTTCTAAACTGAAATACAGTGGAGAGGGAAATTTCTGTGCCTCGGCCTTGGCACGTGTAGGTGCTTGGTAAATGCATGTTGGTGCAATGCTTATGCCATCTCTGCATTCTGGCCTGGATACTTGACATCTGTCACATTAACCCTCACAGCCACGCTGTGTAGACTCCCTCACAGGTGAGGAGACCATGGGGCTCAGCCAGGTTGAGTAACGAATGCCTCGGGCTGAACCAGTTACTGAGAGGCACATATGACCAGACCCAGTTTGGGCCAGGCTAGGAACCCGGATCTTGGCGTCTTCCTCAACACCCTATCATGTCACCGTACCTGGTCCTCAGACCCATAATTATGTTTGAGCTGTCGATGTAATGTTTGCCTGGGATGCCGCAGACGGGTTACACGGGTGCGATCGTCATCCTCCCAAATTTAGCCTTGTTCCGAGCCCCCAGCTTTGCTGCTCCTTCTGTCTCTGTTCTGTTGGCGTGTCCGTGGGTCCCTGGACCATGGGCCTGCTGGTCTTCCCAGCCCCGTGGGCAGGACTGAGCTCTGGGAAGCCAGCACACTGGGGGTTGCTGAGGTGTCAGAGGAGCCAGAAAGATGCCTTCTAGCTTCACACTCTTATCAGGTTTCCCTGCCAAGGCAGTGAGCCCTGCATCAGGAAGGTGTTAATAGGTGAAAGGGAGTGTAAATTTATAGGTGCGTTTTAAGGGTTCCTCTGACTTTAAAAACTTCATAGCTGGGGGCCAGCATGCAGGATGGTGGTTAAGGCGCTAGACTTCCACATGGGTGACCACATTCGAGTCCTGGACTGGTGGCTTGAAAATCACGCTTGGTGTGTGTGCCTGCGTGTGTGCCCAAAATCCTGAGAGAAGGGATTGCACCGTGGCCATCCTCCCTAGGGGGTGATTTTTCACTCTGTCACTGGCCAGCGGCCTATGGCAAAACCTAAAACAAAACAAGAACTTCACAGCTGGCAGCTGCCCCACGGCTGACCTCTCACAGCCGCCCAGAAGCACTAGACAGCCCAGGTAGGCCCCTCACTGTAAGTGCAGAGTCACCTGGAGGCATCTTCAGAATGTCTTCCTGGTTAACTCCCTGGGATACAGATGGGCCACATGTTGAGGAAGGAAGTTTTATGCTTTATTACAATCTGTTCTTAAGGTACAAGTGAGGGAGCCAGGATTCAGAGATGGTAAGTCACTTGCCCGAGGTCGCTCAGCAGTGATGGCAGCGCTCAGGTGCACACCTGAATGCTTAGGCTTGCCGAGTTGTAGCTCGTACTTAGCATCCTCCCTCTGCTTTGCTCCTCTTGGAGAAAGCTGGGCTTGTGCCGTGTCATCTGTGTCTTTGCTGAAATGAAAAATGTGGGCCAGGAACCAGCAGTTAGCGTAATGGCTATGTCGCTGGACTCCCACATAGGCGACCGCGGTTCGTGTCCCAGACCCGGTGGCTTAAAACTCACGCCAGGCGCGTGTGCGTGCGTGCCCAAGATCCCGAGAGGAGAATGGAGGAGAAGGGATTGCGGCGTGACCATCCCCCCCTGGGGGGTGATTTCTCGCTTTTTGTCTCTATGTCTCTCTCTGTCTGGTGAGCGCACGCGCCCTACAATGAAAATCTCTCAAAAAAAAAAAAAAAGTGGGCCAACCAGGGGATTGAGAACCAGAGTAAGGGAGAGAAAATGGACTTTCTTTCCTAATGTTGACACCACATTGCTTTGTGACTTCAAACAAGTCACCGCTCTGCCCAGCTGGAAGCCACCTGGTCCCTCTAGATTTCAAGAAGTCTGTAAAGGACTTTGATCCCGTCAGTAATAAGCAAACACAAGTTATTGTTGAGCCATTTTTCCAGCAACACGAGTTACGAAAAACAGCTCCAGGCCTGGCCCAGCCAGGCCCTGCCAGGGGCTGAAACAAGCCACCCTCTTTGTAGTCACAACTCTGAAATGTGGGCGAAGTCAGAAGGCAAAACAAATCAGAGGTCTCCTCACCACAAGCCAGTGCCCAGTGAGCACTGCAAGTTCAAGTGTGACCCAAGTGTGACCCTTTGCTCTCTGGCAGGGGTAGAGGAGGCCACCGCATGGCTCTGCAACAGTGCCAGCAGCTGTTTCAGGGAGCCCTGGGTGTCTGGGCTTTTTTCCCTAATGGAAAAGTGAGTCCTTAGTCGGGGAGAGAGCCAAGGCTGAGGGCCTTTATAGTAGAAGGGGAGGGAATGGCAGGTAAGCCTGAGATGTGAGCTCACGGGAGGGAAGGATGTCAGATCAGCACTGGGGAACCCTGGATTCTGGGCCTCACTTTCCTTAAGGAAGTGAAAGGTTGGGGTAGATAAGTACATCAACTCTTCCAGGTCTGGGATTCCAAGAGTCTCAACCCTGTGGCCCATGGACGCCCAGGGCAGGTGTAGTTCGGGGATGAGTGGCTCTGACTCTAACCTAGAGCAGCATGCATTAAGTTTGTTCGGTGGCTCCAGTTGGCCGAACATGCACAAATGGATGGATGAAGGGGCTGCCCTCTGCAAGGAGGAACTGTCTCAGCCACCTTCAGCTCTGCTCCTCAGGCAGTGGAAGCATCCCACCTGCGCTGACAACTTCGGGAGGCCATCCAGCCTGGAAGCCACTGCCCAGTGAGGTGGTCAGAACCCCACATACACCCTCCCCCCATTTTGGAGGTGATCTGTAGTAACCTCTGTTACTGAAGGGCCCTCACATTTACAAAACACTCCTGTAGACACTGATTACAGCCCCCAGACAACCTGGAGGAGCAGAATCCAAGGTCACAGCGGGCAAGGAGCCTCCATAGGAGCTTTGTTATCTGGCAGGTATGTAGTAGAGAACATTCTAGTATTGAGACTTAATGCACTATGTCAATTCGTTCAGCAAACAGTGAACATAATGAGTATCAATGATGAGACTCTGCTCTGCTAGTCATGGGTGATACAGATGCACAATGGGATCCCTGTCAGTGTCGGGGTGACGTAGGTAAACAGGTGATTTAGTGCAGTGATGAGTACTAGCTTCGAGGTGAGCTTGTCGCTGGAGCCTCCACTGGGCCCTGACGCAGTGCTGTGGACACAGACAGTGAACAGGAGCAGGCGTTATTCTAGGCACTTTATGGGGATTGCGTTCATATTTGCAATAACCATGAGACAGCACTACTCTTCACCGCCCCTGTTTTGCAGCAGAGAGAGGTTAAGTAACGTTCCCCGGGTCCCTCAGCCCCCAGGAGCTGGGAGCTCTTTGTTGTGTGGGAGCTGAGTTTGAAGCTAGGCAGTCTGACTTCAGGATCTGGGCTCCTAACACCCCTGCCATGCTGTAGGTTTATAGGTCAGGCTCATAAATGCTTGTTAAATTTGCTTCAGCTGAACTGGGCAAAAGTTGACCTAAATGGTCATAGAGGTCACTATTCACTCTGTGATTTCCTTATTTAGGATTTGCCTTTCTGTTGTCCAGGGAGGACTCTGCCTGAGGGCCCAGAGGACAGTCTAGGGGAAACAGGGATTCCTATGAATACAGCCATTCAGTCCCACCCTGCACCTGCGGGTGGGGCCCCTCTTCTCAGCACAGCTGGGTCCTGTCCCCCTTGTGGCCGCTCTTCACACACCCTGGGCTGTGCAGAGCAAGGTGCAGTAGGAGTGTGAACCCGGCATCCCAGAGGAAGGCATTTGTAGCTCTGCCGCTTGTTCTGTCACCCCTAAAATGGGAATGGTAACACTACCCCTCCCCAGGTGTGTCTCCTTCATTTAGACTGTCTGCTTTTTTTTTTGGAGAGGTTTTCACTATAGGGTGCGTGCGCTCGCCAGACAGACAGAGAGAGAGAGAGACAGAAAGCGAGAAATCCCCCGCCAGGGGGTTGGTCATGCCGCAATCCCTACTCCTCCATTCTCCTCTCAGGATCTTGGGCACGCACGCACGCACACGCACCCAGCGTGAGTTCTAAGCCACCGGGTCCAGGACGCGAACTGCGGTCGACTACATGGGAGTCCAGCAACATAGCCATTACGCTAACTGCTGGTTCCCTAGACTGTCTGTTTTTTCATCATCAACCTTCCCTCAGCCCAGGTGTTGGCATGCTGTGGCCCACGAGCCAGCTCTGCCCCACGGGCAGTTTATAAATTGCATTTTCTTGGAAACAGCCCTTCTTGCTGGTGCATGTATCGTTCGTTTATGGCTGTGCTTGTGGTACCGTGGCAGAATCGAGTAGCTGCAACAGAGACTACGTGGCCATGAAGCCCAGGCGCCCCTGCCCTGGCTGGTCACAGAACAAGCCTGTCCCCTGCCCTAGCCCTCCACTCTGAGCCCAGGAGAAACATGAGCCCCCTTGGCCCCTTCTTCCATTCTCACTGTCCATACTGAAGTTCATGCCCTGAAAGACGTGGTGGCCTTCTGTTTGGACTCCGTCTCTCTGGGGTTCCACAGGGACCTTTCTGAAACCCACATCTGATTCTGTCAGTCTGAAATTCCTTCCTTTTTTTTTTTTTTTTTTTGTATTTTACTTTTGCAAGAAGGTGTGTGCACTCACCAGAGAATCCCTTTTCCTCCGTGTCCCTGCATTTGGGGTTTGGGGCACACACGTACCTGGTGTGTTTCTACACCAGCCAGGTCTGGGATTTGAACTGCGCAGTCGATCATATGAGATCCAGGTGCCTTAGCCATCACACCACGGGTGTGCGAGGCAGCTGCTGCCATGTCTCCTGGTTGCCACCGCGACCTCCTCTGCTCGCCACATAGCCTCCAAGGCTTGTCCCTGCCTACTGTGTAGGCGCTTTACAGAGGGCACCACACTGCCAGTGCCTTGGCTCCAGCACTCATCGGCTTCTCCCTGGAAAAGGCCCCTCCGCCCTCTTACACAGATGCCCCTTCCTTCCGGATCCAGTCCCCTACAGAGCAGGGCCCAGCCACCCAGCCCTGCCCATACAGTGCTTTCTCCTCTGATTCTGATTCCCTGCTCTCCTGGGAGGTCAGGAGCCTCCTAATGGATCAGCCTGGGGCCGGGCTCACACCAGGATGCATGGGCCCGCTCTGCAGAGCGACTGCGAGAGTGACTGTGGCACACAATTCTCTGACAGTGTTAGTGCGGAAATGGGATGACAAGACACCAGTCAGACAGAAACTCTTGGAAATCTCAGGACACCTTTCTCCTCCAAGCCCCACTCAACCTGGTCACTGTTCTCCCCTCAACCCAGACTCCTTGTGACTGTTCTCGATTGGTGTCCAACATGGCTCGACGTGTGAGACTCCAATCGACATTAAGATCTAAAAAAAAATACACCCAAAAAATAGACTTCCTCATTCTAAAAATTATGACTATACCTAAACAAAACAGACGTCATGTTTTATAATTTTTGTTCCTATACTTTAAATACTTTACCTTTTAAAATAAAATCTATACACCCACCCCGACTAAAGCACGGCTTCCAGCAGTTCTCCACTCCCTACACCCCAGGGCTTTTATTTTTTTACCCAGCAGTCACCTCTGATTCTCTCTTTCTTCAGTCTGCTTACCTCTCCTTCCTCAATTCTGTGCTGGAATAACATCCTGCCTTGAATGTTCCTGTCCCTTCTGCAGGAGAGAGGTGAGATGGGTTGTCTTGAGCTCCACTACCAAGCCTACCCAGCCTGTACCTGCTTTTCCCCCCTCCCCAGGGAGCAGGAGAACACATGTGGGATTCTAAGCACTTCTCGTGTGCTATGTGCTTCACATACATTATTTTGCTTGGCAATCCTGAGAAATAGGGATCATATCTGTTTTAGAGCCTGGATGGATTGAAGAAACTTACCTAAGGGCTCATATCTGGAATATAGAGATAGAATTAAATCCTAGTTTCTGTGGCTTCTAAGCTGGATTGCTGGTAGACTCAGTCGGAGCTGGCTCCCACAGATCTAATAGAGATGATGGTGGAAATATGAGTTGGTAGGTTAACCTAGAGTCTGTCATAGTGAGAGCATTCACACCCAAGAATTGACCAGTGCTGCAGGCCAGGGCTTTTTTTTTTTTTTTTTTTTTTATCTTTTTCTTCTTTTTTTTTCTTTTTTAAGAAAGATTTTTGTTATAGCGCACAAGTGCTCACCAGAGAGACAGAAAGTGAAAATCATGCCCTGGGGAGGATGGCCACAATTCCCAAGAGAAGAACAGATCTCCTCCTTTCTCCTCCTGGGGTTTTGGGCATGCATGCACATGGACCCAGAGTCTCAAGCCACCAGGTCTGGGACTTGAACCATGGTTGGCCATGTGGAATTCCAACACCTTTACCACTGCACCACCTGCTGGCCCCTCCTTTACCTTCTTCCAGAGAGCTAGCGTATTAGCATGTTCACTAAAGAAATATCACACATCTACCCTGTTCTTCCCTTTGGGGGCTATGCCAAATGTTGCCATCAAAGCCAGCATGTTGAAAGCCAGATGCTTTGAGTCTGCTGGTTAACACAACGATATGAAGTTTCCCCACCACCTATTTTTCCATCTCAAAAAATTGTGCGCCCTCAAGTTTCAGCCTGTGTACAACTTGAAAGCCAAACTTTTCATAGGGGCTTATTTGGATCACTTAGGGATATATGTAGTAATCATAAAATCATTAGCTATTACTTTCTCTTACAAATTGTGTAATTTTATTTTTGTTTAGTTTTTAAAAGCCTCCAAGAACATATAATCAATCAGGATTTCCTTTTTTTCCTCCCTCTCTTTGTGTCAGTAGTTTGGATAATTGTACACTAGCTTATATTTAACGAGGTTATCATTAACGAGGTTTGAGGTTTATTGCTGTACATTTAGTCACACAGACAAAAGCTTGTAAAGCAGAACACGCAAATGCTAGCAGTTTAGGACTTGGAATATTGTAATAATGTATGTGTGCATGAAAGGACCCAGTCTGGTCCCTGACGTAAAGGACAGGGTGTAATTAAGTCTAAGTTAAGTTTTATGAGAAATAAATGGAAAACCATTCAACAAGAGACTAATAAAACTTTTGAGAATGCCAAAGATTTCTATGTGCCTAGCTCATTGATTTTTATCTTTATTTTTGTGGGTGGTTTATTTGTTTTTTTGTTTGTTTGTTTTTTTTTGCTATGGGACACATGTGCTGACCGGATAGACAGAAAGTAAGAAATCACCTCTGAAGGGGGATGGCCTAGCCACAATCTCTTGTCCTCCATTTTCCTCTCAGGAT
>NW_006159814.1:57511-98931 GCF_000334495.1 Tupaia belangeri chinensis | reverse complement strand
CTCTCCAAAAAAAGAAAGAAAGAAAGAAATGGAGGGTAGGAGGTGGGGGCAGGAAGAATGTGAGAACCAGAAGGTAGGCACAGTCTAAAGCTTCTTGCTGAAGGACAAAATTAGCATCTTATGGGGACAAATGATTGATCTGATATTGGAAGTTAGTTCCTCATGATTTATTATGTTTTATTGATTTTTATATAAAGATTGCTTTTGGAAGATAATTAGTGAAGATAGAAGATGAGATTACAAATGTCTAAGGTAATTGTGGAATTAAATTTACCCCTCAAGAGTAAAAACTGATAAGGTCCACTTGTTTGGTGCTTTACAATTTATAAAGTGCTTTCTTATATATGCTTCATAAGTCATTTCAAAAATGCAATGTGGTAGCTATTTTATAGATAAGTTGCTATATATGGTAGAGCTGGAATTTTAAAATCTACATTTTCTAATTCTAAATTGACTTTTATTTTTTTTAAATTGGCAGAAGTTCTGTACACTTGACAGAGAGAGAGAGGAGAGGGAGAAAGCACCGCCAGTGAGGCCTGGTCATGCTGCAGTCCCTTCTCCATTTCTCTATTCTGTTGGGATTTGGAGTATGCATGCACACATGCCTGGTATGTTTTTTTTTTTTTTTAAATTGCAGGTCTGGAATCTGAGTTGCTGTCAGTCATGTGAAATCTGGCTTCTTTAGCTACTATGCTGCAGGGCTAGCCCACTCCACTAAATTGAGACTTTTTTTGAGAGAGATTTTTGCTGTAGGGTGCATGTCCTCACCAGAAAGGCAGAGACAAAGACACAAAGCAAGAAATCTCCCCTCGAGTTGGATGGCCATTCTGAAGTCCTGTCTCCTCCACTTTCCCCTTGGGATTTTGGACACGCACACGTACACCAGTTTAAGTTCAAGTTGCTTGGTTTGGGACGAAACTCTGGTTAACCACATGGGAGTCAGCATCATAACCACTACACCACCTGCTAGCTCCTAAATTGAGACTTTTAAAACAAATAACTCTTAACATATCTATCATTTGAGGAAAAATAAAAAAAGTTCCATGAGGTGCTGTAAATTTTGTTCTTTCTGCCCCAGTATTCCACTTGTCTATTTTCTAACCATAAGAGAACAAAAATGTCTCATCCATTTCAGACCTGTGGGCTAGAGTCAGTCCAGGTCAGTATGTTAAAGCACAAAGAGAGATTGTGCTAGAGTTTTGACTAGCCAGCGCCTTCTCATCAAGCAAGGATGCTGATTTTCTCGTGATAATGGGGGCTGGCCAACAGAAGCCTTGTCTGGGACCCAAGTCATGGAAAATTTTCCCAGTAACAGCAGCTCTCTCTGGATAGTAGTTCAGTGCCTGTTCTTCCCGCAGAGTAGGCTCTTCCTCCTTTCCTGCACCCCTACTGTTTCTGCTCTTCCTCCTTTCCCTCACCCCTGCTATTTCTCCTCTTCCTCAGCAACATGGCTAAACAGATTCAAGAGTGGAAAACTCTGCCACTTAGTGGCACTTTTTGAGCGACTCATTTAACCCCTCCGAGCCGCAGCATCCTCGCCTGTAGAATGGGAACAGAGTTCCTGCCTTTCTGAGGTGTCACAAGTATTAAAATCAGAATGCATCATTAAGCACCTTGTAGAAGTCTGGTCCTAGTGAGCGATGAAATTGAAGCTGTTTCTGTTCATGATTATACTGCCCCCTATGCTGTGTATCGAGTAGTGTACCAGTCAAGGTCTGCTAAGATACAAGAGCTGATTCTAATCCAATATTAACTGAACTTTCATGTTTTAGTTTCACAAAAAGTAGTAAAATCAGCAGCAGAGGAAAACAGTTCCCTCTTCCTTTGGGGCACATTTTGCTCCTGCTTACACTGGAGAGGTGACAATTTCCAGTGCCAAAATAAAACACGGTGAGGTGAGGTCACGTCTTCATCATTGGACCTTTAGATCCTTTAGAGCAGCAAAGCTGTGAGGTGAAAAACAGCAGCTGGTCTTGCCCACTCACAGGCACCCAGAAGATGTCACCCTGGTGGGAGGGTCCCCGCAGATCCCAGTGGAGCACCTATGAGGAGGAGTGGTACCTCCGAGGACTATTTGAGAAGGTATACCTTTGCTCACACCATCTTTCACGCACTCTTTCTGTGGTCTGTCTGCTGCCTACCTGGCCTCCCTGACTAAGCAGGGTACCCTCTTCAATATGAGGGTTCCTCAGGGAACTTGGAGGCCAGTGTGGGCAGGACAATTAGAGTCAGATCCCTGTGCTACTTACAGGGTGACTTGGCCTCACCTTTCACCCATTTTGCCTCCCTGTTCCCATGTGCGTGTACCACCATATCTGCTGTTAGAACCCCTGGTCAAACATAATTGGGTCTTCAGCAGCAACTTCTGTATCAATTCTCTACACACATCTGTTTTTGTTTTTAAAGAATTATTTTATTTGAACTCTCTACTAGAGTAGAGAGAGACACAGAGGAGAGTACAAAGAGACACCAAGAGAGAAAGGGAAAATTAGAAAGCAAGCCGCCAGGTCTGGGACTCAAACCAGTCGGCCATATGGGAGTCCAGTGCTTTAACCACCATGCCACCTGCCAGCACCCCTTGTTTTTTTCAGAGATGAATGGGGCCTGGGACCTATTCCAGAAGAGAAGAAGGTAGCCAGGCTCCTGGGCAGCAGGAGAGGTCAGGGGTACCATTCCTATAGTGGAAGCAGGTCCTGGAGATGACCTTTGAGCTGGACTGACTGCATGGTGGGTGCATGGTGCTAAAGCATACTAGTTGCTTGGTTAAGGAGAGTGAGGGTTTTATCTGTTGCTTGTTTGTTTTTGTTGTTGCTGTTGGCAGTCATGCGTGTATGTGTAAGAGAGAGAGAACCCTCGTCTCAGTTGGGCCTGGTCAACCACATCCTCTTTCCTCCAGTTATCCATCCTATCAGGATCCCTGGAATATGCACATACACACCAGGCACATCTTTCAAGGTGTTGGGGCCAGGACCCTGGTTTGCCATGTGGGATCCACCTTCCTCTGTGCAGCACTGAACTGATACCCTACGAGGCCAGCCCATGAAGGGTGAATTTTAAGAAAGAAGGGAGGCCTCTGAATAGAGGCACATGTGCAGAGCTGTTTTTTGAAATTGAAGGAAGGTTGAATGAAGGAAGGAAACCATAGCAGTACATTTTGTTTTTTACTCTTTTGACTTCTTAAATGTCTCTTCAAAAGAGTGAACTTGTGCACATTCAAAATAGTTTGAGACTTTGTTTACTTTTATACATAAAGGATTTTAGAAAGTTTTCGAGGCAGTTGGGGAGGCCCTTGGACATTTATTTCTAAGGGAGGGAGAAAAAGAAACCTGGTGTAGGAGACCCAGGGAAAGGTAGTCTCTGAATGTAAAGGCAGAGCACAGCCTCAGACTATCACTATCATGTGACACTTGCTTTTCATGGTGTGGCTCAACTTAGATGCCCTTGAAGTCTTTTGGATCACTTACCTCTGTGGCACCTACTCTTTGCTCTTGTGTCCTGAATTGAATAGTGCCTCCCACCAAAATTCATACCTACCCAGAACCTCACAGCGTTTCTGTGGGAAAGAGGATCTTGGTAGATGTAATTAGTTAAAATGAGATCACACTGGATAGGCCCTAAATCCAGTGACTTATATCCTTCTAAGACCAAGTGAACACACAGAACAGAGAGGAGAACACCAAGTAAGGATGGAGATAGATTGGAGAGATGGATCTACAAGTCAAAGAAAGCCAGGGATTGATTGCCAGCACCCACTAGAAGTGGGAGAAGCGAGGAACCTCCGTACTTTTAGCTCAGAAGGAATGAACCCTGCTGACATCTTGATCTTAGACTTTTAACCTCCCGAACTATGAGAGAGTACATTTCTGCTGTCTTACCCCACCCGGTTTGTGGTTGGTCGCTGGTTGACGGTAGTCCTAAGAAATGAATACCTGGTAGTATCTCAGAGTAAAATTGGAATTCCGTTCTCTGCAGATACACTAGCCTGCCTTTTTCTGTCCAGTGAGCAAGGACAGGAGTCTCAGTGTAGATTCTCAGAATTTGTAGGTAGCTGAGGCACTGTGGCATTTTTTGGAAAACACCAGAACTCTCTAGTAGATACTTTTATTTTTGTTCAGTTCTCTGGCACAACTATAGACCAATGGTTCTCAAAATGTGCTTCCTGGACCAGCGGCTGCCAGGAATGTGTTAAAAATGTTATTCTCAGAACCCCCCTCAGACCTACTGAATCAGAAGCCCTGGGGAGGGAGCCCAGCAGTCTGTTTCAAAAAGCCTTTGAGATATGTCTGCTGCCCATACAAGATGGGGAACAGAGCCCCATGTGTCTAGAGCTTTGCTGAGCCTTCTGAAAGATACAAGCAGTGTCTAGTGTTTTTATTAATTTTTTTTCAGAGTTTGCCAGAGGGTGTGTGTGATGCCAGAGACAGGGCAAGCAAGAAAGTACCTTACATGGGGGATGGTCATGCCACAATCTCTTTTCCTGTATTTCTCCCTCTTCTCTCAGGATTTTGAGCATGCACACACATGTGCCTGGTATATTTTTTTGATCCACTGGGTCTTGGACTTGAACCATGCAGTTGGCCTAGTGAGATCCAGCTGCCTTAACCACAGGCCATGGGCTAATCAGAAATATTTTTTAAAGTTAATTTGTTTTAAGGTCTTGGCAGTTTTTTCAAGTATTCAAACACATTTGTTGAAAGTCTTCTTCCTTGTGCCATGCTCTGTGGAAACAGGGGTGAATCAAAGAGATGGGGCCCCAGCCATCATGGATCTTAGTGCCTAGTATGAGAGGTAGGCAAAAAAGACCAAAAAAAAAAAAAACTACAAATAAGATAAATTCTGGAGAGTGCTATGGAGGGAGTTGTTGGGGGTTTATGAATATCTATTAGACACAGTGGCTAGGAAAGACCTTTTGGAGGAAGAGGAGAAAGCAGTTGGCCACCCAAAGATGAAGCATTGGGTATTAGGAACTGTGTATTCTAGGCCCTGTGATGAAAACGTGCTTCATGGGTTTAAGGGAGAAGGAAGCCAGGATGGTGGGAGCATAGTGAAAGCTGGGATGGAGGGAGCTGGGGTCCGAGCACTAGGCAGGGCCGTATAATGCCCATAGTTCCTGTTTATTAGAAGGCACTAGGGAGTGGCATGCTAGGGAATGGTGTAGTCTGGCCTAGGTTTAGTCCCCATTGACTGCTTGTGGAGGGTGGACCGAAAGACAGGTGTTCATTGGAAAATTCTGACCTCCAGGATTGAGCATCCAGCTGAGATAAACAGTGGCCTGTGCTGGGGTAGATGTGGCAAAGGGTCAGTGGACTCAAGGTACATTTTAGAGATAGCATCGACTTGGTTTGCAGGTAAGTTGGATGGTCCCTACCACCACAGAGCATCTATCTAATGGAGACAACCTGTTAAATGATCAACACCCCCAGCACACGGAAGACTGCAGGGTGTGGTCTCAATACCACAGCAACAACGGCATCTTTCTTTTGTTTTATTGGTATTTTCTTGTAATAGTGGCATTGACATCCCCCCCCCCTTTTTTTTAAGAGATTTTTTGCCTTTGGGCATGTGTGCTTGCCAGAGAGAGAGAGACAGAGACAGAGAGAAAGTGAAAATTCATCCCCCAGGCTGGGGGTGGGAGATGACTACATCGCAGTCCCTTCTCCTCCCGGGATCTTGGGCACATAAGCACATGCACCCAGCTTGAGTTTTAAGTGACCAGGTCCAGGACTTGAACCGTAGTCTACCATGTGGGAGTCCAACTACGTCACTGCTATGCCGTCTGCTGGTCAGATCTGTTTACATCTTACATCTGCCTTGACATGCCCTTTCCAGGGTGTGTGACTTTAAGCAATTTCCTTAATCTTCTTGAGCCTCAGTTATATGTAAAGAACTGGAGGGAGTATTTAATAATCCTATACCTCATAGTGTGACTACAAAGAGTAAATCTGATAAGATCTGTGAAGGACTTATAGTTCCTGGAATGTAGTTCTTTATAAATATCTGATGTGATTATTATATCTCAGATTCTCTGCTGGCGCTCGGCAGATTTTGTAGGGACTGATATCACCATGTAAATGAGGGACTTGAACTTTAGAGAAGTTACTTTTCTGGCCAAGTCACACAGAGCTGGCAGAACTAGGATCCCTTTTAACTCTGAAGACGATGCTCTGGCCATTCTGCTTTAATGCTTTGCTTTGTTTCTTTGCCCTTTTTTTCTTTTTCTTTTTCTTCTTCCTTTTCTGAGAGATTTTTGCTATAAGGCATGTGTGCTTACCAGAGAGACCGACAGAAAGCAAGCAATCGCCTCCCAGGAGGGATGGCCATTCTGCAATCCCTTCTCCTCCAGTCTCCTCTTGGGATTTTGGACACACACGCTCAGGTGCCCAGTGTGTTTTAAGTCACTGGGTCCAGGACTTGAACTGCAGTCAACCACGTGGGAATCCAGCGGCATAATCATTATGCCATCTGCTGATCCCTGCTCTATTGCTTTCTTCCTTTTCCTTCTTTCTTTTTTTATTGTGAGTAGGGAAGGTTTTTGCTATAGGGCACATGTACTCACCAGAAAGACGAGAGAGAGACAGAGACAGAAAGCGAGAAATCACACCCCCCCTGGGGGGGGGATGGCCACGCCACAATCCCTTCTCCATTCTCTCGGGATCTTGGGCATACGTACATAGGCACCTGACGTGAGTTTACGCCACTGGGTCCGGGACTTGAACCGGTCGACTACAGGGCAGTCCAGCGACATAACCATTACGCCAACTGCTGGTCCCTCTATTGCTTTCTGATGTGGAACATTTTATCTAAACAGGTTTTGTGACCTTTCTGAACAAAGTCGATTCTGTTTTAGGATCCATGTGGTATTTGTTGATCATCTGTGGTTGACACTTCCTAAGGATACATGCTGACGTTGTCATTTACTGATCTGGCTGGTGCACAACCAATGGTGTGTTAATGGGAAGATGCTGTATGTATGCAGAGGAACTAAACCACATGTTTCTGACCCTGTTTGCTACAAACACAGGTAAAGAGTTGGTAGTGATGGGAACAGAATACTTCAATCCAGCCATTCTGGGAGCAGTATTTCACAGAGCTGGAAAGAATTTAGCTTGTAGAGCTTAGTAAGAGGTGCAGCGTTCTTTTGGAGCCAGGAAAATAAAAGTCAAGACTGAAATATAAGGAAATGAATAAGACACGTACATGCAGGCTGGTGAAATCTGAAATTACAAGAAATATTTACATGGGCGATCAGCTTTGATTTTATATTGTCACAAATTGGTACCAGATGCCTGTATTTGAGACAGACTCCCGAGCTGATCCAAGAGTGTGAGTTGAAAAACAAATCGCTTGGCCACTTGGAATGCCAATGGATGTTTTAGGAGGTTTTTTGTTTGTTTGTTTGTTTTCAAAGAGGAAAATAATGTGTATTACAGAATAATAGAAAACAGAACTTTTCTAAATGGCAATTAACAGAAGATGCCCCAAGGGAGGAAGTCTCCAGTTTCTTTTTATAACCCTGGCAAAAGTAATGGAGGTGACATTTTATTAGTATTGGCATCTCCCACTCGTGCTGGGAGTTAGTTCAGGCTTGTGTAGCCATGTCCAGAGCTGGTAGCTTCATTTCCATTTTCCTTAAACATAAAGAGAAAGGAGAAACACAAGAGCATTTCTGTCTAGGGTACCCCATGTGGTCTCTGTGTGGCAGGGTCTCAGAATCATGGGGTAGTGTTGCACATTCCCCCTCTGGTTTAAGAGTTTTTTCAGAGCCAGCCCTGTAGCCTAGAGGTTCAGGGGGTCAACTTTCTCATGGATGACTGCAAGTTGAATCCTGGCTCCAGTGGCTTGAAAAACACACGTGCCTCCACACCTGAAATGTGGAGAGATAGAAGGATAAATGGTTGCAGTATGACTACGCCAGACTGAAGGGCATGTCTTCCCCCTTCTCTGGTGAATGCATGGGCACGACACACACACACACACACACACACACACACACACTGGCAATTGAACATTTTTTTTTTTATTCAAGAAAAAGGTGGCTTATGTTTGGCCTCAACAGTGTTTTTTGCTGGCACTCAAGTGATCAGAATGAGTTTTGACTGGTCGGACACCTCTCTCCTTCCTTGAATGCTTTCTGAGAGGTGCTGTGATGTAACCTATACTGATTCGCCTGTGTATGTTGTCAGAAGGTTACCAGGATGACCAGGGTGGGGGGAGAGGGTGTCAGTCTGTACAGTTGGCCCTCTATATCTGTGGTTACTGCATTCTTAGAGTCAACCAACCATAGATCAAAAATATTTGAAAAAAATTCCAGAAAGTTCCCCCAAAGCAATGCTTGAATTTGCTGGGAGCAGAGTACAATGCAGTCCGTGTGAAAGACGTGATGTCTAGGTGTACCCTGGACTAGGTACTATTAGTAATCTGGAGATGAGTTAGAGTATACTGGAGGATGTACAGAGATTAGATCCAAATACTGAATCCTTTTAGCTAAAGGACTTGAGCTCCTGTGGATTTTGGTATTGGTTGGCTTTTGGGATGACTATTGTCTGTGAACCTTGGATTCTGTCACCTACTTGGGTGAGAATGGCTCTCTGAGGCTCAGCCTGGAAAGAGGAGTCTCAGCCCCAGTGTGGCTGGCAGGGTGGTTGGGGATGAGATGAGTGGAATGGAAGCCACCTAGAACAGACAGTGGCTCTACGGAAGTTCCTCCAGTATCCATCCGGGTGAGCCTTGGTACTTCCTGCAGGGACTAGAGCTGTAGACTCTTACATGGATAAGAGGTAAACCTCCAAGTCCACTGTGCACTTCTGAGCTCCCTGTGCATGGGATGAAAGGAAGAGAGCTCTTGTCCCTGAACCCAGGGCTCTCACTGGCCAAAGGCTTCTCAATTACAGGAGACCCGGTGGTCACCAAGACTCTGCTTGCAGTATTTACACCTTTCCTCAGACTTCCGTGTCTGTGCTTTGTCCTACACTAGCTGCCTCTGAATTTTTATTATAAAACATTTTGTTAACATCACCAATTCTCATTACTTGTGGTAGTTTATTTTATGAAGTTGTTGAGCTCTGAATTAAGGCGTACTAAACTGTTTTTCCTAGGGGAAATACAGGGTTATGTTTTGGTGAGCCTCTGGTCACATTTTTATTATCAGTCAATATGTACCCTTGTTTTGTGTGTGTCTCTGTTAAAAGATGCTTATTTAAATACATATTTGATTCATTATGGAACTCACAAACGGCAGCACTGGCACTCATGCCTGAGCCAGGCTTCTCTAGCAGGCATTTTCTCCATGAGGCACACCACAGCCTACTGGTGCTGAAGAACACTGCATGGCACTTCAGCACTCTGCTGGGGCTTTTCTTTTCTTTTTCTTTTTTTTTTTTTTTTAAGCTTTTTGCCATAGGGCATGTGCATTTGCTAGAAAGAAACAGGCAAAGTGAAAAATTCACGGGGTTGGGGAGTAGCCATGCTGCTGCCAACCCTTCTCCTGGGATGTAGTGTACACAGACACATGTACCCGCCATGATTTTTGAGCTGCCAGGTCCACAGTCGGCTACGTGGGAGTCTCGTGCCTTAACCACCCTGCCACCTGCTAGCCTTTGCTGGCCTCTACTTGAGGGTCTTCTTAAACAGCCAAATCACTGGTTTAAACACACACACACAGACACACACACACACAAGAATGGCAAAATGAACTTTTACATTCCGATTTAATTTTAAATGTATTTTAAATAAGGGCACTTGTTTAAAATATGAGCTCAAGCAAGAGGCAGAGTGTCACTCGTTCACCTCAGCTGGGAATGTGTGTGCTGCATGAATGGCACTGCATATGCACATGTCTCTGAATGACCTCGAGAGTGCTGTGAGTATCGATTGGGTTTATAAGCAAATGTTGGTGCTTAGACAAATATGCAAATATAAAATCCACAAAAAATGAGGACTGACTGTAATTCATCCAGGTATTTATTAAAGTGCTTGCCGTGTGCTGGTCGTTCTGGAAGGAATCTGTTCTTTCCTTTACAAAGGCCAGCCTTGTCCCATCTCATTTATTCCTTCATATCCTTGAGGTGGGAAGAGCTGGCTTTATCGTCTTCTCTTTATTGATGAGAAAACCAAGAATCAGAGAACTAACTTGACTCAGGTCACAGCGAAATGAAAGTGGAATCTGACCTCTAGACTCTGAACGACTTTTCCTTCCCACTTTGCTACGCTGGCAGCAGAGATCAAAAACAGGACAAATGCCTTTGATTAAAAAAATAAAATGTAAATGCCCATATCATCTTTGTAAAAACTTTACAAAATGTATAATTATATAATTTATTAAAAATAACACAGTATACAAAATATTAAGTCATTCTTAGGTTCAATAAATACTTCAAATACAGAAATGTTGAGATGGCAAAACTACACCTAGCAGCTGTTGGATCAGTGAATCTAGCTCAGGAGTTCAGGCCAAACATTCACCCTTTGAAGCACTTCTTCAGGCATGCAGAAAACAGGACTGACAGGTTTAATCTGTTCTTCTCCCAAAAATGACAATCCAGCAGTTGCAAATAACACATGAAAAGGATCACTACCATATTTCTTCGTCTATCTACAAATCCCCCTGCTTCTTCATCTTAACATGCTAAGATGAATCTATTAGGTGTTGGGAAAGTCATGATATATTTTTTTCTATGTTTTTCTTTTCTTTTTTTTTTAATTGGAGATTTTTGCCTTAGGGTATGTGCGCATACCAGAGAGAAACAGAGAGGGAAAGTAAGAAATCGCCCCCGGGGGCATGACCAGCTACAATACCTTCTCCTCCATTCTCCTGGGACCTTGGTCAGGCATGCACATGCACCTAGTGTGTTTCAAGCCACCGTGTCTGAGACTTCGACTGTGGACAGCCATATGGGAGTCCAGCCATGTAACTGCTATGCCACCTGCTGGCCCCATTTTCTGTGCTTTTTAATGCAAAAATGCATCATAACTTTCCTGACAACCAAATATGCAGTTTCTCTCTATCAATCTGATGTAGCCTTCCAGTTATTTTTAGAGAAGTCAAACCCCACCATGAATAGCATACATCTGGTAACTTCTCTTTCCATCGAGTCTACCTGAGGGTAATTGTCACTCACAAAGCCACCAACCAAGTAAATCAGAATGTACTTCATCCGGCTGACTAGTAATAGCCAGAAATTCTGCCCAGGTGGAATTCTGAACCTGGCTGACATCATAATTTAATGCTGTTTAAAAAGATGGCTTCTTGGGACCGGCAGAAGGTGTAGTGATTAAATCACTGACTCCCACATGGCTGACCATGGTTTGAGTCTTAGATCCTGTGGTTTGAAACTCATGTGCACCCAAGAGCCCAGGAGGAGATTGAAAAGGGATTGCAGTGTGGCCATCCCCCCCAGGGGATGATTTCCTACTTCTCCTCTCATGGTGTCTGTGTGTTTCCAGTGAGTGCATGCAAAGGTTGTCTTCCTTCTAATTTCTTCATGATTTAATTAGATGGAAAGCAGCACAGCATTAAGAGCATAAATTCTGGAGTCAGTCTGCCTAGATTTGAACCCTGTTTTTGCTGCTCCCTAGCCATGGGGTTTGGGGTAATTTATAATTAAATCAAAACTTTTCTGATCTTTGGATTCCTTATTATATAAAGATAATGCATCACCTAACTTGTGGGGCTAATGTGAGACTGAGTGAATTCCTGTTTAGGACTTGGGTCCATGCTGGACAGTTTCTAGCCCATAAAGAAGTATAAACCTGGGGAATAAACTGTACTTCAGTCAGGATTATCATTGAGTGTGATAGGTGCATAGGAAATGTGTGTTGAGGTCACCAACTGTGATTCTAAATGTATTAGGGAAACGGTATAGTATGGTTGCATTTGTACAGCCCAGAACCTGAAAGGGATTTTGCAATTTTCCAGGCCTTTGTGTTACATAGTTCAGGACTGGAAAATTCTGAATTAGGATTCTGTTTATCTAGTTTACCTGTCAGCAGATTGAACAGACCATTGTCAAGTGTGTGTCATTTTTGGTAAGTGGACAGCTAATGAGATGAGCAAATATTATTGGGTTTAATAGTCCCTCCCTTGAATGTGTTAACATTTAAGTTAATAGGAGATGTCCTAAGGTAAAATGCATAGTCGGTCACATAAAGAGCACATTTCCATGCCACTCCCAAATCCCCATCTTTCTTTTTTTTTTTTTTTTTTCGGGGGGGTTTTTGCTTTAGGGGGGATGGGCTCGCTTGGCCATTCCCCATAGGGGTTGCTTTTACCTGTCCCTTTTCTCTGTCTCGCTTTCTGTCCTTGGTGAGCACACATGCCCTCTAGCCAAAAACAAAAAAAGAAAAGCAAGTAACTCGATGTTGCTCGTAATCTTGCACATTATAAAGATCTAGTGAATAATTTTCCACATTTCCAGGTGAGCTACTCTGAGGGCCGTGTACAGAGACTAGCCACTAACCTGCAGCCATTCCTAGACACGTGACTAGAAAGAAGCATGCACTGCTGTTCTGGTGTTTCATATAAATATAAATATGTGTATATACACATACGCAGATGAAAATATAAATAGTGTGTACATATTATGTGTGTGTATATAGATATATAGTGTTTATATCTATATCCATCTACATAGTGTGTATATCTATATCTATACCCACACACACACACGTATAATTTCTGAGTTTTGCCTTTCCAAGTTCTGCTAAACTATTAAAGAAAATGATATAATCCCCATCTTTCTTTTTTTTTTTTTTTTCGGAGAGGTTTTTGCTATAGGGTGCATGCGCTCGCTAGAAAGAGAGAGACAGAGAGATAGAAAACCAGAAATCAGCCCCCAGGGGGGATGGCCACACCACAATCTCTTCTCCTCCATTCTCCTCTCGGGATCTTGGGCACGCACACATGCCTGGCGTGAGTTTAAGCCACCAGGTTTGGGACTCAAACTGCAGTTGACTACATGGGAGTCCAGCGACAGCCATTACGCTAACTGCTGGTCCCCGAAACCCCTATCTTTACAGCTACTGAAGCATATGTAAAAATGCCAGTTCTCCTGCCCTTCTGCCGCTCATCATCTGATAAAGATGTTAGCACAGACCACCTGCTGTACGGGCTTGGGCCGGGAGAGAGACATCGCTGGGAGGGCCTCCAACCTGAAATCGTCTGGGGACCATCAGACGTGCACTTCCTGAACACACCTCAGGCACCAGTGCATCTACCTGGTCTGATTCCTTTCATGTCACCAGAAGAAGAAAGCTACAAGAGTCGTGGAGTTAGTTATTTTCCATATCTCTCTAATTACAGTATGTTAGTAATTCGGGAAATGGACGCTTTTCCTTCTGAGAGTCCCACTTTCTGAATTTGTGTTTCCCTCCATGACCCCTGCTCTCACAGTTGAGTGGCTCAAAATTAATATTTTGTAGATGTGTGGAAATTCAGTAGAAATTAAGCCAGCACACTATGAGAGCAGCTTAGGAAATTTCTGTATGCTTTTGTAAAGACAGGCAGGGTCTTAGAATCTTCCAAGCCCAAGGGTTTCAAGCAGGAGGTGGTTTTCTTACCCTCCTCCCCCCAGAATACAGACCTACGTTCATAGTCGCCTTGCTATCTAATACTGGATTTTGCTCATTCTAACCTGGCGTGTGTTAATAACATAAGCTAGCTGAAAGTGCTGTTGGTAGTAAACTCCTATTTCCTTGAGAGAAAAGGTCACCTTTCCTATAGGCAAGTATTTATTGATACAGTTTGAGTAGACCTTTTACCCTAGATAGTTTTTTTCTACTCTATACACTTTTTATCAGTAGACAAGTGATTCTTTCTTCTGTGTCTGTGTTTGTTCCGCCCCAGGCAGCAGTGCAAGATACACGCTAAGTAGATACCAGTCAGATGATTCTGACTATGTGAGTTTATAAAAGACATCTGTTTAAGTTTAAAAATAAATAATTAACACACAGGCACAGACAAAAAGGTTGTTGCTTCTAGCAAGACTAAAATTAATCTGCTGTTGCAGTGGCTTTTTGTATTTTTCTCAAATATCCAAAGAATTTATCATCGTAGGATTTTTTTTTTTTTCATTTCATCTAGAAGTAAAAATAGAGGGTAGAGAAAATGATAGTTTTTTTTCCCCCTTTTCCTTTTTTAATTCATTGGCAAATTATAGTTACCCTTTCATGATACCAGGACTCTTTCACCTCTAGAGAATCATGAGGTGATTCTTGTCTGGTTATTTTGAAATTACCTAAATAAGGTGAAATTGTAATTATAAAAGCAAGAACTTTTCAAAAGATGTGTTAGGTTTTTTTTTTTTTTATTTTTAGGAGAGGTTTTTGTTGTAGGGTACATGTGCTTGCTGGAGAGAAAGAGAGAGCAAGAGAGAAAGTGAGAAATCACCCCCCAGGGGGATAACCACTCCACAATCCCTTTTCCTCCATTCTCCTCTTGGGATTTTAGGCACACACCTACACTTGCCTGGCATGAATTTAAAGCTTCTAGGGACTCCAACTGTGGCTGTCCATGTCAGGGTCTGACACCTTAACCACTACACCACCTGCTGCCCCAGGTGTGTTGATTTTCACACAGCTGTTTTGGTAGGTGATGGATTCCTGGAGTCTCGAATTTAGATAAGGGAAAGGCACAGGCCAAGTTGTCTGTCGCAAGCCCTCCACCCCAGGTATGGTGGCAGGCACAGGGGATGCAGAGGTGTAGACGGCTGCTCTGTGCTGCCCTGTGCTGTAGTGTAGAACCGTCTGTGGTCTGCCCATGGGTCATGGGCCCTCCCTGGAGGGACCCTGAGCACATCCACTGTCTGAAGTCATTATAGCAGAAGGCCCAACATGGGGAAGGGTATTCACTCCCCCAGTCTGTGACTTCGTGTATTTTGTAGGGGGCCACATGTCCTGTCTAGTCTTCATTCTGCCAACTGATTCTTTTTATTTTTTTTATTTATTTTTTATTTTTTGCCATAGTGTTTGTGCACTTGCCTGAGAGACAGAGAGACTGGGAAAGCAAAAAATCACCCTCCCGGGGAAATAGCCAATATCGCAGTCCTATCTTCTTCATTCTCCTCTAGGAATTCTGGGCATGCATGCACACTTTATCTTTGTGTGGAACATGAATACATACGTCTTTTTGTTTGTTGTTTGTTTTTTGTTTTTGTTTTTGTTTTTGTTTTTTGCTGTAGGGTACATGTGCTTGCTGGAGAGACAGAGAGAGACAGAATGCAAGAAACACCCCAGGGGGCTGGCCACACTGCATTCACTTTTCCTCCGTCCTCCTCTCAGGATTTTGGCCACACATGCACATGCACCAGGTGTGAGTTTTAAGCTGCTGGGTCCAGGACTTGAACTGTGGTTGACTATGTGGGAGTCCAGCAACATAACCATTATGCCATCTGTGGGTCCCATGAGTACATGATTTTTTAAAAAAAATGATATTTTTTTCCTCTGATACCCAAAAGGAATACATGCATGGTGTATATAGAAAGCAGAGTGGTGTAGTGGTAAAATCCGATGCTCTGAGAGGCTGACCCACGTGGAAAGATTCTGTGTTCCTATCCAGAAACCTTCCTGACTACACTCGGGGTGCGAGCCCCTGTGTTCCAGGGCTGGCTGAGATAGAAATTGTGGCATGAAAACCCTGTTGAGGATTCCCTCTCTCTCACTTGCTCATGGAAGAAAAAAGAAATAAAAAAAAAAAAAGAGAAAAATCCAACGCATGTAACCTACTACCTAGAGATTACCGGTACTATTTTAGTGGAGGATATGTACACACAAGCGTGTTAGGTTCTGCCAGTTAAAGTTTTTCATGATGTGTGTGCATATTCAGCTTTTTTGGCTTGTTTTTGAGACCAAACTGCACGTACCATTTTGTAAGTTTACCTTTTCCACTGATACACATGAGCATCCTCCCTTGTCTCTGAGTTTTGTTCTGCACGTGACCGTGAATGGCTGTGTACTGCTCTGATCCCAAGAGCGTGTTGATTTCTCTCCATGGCCCCGAGTCAGAAGCTGGGATGTCCCGCAGTTTCTGGGCTGTGCGTAATTTCTCCACCAAAATTCGTAATGGAGTAGGGAGAGTGTCGTTTTCTCTGTGTTATAGTAAAACAAACAAGGAGTAGAAGCTTACTCAATGACTTAACCAGGACAAGGGAAAGCTGGAAATAGAAACCAGATCGTTCCTTCACTGCCTTGTGCTGGATTTGCTTGACAAAACAAGTCTTAAGACCATTATGGGCCAAAATGATTTCCCCTAGTCTGGAAGTATGCTTTAATATTTTTATGTTTGCTTAATGGTAATTTCTGTTCGCATTTTTTTTCTTTGGGAGACTTTCTGGATCTTTCCTCTTACATGGCTGGAAACTTGGGTAGCCACATAACAAACAGAGCCTGGTACAAGCTGAGGGACTCAACCTCTGGGTTGCCTTCAGCCTCCCCATGGAGAATTGTTAGGCTGGTTCACCTGTAGGCCAGTGTTTCCAGAAGCTGTTTGGAGATTTAGAGTCCGTTTCATTTACCAGATGCCTCTTCTTTCAGTTTCATTAGCTTGTTCAAAATATACTTGAAAGGGCTAACACGGTGCCATCCATAACTTGTACTGTTCAGGTTCTGCTGATTATAATTTGTATAGTGTTAGTTGTTTGGGGGCATTGAAATACTGAGTATTTTGGTCTGTTCAGTCATTCAGTGGGCGTTTATTGTGCATCTAACATCAGTTACAGCAGTGGACCTAGGGAGCCCTGAGTCCCTTAGGAGAGCCCAGCACAAAAACCCACTATGATGACGCAGAGCTGCACAGAGCAGTGCCCAGGAGGCCAGGGGACCAACGGGTGGGTTGTAAGCAGGGAGGGATGGGGAGGGAGAGTGAAGAGCCATTCCAAGCCAGGACTCACAGCAGCCCATGCATGTGCCCTGGGGAGGGGGCTTATGTTTGGGGAGGCATATGTTTTTGGGGGCATGGACCTAGATTAGCATGAAGGAGTTGGCTTTGAAGAAGTTGGGGTATCTGGTGCCTTTCAGTTCATTCTATGCTTCAGCTGAGCTAAAGGTGACACCAGCCACTGTGTGGCAGAAATGGATGATAGGAGCTCCTGGACTGCCTCGGCTCCTTTCATGGCAGAGTGAAGGCCACATGAGGAACACCCTAAACTCCGGGGCAGTGGATGGTACTGATGCCAGTTTTTCCTTTCAGAGTAAAAAGGACAGGCATGGAGCTCGAACACCTGTGTTCATAGCAGTGCAATTCACAATAGCCAAGAGGAGGAAGCAACTCAGATGTCCATCCAGGGATGAGTGGATAAGCAAAATGTGGTGTATACATATAGTGGAACATCACTCAGCCTTAAACAGGAAGGAAATTCTGACACATGCTACAATGTGGAGGAACCTTGAGGACATGATGCTAGAAATAAGCCAGGACAGAAGAACAAACAGTGTACGATCCTCCATCTGCGTGATACCAGAGCAGCCAGTGTCATAGCGACAAAGCAGAATGTGGTTACAGAGACATGGGTGTTTCTGTTTAATAGATATAGAGCTTCATCTGGAAGATGAATGTTGGTGATGACAGCAGTGTAAATGAATGCCACTCAATGTATGCTTAAAAATAGTTAAAATGGTAAACTTTATGTATATTTTGACATAATTTCTTTTTTTTTGGTGAGGTTTTTGCTATAGGGCACGTGCATTCGCCAGGAAGACAGAGAGAGACAGACAGAAAGCGAGTCCCCAGTGGGGATGGCCATGCCGCAATCCCTTCTCCTCCATTCTCCTCTCGGGATCTTGGGCACTCATGCACACGCTCCTGGCATGAGTTTAAGCCACCAGGTCTGGGACTCAAACCACGGTTGACTACATGAGTCCAGCAATATAGCCATTACACTAACTGCTGGTTCCATAATAAACTTTTTTTAATGAAAGAAAAGATGTGGAACAAAATTGACATAGAGCCCGGAAGTAGACCCCCCATGGTCACTCCTTTCTTTCATCGGGAATATTCCATCCTGTTTGCTTCCCCCTCCACATTTCTGCTGCAGAGGCCTTGATGTGGAGAAGATCAGATCCATGTATGTGTATGCATTTGTACCAGAGGATCTCCCACAGAATTCTAGGGAGACAGATTATCTCCCTTAGGCCTCAGTCACCTAAAAGAACTAAGCTCTAGTGATAAAACATGCTCGACATGTAATATCAGGCATTTTTCAAAAAGGCTGCCTAAGTCTCTTAGAAAAGCAGTTATTTCTGATTTTTTAAAAGTTTAGGGACCACGGGACCAGCAGTTAGCATAATGGCTATGTCGCTGGACTCCCATGTAGTCAACTGCGGTTTGAGAACCAGACCTGGTGGCTTACACTCATGCTGGGCGCATGTGCATGTGTGCCCAAGATCCCAAGAGGAGAATGGAGGCGAAGGGATTGTGACATGGCCATCTCCCCTGGGGGATGATTTCTCGCTTTCAGTCTCTCTCTGTCTTTCTGGAGAGCGCATGTGCCCTATTGCCAAAGTTTATTTCCTTTATGAGTGAGAGAGAGACAGACAGCACCCCCGACTGGGTCTTGATGTGTGATTCAACCCTAACCAGCCTACAGTCGTGGGTATGTGTGCACCTCAGTGTACGTAGGTGAATCCATAACTTTCCCAGGTGGGTCAGCCATGTGGAATGCTCCATTTCACTATGAACACTGCGCCATGGTCTGGTCCCCTACTTCTAATGTTACCAGGGCCTGAGAGCTTCAAGAATGAAGCCTAACCCGAAGTTCTAAAGCTTATTTTTTAAAACCCAGATCATTCCTCCCCAGTTGGGTAAAACTATTTTTTTGGCAAAATAACTTTCATTTGAAAATAACCTCTGAATTTGTTTGAAGCTAAAGGAGATTTCTTTCAAATGTAGCAGAAACAGAAAGAGCTTCATTTCGTTTGAAACAAACTTCTGGGGAACTCATCAGAATTTGAAAGGACTGTGAGGCAGATGCTCTGTTGCTCAGTAAGTAAAGGGAGGGGGCTTGAAGCAGTGTGTGGCCTACGGAGGTTCTCCTGAGATGCCTTTGAAAACCTAGTGGTTTCTTCTAATTGGAGTCTGCCACCATGCGGGGTCATGGGCAGCCTCAGGGTAGGTGGCTTGTGCCTGGACTTGGCGGTGGCCAGGGAGAAGATTCAGAGCCAGTAAGAGAGGGGGCAGGCTGGGATTGCTGGGTATCCTCCCTCCCTCCAGCTCCACTCACTCTCCCTCCCTTAGAGACATGTTCTGTGAGCTCTAGGCGGGATGGGACTCCAGGGATGCTCTTCTAAGAGTGGAAGCTCAGACTTCAGCAGAGAGGTTGTTGTTATCCACCCTCTGTTGGCTGAGTTAAATACTGTGTTGGACTCTTAGTTTCTCCATCTGCAAAATGGGAGTTTGACTAGTGCCTGTATTATTTACAAGGACGTTGTAAGACTTATACACTAAAATGTCTGTAAACCCCTCAGAGCGCTTGGTACGAATTGTTCCCAAAGGAAAATCTAAACTTGTAACTAGGGCCTGCCTGCTTTTTGAACTGGCCCAAAGACCTTCTGAGAACCTTCCTTCTGTGCGAAGGAGTGTCTGACCACACCTAGAATGAAGTCCCCTTTCTGCTGCGCCTGCTCTCTGGCCTCTGGAGGGCCTGGCAGGCAGGGTTGCTTCTGAGCTCTGCGTGTTTCTGGGTTTCAGGATCAGGCACCTCAGGCGTCACTGGCAACATGTTGGTGAGCCTTGGGTCTGTTTATGCCTCTTATGCTTTTTATTGGTCTAATAGCAGAAGCCAGACCGCTGGGATTTTATGAATGCCGGGAAATGGGCCCTTGATGATTATGAGGCATTAAATCTCAGAGCCAATTTAATAGGCCGAGTTCAACATCAGAACAAGCCCTGACGCTTGGAAGCTTCGGCTTCAAAAGACATTGCAAAAGGCCAGGAACAGAAATCTCCCAGGCGGAACCTGGAGCAAGGACCACTTTGTAGAATAGGTTAAGACTGCCTTTCCCTATGTGCTGGGAAAGGAGAGAGTGCACTTGCCATTAGAGATTAGATTGTCAGGTGCGTGGGAGGTGTTGGGTTTGTTGACATGTGACCTATGCAACTGGGCTGTGGTCTCCTTGCAGATTACTCATCTCCAGGGGCCGTCCTCATGCCAGCACCTAGGACGCCCTCTCTGATTTATTCCACATCCACACCCTGGGCTGGGCTTGGGCGTGGGCCTGGGCTTTCTTTCCTCCTGGGACACTTCAGTCAATGCTCTCTCCATTTTTTTTATTATTGCTTTTTAAAAAAAAAAATCTTGTTTTTTCCATGAGAGAGAGAGAAAGGAGACAGAGACAGCACCCCCAATAGTGTCATCATGATGCAGTTCACCCCCAGCCAGCTCTGGATCATGGGCACGCATGTACCTGGCTTGTTCAGGGAGATTCTGGATGCAAACCCAGAACCTTGCCATGTGGGTCCCCCTTACAGAGGGTTTTGTTTTTTCACATGACCCAGCATTCTCAGGTATTTATGATGACTTCTTACTGTGCCTCCCCCAGACCGGTTTGAAGACAGGGCCTGTGCTCCAGTCATCCTTGACTCCCAAGCACCGTGGAGTGGGTGCTTAAATGAAGGACAGATGACCGTGTGCACAGTCTAACGACAGTTTAGTGCCGATGAGATTTTTCCCGGGGTGGTGGAAGGGCAGAAGGCGTGCATGTGTCTGGCGCCATTCCACGAAATGCACTATTAGCTCTGCACATTTCTATGCATGCTTTAATTTCTTGGCAATGCTTTGCAAAGTCCATTTTGCCACCATTTTCCTCTGATAGCAGTATTATTTCTCCTTGTGATCTTTAGAGGTCTGCGCAGTTTATAGAGAGGGCCCTCTTCTCTACTCTGGTGTTGCTTGGACTGTCATCTTGGCTCTTTCCAAGATCCCTGCCACACAGTGAAACTCTTGCATCTAACAGAGGGAAAGGTTCCACAGCTTCTCACGGGGCTCCCACCCACTGCTTGCGTCCCTATAGAAACTCAGGTTCTCCATGAGCCCATCAGCCTCACTCCCTGCCAAACCGGTCTTAGCTCAGAGCTCAGCTTCATTTCAGGCTCTGGCCTGGGAGTACTGACCAGGTCTTAAAATTTCAGAATGGTGTTTGTCCTGTCTCGATTCCAGGTCATGAGCCATCTAGATCAGGAACCAAGTCTTACCTTTTCTTTTCTTTTCTTTTCCATTTTTTTTTTTTTCCTGAGAGGTTTTTGCTATAGGGCATGCACATTTGCCAGAAAGAGAGAGAGAGACAGAGAGAAAGAAATCACCTCCTGGGGGGATGGCCATTCCATCCATGGCAATCTCTTCTCCTCCATTTTCCTCTTGGGATCTTGGGCACGCATGCACATGCGCCTGGTGTGAGTTTAAGCCACCAAGTCCAGGGCTTGAACCATGGTTGACTATATGGAAGTCCAGCAACATAGCCATTACGCCAACTGCTGGTCCCCCAAGTCTTACATTTCTTTATGCCTCTTTGTATCCTCAACAGCTAGCACAGTAAATATTTGTGCTGGCTACTTACGCCATGCAGGCAGAATTGGATCTAGAAACTTGCCCTTCTGGATGCTATTGCTATTCCTGTTAGCACCATCTTTCACATAAACATATTGATTGGTGTGCTTCTCTCTCTTTTTCTCTCTCTCTCCCCCAACCCCCACTGGCTCGCTCACTCACTGGCTCGCTCACTCACTGGCTCGCTCTCTTGCTCTCTGTCTCTCTTTGTGTATTTCATTTCATGAGAGAGAAGGAGACTGTACCCTTGATCCTCCCCCCAACTTTCCACCCAGCCAGGATCACAGGTATGAAGCATGTTCAGGTTGACCAAGATCTAAGCCTGGGCTTCCCTGTGGCTCCAATGTTGTGCAGCCAATTGTGACATCAAGGCTGGGTCTATGGAAGTGGTTTTTAATCTTTTCTTGGGACCATACACTACCCTAGAAAAGGGGAGAAAACGGACATGTGGACATACAAAAATACGCATCTGATTATAGACTGGTCCAAGAACCCCAGGAAGGCCCAGAAACCCCATTTTAAGGATCTTTTCTTTAAGAATGACATCATTAAATATCCTTGAGAAAACTAATGGTAGTTGATTGCGTTGATTTTAGCCTGTCACTTTCTGAAAACATTGAAAACAGGGTGTCCTCCCACCTCCCTAGTTATTAAGAGTGAATTATTTTCCACAATAACCGTGTGGTATACACCAAAGCCTTGGCTTAAAGGATCCCTGCAGACCTCTGAAATAAGCTTTCGCAGAGAGTCCAATAGCAGCGGGATCCACATTACATCTAAGTGAATATTTAGGTAGAGCTCCCATGCTGCATTCACTTTGGAAACCTTTCCTGAATAGCCTTGTAATTAGAGCCCTGGCTGCTAATCATGTCTGTGGTGAGGCAGATGCACTAATAATATATTTTCAAAGGGTTCTGAGTGAGCTGTTAAAAATTAATCTCCCTGTACAGACACTGGCAGAAGTGCCCTTGATGATGTATTGTTTTCTCTTGGATGACTGAAGGTGCTCATGGGTTCTCCCTTTTGAAAAACAGAATCAGCCTTTTTTAAAAGGCAGTAATTGAGGCCAGCAGGTGGTGTGGTTATTAAGGTGCTGGAGTCCCACATGAGCGACCAGTTTGAGGCCCAGACCTGGCAGCTTGAAAATCATAACGGGTGCATGTGCGTGTGGGCCCAAAATCCCGAGAGGAGAATGGATAAGGGATTGCAGTATGGCCATCTTCCCTGGGGAGTGATTTTTCACTTTCCCTCTCTGTTAAGAAAATAGGAAGTTACAGAAATTGAAGTCTCAGAGCTCCAAACAAAAAATACTTTGATGCGTGCAGTGAGAGGTTTCCTTCTCGTTCTTAGGGCTACAGAGAGGATCAAGTGTGGGCTCATCTTCAGGTGCCACGATGCAATGCAGGGGGAAATGGGGAGGATCGTTGAAAAGGAGCACAGGGCACCTAAAGGATAAGCTTAAGAGTCAACAAAACTCGGGACCAGCAATTGGCGTAATGGCTATTTTGCTGGACTCCCATGTAGTCAACCACAGTTCGAGTCCCAGACCTGGTGGCTTAAACTCATGCCAAGTGCATGTGCGTGTGTGCCCAAGATCCTGAGAGGAAGATGGAGGAGAAGGAATTGCAGCATGGCCATACCCCATGAGGGGGGGTGGTGGTGATTTCTTGCTTTCTGTCTTTCTGGCAAGGGCACATGCCCTATAGCAAAAACCTCTCCAAAAAGGGGGGGAAAAAAAAAGGCAAAACTGATGAGCTGGCCCAACCCTAGCTTCTGCTCTAACCCTCTGAGGACTGGAAACAGCCACCCAATGGGCCAGCTCATCCCACATGTGACAAGCTCTAAAATGAGATCACCTGGTCCCTACCTTGTTCTCCCACCATCCAGCTCTGGCCTGGAAAGTCATTCGATCTCTGTCTCTATAGCACTAGTAAAAGGAAATTGATACAGTTTTCAAATTGTTATTAATATCTGGAGCTTTAAGGATCTCAGCAAGGGTTTTAGGAGTTCCAGTAATGGTTGATTCATTTTCATTACATGTGTTTTTTTCGGCATGTATTTTTCTGCACAGGTTTTATGTATCAAATGTAAATATTTTAACTGCTTTACCAAGGTGTAATTCTCATACCACCAACCTTAGGCATGTACTCTTTAGTGGTTTTTATTCATGGAGTTATGTAGCCATCACCACTATCTGATTTTAGAACATTTCCTCACCCCGAAAAGAAACCCGAAGGCCATTAGTGGTCATTCCCTACTGCTGCCTCCCCCAGCCCAGCCCTGCACAACCACTACCTCACTGTCTGTCTCTGTGGATTTTTCTGTGTGAGATGCTTCATGTGAGTGGAATCATATGCTGTGTGGTCTTCTCTGACTTCTTGGGTGCAGCATGTTTTTGAGGTTTATGTAGCAGTATATATTTCAGCACTCCATTCCTTTTTTTTTTTTTTTAAGAATTATTTATTTATTTCCATTTATCATTGGGTGTTTTTTTTGGGGGGGGGTTGTTTGGTTTTGGTTTTATTTTGTATTTTTTTTTAGAGGTTTTTGCTATAGGGCGCGTGTGCTCACCAGAAAGAGAGAGACAGAGAGATAGCGAGAAATTCCCCCCCCCCTCAAGGGGGATGGCCACGCCACAATCCCTTCTCCTCCATTCTCCTCTCAGGATCTTGGGCACGCATGCACACTCGCTCGGCGTGAGTTTAAGCCACCGGGTCTGGGACTCAAACCGTGGTTGACTACATGGGAGTTCAGGGACATACTAACTGCTGGTCCCTGTTTATTTTATTTATTTATTTATTTTGAACACCAGAAAGAGAAAAGGAAAGCGAGAAAGCAAGCCACCAGGTCCAGGACTCGAATCATGATTGGCCAAGTGGGAATCCAGCTCCCCTATCCACCACACTGCCTGCCAGCCCCTCCATTCCTTTTTTATGGCTGAGTACTATTACATTGCATTCATCTACTCATCGGTTGGTGAATATTTGGGTTTTCATGTTTTGAGTATTGTGTATAATGCTGCTTCAAACGTTCATGTATTAGTTTTTGTGTGGACAGATATTTGCCTTTCTCCTAGGTTATATCTAGGGGTGGAATTGTTCATCATAAGGGGCAACATCAACATTCTGAGGGATAATTTATGAGCTTAGGTAATATATATGTAGTTATATATTAAGTGCTTTTAAAACTAAGGTATAATAAAGAAGACTTCAGAAAGTTTGTGAAAAAATGCAATTAAAGTACTTTATGATTCTATACTGTATCTCTACCCTGGTGTGCTGAAAGTGTGTGAGGGAGGCAGACAGTGGCACGGCTACAAAATGTGCCTGTCTGTGAGGTTGATCCACATGGGAAGGTTCTATGAACTTTTTGAGCATCTCCCTGTTAACTCAATAGCATTCTGTAGCAAAGCCTCACGTACTGATGCCTGTGCATTACTTAATTAACTATGTATTAATTAACTCGTGCCATTAGAGTAAATTGATCTTATGCGGTTAATCATCACCTGCCACATCTATTAGGTTGATTGGGTCCTAACGTGTTTAAAAATTATTACAATAGCACCTATTTATCTCCAACAAAAAGAATTCTATCTCTGCTGTATAACCAAGACCAAAAGAAACACATTCGATGCTGCCATTGACCTGAGACAGAAACGTCTTCCATACTTACTGACATCAGATTTGTTTGTACACCAGAATGGCTTTACTGCTCTAATAGGGTTGAGTTGTAAGTAAATATGATAGATTCAAATATAAAATTGTAATCCTCATCATGTGGATTGTCCTCGGAGAATGCTGTGTTCCTGCTATGCCACTGTCTAGCCCAGACAGAAATGTTCATTGGACTCCAGGGAAACTGTTAAGACCCATCCTCACCCCTCCTGGCCACCTGTAGCTAGGAAGTTACAGGTTGTTCATGTTGTGCTTAAGGATTTATTGAACACCTACTGTCTACCTGGTAATGTGTGTCATTGAAGACATTTCAGAGAAGGGAGGCATTGTCATCTGTCCTCAAGGTACTTGCAGTCAGGGTAGAGACAGTATAAAATCATAAAGTCAACCTATCTACAAGTGCTTAGATATGCATAGTTCAAAATGTGGTAAAGACACCCAATGTAGGAATTCAGAAAATGTCGAGCGCAGCTTTGTAGAACAGGTGGCACTGTACTGTGTCTTACAAGTAAGGTACAGTTTGGGTGGGAAAAGAAAGAAGTAGATTCTGAATTTTTAAAAAGATTAATTTTATTTATTATCATTATTTTAAAATATGCCACAGGGCATGCACATCTCCTGAGAGAGATAGAAAGAGTGAGAAAACAAGCCACTAGGTCCAGAACACAAACCACGGTTGGCCGCGTAGGAGTCCAGTGCCCCAACCACCACACCACCTGCTGGCCCCGATTCTGAATTTTTAAAAAAGTGTGTTTATTTCTTCTGAGTGAGAGAGCGCGTGCGAGAGAGAGAGACAGTGAGAGTATACTCAGTAGGCTCCCAGGACTGTGATCTACCCCTCCGACTCAGTCTTCCCTGGGTCTTGGGCACACTTGGGCCTGACTTATTCAGGGAGGTCTCCAGATGCAAACCTGGAACCGTTCACTGGGTGAGCCTCACCGAGGGTCACATAACTACAGTTGCCACCATCTGCCCCCACCCCTCCGTGGAATTTCTTTTAAACTAAGATTTGGTCACCCTTGAGGCACCCCTTACTCCATACACCCTTGTTATGAGACCAGCAATTGAGCTATGCCCAGTGCCCCTTCAGCTCTCAATAAAGGGAATAAACATTGGTGGCCAAAGAGAAACAGGCATTTTCAAAAAGGCTTCCAGAAAACAATCAGATCATTGGAATCCCCTGGTAGGAAAAAGGATGCTGTTGCTTGAAGCTGGCTGGATGAGGATGCGTCAATCTTGGTGTCTATAATAAACTGCTAGTGAGTGTGGGCCACCATTGATCTGGAGAAACTCCTGGCAGATAAAGATTTACGAAACCCCGTCAATCCCCAAATCTGCTATAAATAATGGCATGCTGTTTCCTAGCTGTCAGAATCCATTTCTGCTAAAGGCTCTTCAGAACGGAGAAAGGTCAAGCTGGAAACCAAGGGAGGGCTCTGGGGAGCCTTTATGCTGTATCTTTCTAGGAAGGCAGCTTCCTACCAGTCCTGTTAAATCATAGCTTGGAAGTAAGGAGGTGCCTGACTCCCTGCAGGTCTAATTAGCTCCCTTGGGGGCCAGCAGGTGGTGTGGTGGTTGAGGCGCTGGACTCCCATATGGTTGACGGCAGTTCTAGTCCTGGACTTGCCAGGTTGCTTTCTCACTTTTCCTTCCTCTCTCTCTTATCAAATCAAGTAATAACAAAATAAAATAAATCTTTTTAAAAAAAAAATTAGCTCTGTTGAAGTCTTACTTTCCAGGACCTGGGAGTCAAGGAGAGGAGTTCATCTCCAGGCAGGGCTGACTTTCTGCCATCCATCTCCAGCCCTTGTGCTACACCCTTAGAGCTAGTCACAGAAGGTTCCTCATTCTGCTTTTGCTACTTTTTTCTTTTTCTTTTTTTTTTTATTGTTGTTGTTTATATTTTCTTTCATGAGCTAGAGAGACAGAAACTGGCACCTCTAGCAGGGTCTTCATGCTGTGATCCACTCCCAGCTAGCTCTGATCATGGGCATGTGTGCTCCTGGAATGTTCAGGGAGGTCTCTGGATGTGAACCTGGAACCTTCACATGTGGGTCAGCCTCATACAGCACTGTTTTACCACTATGCTGTCATCTGGCTCCTCATTTTGTGTATCTGGCTTGAAAAGTCTTCATTGTGTAAAAGCATTCTTCCAAAGCACCAATAAGTCCCAGTGATTGGGGAAGAAAGACAAGGGCCAGTGCTCAGGCCACAGTCAAGCTTGGGGTATTTGGGACAAGGCCCCATGCTAAGTAGAGAAGAGGGTTCAGGATAAACAGGCTCCCCAAGGAGGCTGGAGCCCATGGGGACTGGGCTCCATCAGTGGATCTCAGTGCTCTCTTCTGAAGGCTCAGGAATGGGTTCTGCTCAGCAGCTAAGGAGGTAGCTCTGTACCTTTGTTCCCCAGGTAAGCCCTGCAGGTGTTCCTGCACTGCTTGTTGCTCTGCCGTCAGGTAAAACACACACACACACACACACACACACACACACGCACGCACGCACGTTTGTTCCATCATGCTGCAGATATGTCCTCAGCCCCACTCTTCTTTGTGTGTCCACTTGGTTCTTGGGGTTTCCATTTGACCCTAGCCATCTGGTTGAGAGTTCGTCTGTCTCCTGGCTTCTGCTGGTTCTCCTTCTGTGGGGACCTTGCATCCAGAAATTCCTCCTTTGGGGGCCAGCAGGTGCCATAGTGGGAGAACAGCTAGGTTTGATTCACTGAGTCCTGCCCGATTCCACTCACAGCATACGTGAGTTGGCCCCATACTCCTCACACTTCTTATTGTACCACAGGGCCATTCTTCTCTAGGAATTGGCCCTTTTATTTTGAGTGGTGTTACCTTTCCTGGTCTCCCCTTCTTCCCCTGACTGTCCTGGCCCTACCTTCACTTGTCATGCCCTTAATCCCACCAAATAGATACCTAGTGTATTTTGTAGCAAAGACAATGCTTTGCTCATCAGTAAGGCAAAACCTTCTTGCATCCTGATTGTTGTTAACCAGTGTACCTGCTTCTGCGTTTTGTTCTTCTGCAGGTTTGATCTGTGTGTGTCCTTCGGCTATAAGGCAGGGGTCCTCCCTCTGGGATAAGGTGACCATGAATCAGAAGGTGACACTGTCACTCAGCTGGTGGCCCTGGGCTGATCCCATGATTTCCTGATGCCCTAAGGACAATGGGCAGTGGAGGGTAGACTGGGCTGGTACCTTCAGGATGGGCACATGTGCTTTGTCTGCTGCTGCTTACTGACGTGTCCTTCATCAGAGTTTGAGTTTGTTCCCAGAGGGACTCATTGTGGATCTTTAAATTAGGGATTGACATGATGGAATTTCATAAGACTAGCAGGGTGGCAGTAGGCAGGGTAGACTTGGGGGTATCTGCGAGGGTGAATGAATGCCTGGCCAATTACTCAATCCTGGCAACAGGTCTCTCTGCTCCAAAGAGCCTGAGATGACCTCACACCTTGGTTTTCCAGGATTTGGCAAGTCTGATGAGAATCCTTGAAACAGAAGTAAACTCCAACAAGCTTTTGTATTCTCTGTAAACATTTAGAGAGTCACTTTCCTGACCTGCCTATAAAAATGTAGAAACAGATCTTATTTGAACAAGCTGATTGACTTACTCTTGGTTTATTGATTTTAATTTGATTTTCATCTGATTTATCAGCTGGAAATGTTAAAAAAAAAAAAAAAAAAAAAAAAAGAAAGGAAAAAAAAAGCCTGATTCAAATTCAGTTTTATAGACTTTTTTCCTACTTAAATAAAAAAATCTGATTATTTTTCCTTTTCTTAAAGATAATCCTGTTTTTCCTTTACAAGGAAGACCCTATGACCACCCTTTTCCCAGGAAGAGATTTTAAATTGCTGTGGTCTGAATTCTGGGTATACAGCTGGCTTTAGTTATGTTAGCTGGAGCTGGGGTGAGATTTTCCTTGCATTAAGCAAGCCAGCTTTGTGCCTTGTGCTTAGAGGCATGGTGGGCATCGGGTTGACTGATCCAGACCAGGTGTTCTGCAGGTCACCCTGGCTTGGGGACCAGTATGTCACTGACATGTCAGATTCATGGCTCTCCTTGGGGATTTCTTCCATTATCTAACAAGGGTTGTTGCCAGGCGAGCAAGTAAGGGCCACACTTAATTTCATCAATACCTTTGCTGCTAGACAAAACCTTAGATCTGTGGAAGACAAAAGAAAGCATGTATCTAATGAATGCATCCTCAGGCCGAAGCAAGATCCGTTTTGCTTTAAGTCTCTCTGTAGCTTCTATTAGGTGACAGCTGACAGTTCTTTCTTCATCTGTGAACACATATGTACTGGTGCAGAAACAATTTGCTTCTTAAGTGAGCACAGTCTGATTTGATTTCTGCTAAGGAGCAGCTGGAATCTTGGCGTTCAAGTTTGCCAACTCATGAACAATGTTAATCATAACTTATTTGCTGAATATGGAGAGCAAGCTGATGGTGCATTGGCCCTCAGCAACTTAAAACTCTGTTAGCGAAATGGAGGGAGTAACAGTGGGTTGATGGAGGTGCATTTTGCTCTGAGAGGCTCGTATTTGAAAACCAGCATTTTCACAAAAGCTATATAAATGATAGTATAATTCTTTGGTTTATACATAGTTCTTCACTTCAGAGCTTTTTAAAGTAGGACTTCCGTAGTAAACTGGTTACAAATTGCAGATTTTTACCCTACTTTTTAGGGCCATCTTTTGCATGTATCTGAACACTGCTTCCAGAGCAAAGGGATGTATCTGTGATGTGAGATACCGGAACCAGGTGTGCAGACTTCTGCACAGAATGTGTGAGGTCTCATACAGAGGGGTATTCTGACTGCCAGAAAGGCCATCTCTGCCTTCTGAGCTAGTGCCCTCCAGCCTCTTCTTACTGGATCCAGATTGGGCTCTTTGAGGCTTTGTCAGGAAGGGAGGCTAAGAGATGGAGGCTCTCCCCATCAAGTGAGGTGGGGCTTCTTCCTATTCAGCCTTGACTCCTTCCCTGTAACCTTGAATTGAGATATTGAGAAGTTTCTGAAGATGAACTTTTTTCTTACATTTAATTTTTTTTCTTTGTAAAATTAACTACCTTAACATTATTGCCCCAACAAAGTTAGTAATTCTTTTTTTTTTTAATTGCTAGAGGAGGGTGTTCATATGTGCAAGAAAGCTCCCTGATGGGAATGGATGGTCACACCACAATCCTTTTTCTTCCATTTCTTCACCCCATCAGGATTTGAGACACACACACACACACACACACACACACACACACAAGCACCCAGTGTGTTTTTCAAGCCACCAGAGTCATGATTTCAACTGTGGTTAGCCATATAGGATCTAGCTCTGCCTGCACAGTGCTTACCACTGCTTGGTAGGACCAGTCCTCTGGAGATGATTTCTTTTTTTTTTTTAATTATTTGTTTAGTTTTATTATTCATTCATTTATTTTTAGTTTGACCAGAAAGAGACAGAGAAAAAGAGGGAAAGTGAGAAAGCAAGCCTCCAGGTCCGGGACGTGAACCGCGGTTAGCTATGTGGGTGTGTCCAGCACCTTAACCGCCATGCCACCTGCTGGTCCCCCTCTGGAGATGATTTCTGAGTTCTGTTGACCAGATTGGGAATTCTTCTGTATTAAATAGAGAAGGTCCATTACTAATGGTGTATTGAAAAGAACTGAATAGAAGGGCATTCCCTTGGAAAAGTTCAGGAGTACCTGCCACCTGGTGATGGAAATGCAATGGTTTATTCAGCCAGCCATGGTCAAGTACCTACTGTTTGCCAAGTATGGGTCTCCCTAGGGATGGCAGGCGGGGAGGGCATGGTCCCCCTGAGCAGCTCACTGTCTAGTGTGAATCTGTTCTCTGGGGTGGAAAGAACTGCTCTGCAGGAGAAAGACACCGGTACCAAAGCAAATAAATGACAAACTGGGTGTTTTGTGGGTATTAGTAAGTTATTTTATGCTTTCTTTTGTCACGACAATGGTCTGAACAGATGTGAAGTAATCATGACCTCAGCTCACTGCTCACCTGTGTAACTGAAGGATCTGTAATGCCCTCACTTCCTCTACACCCTTGAGGAGGTAACTGCCATGCAGTGGCCCAACTTGCAACCAGGAAGGATTCTTACACAGGGGAAACTAGAGTCAGATAGGAAACTGCCTTCTTCTGAGTAGGGAGATGTTGGCCTTGGGGTTCACCAAGCTTATTCCTGCTCTAAGAGCTTTTATTTCATTCCCAGAGGAGACAGAACTATGAGGTATTCGGGAAGTCATGATGTGTTTTTCTATGCAAAAATGTTGCGACTTTCCTGATGACCCAGTAGCTTGCTCATCTGATTCTGCATGTATTATAAAACGTTCATTGAAAATTCATATTATGAGTAAACTGTACTCGGATTTCAATTTTTTTACACCAAGACAAACTTCTACTTTAATTCCACAAACTTTCTGAAGTCCCTGTATGTCATCCACCTACTCATGCTCTCACCCTAGGTTCAGTTCCCAGGCTAAACAGCTCCCTTTACTTACGCTTGTTGAACCTTGTGAGAGCCTCATTCAAGGACAGATTACTATATGGGGACTGTTTATGCTTATTTCCATCCTGAGTTTGCTCATGCAAGAAAGTGAGATAACTCATTAGGATGTTAGGAGTAGATTCTCATCCACCTTTGACCTGAGTGGGACCTTGGAGATGACCTGATTCAGTGGGACTCAGCTGTCCTGCTCATTGGAAGTCCCCTGGGCGAAAACAAACAAAATCCTCTCCCTCCAAAAAAAGTATTTACCCTGCCACACTCAGATCAAGAAGTCAGACTCTCCAGAGGTGGGCCCAGGCACCCATAATTCTAATATTTCCTAGGCATTCCAACATGCAGCCAAGGTTGATAACATTGACTCAACCTACCTTCCTCGTTTTATGCCAGGGGTCACTGTCCATGCCAGAGGGGTGTCCTAAGACTGGGGCTGGTGCTCCCCATGTGGTACCCACTTCCTGCCTCACATTGTCCTTTCAGCTGAGCTGTTGCCTCAGGTAACTCCTTAAGAGGATTGGCCTGATCCAGTGGACCCCATGATGACCCTGCTGGGAGAACAGTGAGCTCCCTGCTCAATCAGTGCTCTTCTGGAGGGTACTGAAATTAGGGCCAGTGGCCCTTTTGTACTTAAGACACTTGAGAAATGCTGGCCCTGGGTCCTGCCCCTCCGTCCTCTGTTACCCCAAACACTTGTTTTATTGGTATGATTTCCTTCTTTCTCTTCATCTCCTAGTGACCATTCCTTAAACTTTCAAAGTGAGTGGTTTTATTATAACAGTTCCACTGTGACCAGCCTATGTCCCATTCACATAAAGATCTGCACTCACAGGTGCTGGCAGGTGGCATGGCGGTTAAGGGTACTGGACTCCCATATGGCCGACCACAGTTGGAGTCCTGGACCTGGCGGCTTGCTTTCTCACTTTCCCTCTCCCTGTCTCTCTCACACACTCTGTCACTCTAAAATAAGCAAATAAATAAAGTTAAATAAAAATAATTTTTCTAAAAAAGATCTACACCCATAGGCAAACTACTGTCCCTGAATGATGTTTGCATTCATTTGGTCCAGGTTGGTATTTCTAGCTGTGCACTTGTGTCATGTAATGGATTATGACTTCCTTGCTCAGACAATCAAGTATTTAAGGGGTTGATTTGAGTTTTTCTAAATGAGCCTTTCAGAAGGCTGACATGCATAAACATTAAGTGCAAGCCATGTTGGCTTCTAAAGTATGGTCAGGGTGGAAGGACCTAACTCGTAATGGTCAGACAAGACCGGAGAACCTCCATATAACTCAGTCTGGGGGCTAGACTGAGACACTCTATCCGATGATGTCAGCACATAATGCTTTTACTTTGCACCATAATTACTGAATGTCTGCTTGGTTAATAAGGTGGCATGCTATTTTGGTCTAAGGCTAAGTATATTTTACCAGTTATTAAAGTATGCAGACTTCTTGTTAACTGTGCCCTGTGATAAGGAATTTGCATAGTAATAGGCTTAGTTATGAGACAAATTACAGGGTGAAAAGTGACTGGTTAAGGCTGGCCACCTGCCCTTAGCCTTTGCCTGCCCTTAGTCTTCTCATCCATTACAGGCTTGCCCAGGAGACAGTGGGGGCAGGGGAGGATGTTCTTGCACTCCCTGGAAGGATCTAGCATGGCACAGGCAGAAGCGAGCATCACTGAGTTACCAGCAGTTCACAGCAGCAGTGATCCAGGTCCAGGCCTCAGGTGGGGCAGGTGTCACATCTTGGTTTCATGGCACCATATGGTGGTTTCTTTATGTGACCAGTGGTGGTCCTTTCCAAACTCTGTGTCACCATCTTAAAGAATAAGCTGATTAGTTCTCTTCATGAAGGAGGGGAGTCTATCTGCTGAATTTAAAGCAACCTTTAAATAACCTTAAAGGTTATTTTTCCTTTAAGAATTCTGACCTGGGGTCCAGCAGGTAGCATACTGGTTACGGTGCTGGACTCCCATGTGGCCAACTGTGGCTCGAGTCTAAGACCCAGAGACTTCAAAATCACCCTGGGTGTGTGTGTGCACATGCATACCTGCCCAAAATCCCAGGAGGAAAATGGAGAAGGGATTGCAGCATGGCCATCCCCCCGGGAGTGATTCTCACTTTCACTCTCTCTCTCTCTCTCTCTCAGGCGAGTGCATGTATCCTATAGTATAAAACCTTAAAAATTAAAAAAATCTTAAAGAATCCTGACCTGAAGTGTTTGTATGTATGAGCATGTTTCTCTGTATACATGTGTGTCTTAGTTCAGGTTGCTATGAGAAAGTACCACAGACTTGAGGGCCAGCAGTTGGCGTGATGGCTATGTCGCTGGACTCCCATGTAGTTGACCGCTGTTTGAGTCCCAGACCTGGTGGCTTAAACTCACGCTGGGCGGGTGTGCGTGTGTGCCCAAGATCCGGAAAGGAGAATGGAGGAGAAGGGATTGCAACATGGCCGTCCCCCCTGGGGGGGTGATTTCTCAGTTTCTGTCTCTGGCTAGTGCAAGCACCCTATAGCAAAAACCTCTATTTAAAAAAAAAAAAAAAAAAAAAAAGGAAGAAAGAAAGTACCACAGACTCCACAGACTGGGTGGCATATGAACAGCAAAATTAATTTTCTTATAATTCTAGAAACTGGAAGTATGAATCTGGGCACCAGAATTTGTTGAGATTTCCGGCGTCTGAAGCCTGTGCATTTGTGTCTGCCTGTGGTTATAAGTTATCTCTAGTGACAGTTCAGGCCTGCTTTAATTAAGATTTCCCTTTGAATTAAAAACATGTAGTAAATATTGTAATCATTGCCTCTGGCTGTGGGGAGACCACCTGGGTGTTAAGTGAGCGCTAAGTGAGACCAGAGCAGGGAGGCCTGGGAGGCACTCCTCACCAGAGCCAGTGCACCGGCAAATGTGCCTTGTGCTCGCACTTAAGTGGGTATAGGTGTTTCAGGTGGGCTCAGGAGCAAGGTATTTGGGGGTGACCCTGTCACTGGCTGGGACTAGAGTAGGGACCTGAGCTAAGACAGTCTGCCTGACCGTAGTCAGTTGAGCTAGGCTGTAGGCCAGGGTGCCGCTCTGGTGAAAGAAATCAGTGTTGATCAGAGACTGGCAGCTATTGTTCATTAAAAATGGTCATGTGCCAAGATCTTTATGTCTGTCCATTTTTTGGTTCATTAAAAAGGCTGAGTTCTAAGGTCTTTACATCTGTCTGTGTTTTAGTTACTTGTTTTCCTCTTTCATAGATGAGGAAATACAAGCTCAAGGATTAAGGTATTTTTGAGGCTCTAAAACAGTTGGACCCCAGGACTGGAACCAACTCTATCTGACTCTAGTACCTAGGCGTACTCCATTTTGAAATTACACTACCCTTTGGAGGGACAAAGTGGGTGCCTGCCGTGAGAGCTACCGCAGGCAGGATGCACCTAACTGGGCACCTGCCCCAGACCCAGTACTAGCAGAGGCCGGCCCACTGCCAGCTTTCCTCAGGATTAGTTGAGATCTTGGGGGTCGGGGAATGCTGTGCCTCAACTGATGGCATGGATGCTTCCAAGCCACGTCTACAGGACTGTCACGGGTCTTGGCAGTCTGAGTCCCGAGTTACAGTGCTGCACCAGGGAAGTCCCGATTACGGACGAACTGGCCACCTGAACAATCAGATCCCCACTGCTCAGTTCCCCTCTGCACTGTTCCCTGATAAGACCGGTGTCTCTCCTGCAGCTCTGGCTGACTGCTGGGAATCAGTAATTTTTTGGTAAGGGAAATTAGCTCAGTGTAAACTGCAGATCCTATAGGAGATCCAGTATTCCATGAAGACAGTGACGGAGAGGTTGGGAACTATGTAATTGACGTATGTTGATGCTTGAGGATCTGATAGAACCAGACAAATTATACTTGGAGAAGAAAAATAAAGAAGGATGTATGAGGAGTATTTTTCAAAAGGATCTGAATATCAAAAGATTTAGAAAGGGACCAGCAGGGGCATGGTGGTTAAGGCGCTGGACTCTCCCATGGTTCAACTCCTGGACCTGGTGGCTTGCTTTCTCTCTCTGTCTCCTCTCTGTGTGTCTTTCTGGTCAAATTAAAAAATGAATGAATGAATAAAGTGAAATCATTCTTTTAAAAAAAGACTTAGAAATACTCCTGAAAAATTGATGAAGTCCGTGAGTTTACAAAAATGACCTTCCTACTTCTTTTATAAAAGTTAAACATGGGGCCAGCCAGTGGCTTGCTCATATAGCCAGCTGTCCACCAGTTTGAGTCCCAGATTCGGTGACTTGAAGAACACTGGGCCTGTGTGCATGTGTCCCCAAAATTCTGAGAGGAAAATGGAGAAGAGACTGGTGCGGCCATTCCCCCTGGGGGATATTTCTCATTTTTTCTCTTCCCCTCCGCCCCCATCTCTGACAAGTGCATGTGCTCTGTAGCAAATAAAAATATAAAAAAAAGTAAAACACGAAGAGAAAGGTGTTAGTTCTTCAAAAAGTACACATAAATCCTCCTCAAAAAACTACCACAAAACAAAAAAAGTTGTTTCATTCTTTAAGAAAATGGTTCTAATGGCATGTTCTTAACCTAAATTTTGTCATCTATAACTGAAAATAGACGTATCTTCATATTTTTAGTACCCTTCCATTTTTAAAATATTTAAATATTTATGGATACTCCTATGAATGAGAGAGTCAGAGGGAGAAAGGGGGAGAGAGACAGCACCCATAACAGGGTCTTGACACCGCCACCCACTCCTCGCTGCAGCCAGCCCCAGTCCATGAGCACGCATGTGCCCATCACACTCAGGCTTCCAGACGTGAACTCAGAACCTTCCCATGTGAGTGAACCTTGCAGAGCATTGTATTTTACCACTGTCCACCCACCCACCCCATTTCGTAAGGTTAAGACCCAATCAAACTTTCCATTTCCTTCCACCAGCTTACACTTTGAAATGATCGTCTTTGTTCAGATGGATTTATTGACTGCCACTCCACCCTGCCCCGTACCCAAGAGTCTTAGTTAACTAGGACCTGTTCTTATTTCAGCCTGGCAAAAGAAACTAGACTGAGGAGGTTTTAGCAGGTGGTTTTCTATAGCAGCCTGGGAGAGTTAATGTTTTGTGTAATCATACTGCATACAGTAGACTCCCCTTACTTTTGTTTTTTTTTTTTTTTAATTTAATTTTTTTTTTTTTTAAGGAATCCACTTAGGATGCTTGCCTATTTTTTTTTAAAAAATAATTACTTTTTAAATTTTATTTATTCATTTATTTTTTAATTTGACCAGAGAGAGACAGAGGGAGTGACAGAGAGAGGAAGTGAGAAAGCAAGCCACCAGACTCAGGACTCAAACCCTGGTCGGCCATGTGGAAGTGTCCACTGCCTTAACCACCACCCCACCTCCCTTACTTTAGAAGAGTGCATTTCAGGACCCCCAGCAGATACCTGAAACCACGAATAGTACCAACTGGACTGAGGCAGCTGCTAAGGTCTCATGGTCGTGTGCACAGACAACACGGATACGCAGGACAAAGGGATGATTTGTGTCCAGAGGTGGACCATGCGACATTTCATCACACCACTCAGTGTGACGCACACAATGTAAAACTTAGCAATTGTTTATTTTTGTTATTTTCTACTTAATATTTTCAGACCGTGATTGACCACAGGTAACTGAAACTGTGGAGAGTGAAACTAAGGATGGGGAGGAAGGACGTATTGCATTCTTTTTACTGGCCTCTGAGGAATTCTTCCAAGGAATACTTTCTTGCTTGCTAATAAGTTACTTTTGAAATCATGGCCACCAAGAGACCGTAACTTGTATACTGCATCCTAATGATTTTCAGGTGCTGCTGAATCCGGTTTTAAAATTTGATGCATACCAGTTACCCAGATCAGATTGCCACTATCTGAATCCTTAACAGTATCACCTAATGCTTTAGCAAGACTGCACACAATGCCTAAATTAGACTGTACATTGTAAGAGGCACCTTGTCTCTCGGGGAATTGCAGCATTAAAAGGGTCAGTGACTCCCTTAATCACCACTGAGCGGCCCTGAACCAGAGAAGATCCTCGGGAGTGAGCAAGCCAGGGAAGGCCTGGCGTTCTCTCTGCGGGATGGGAATGTAGCAGCCTCTCAAAGACAACTTTCATCTGCTCTTTTTTTTCTCCCTTTAACAATTTTAAATTTTAGAACAGTTTTAGACTTACAGGAATGTCTGATTAGCTTTACAATGTAATTTAACTCCTACATTTTTTCCCCTTCTCTCTGCAGACGTCGCCTCATCTCTCAGAGATCATCCTTGGAGACCCTGGAAGATATTGAGGAGAACGCCCCTCTCCGGAGGTAATTTTTAGATATTTCACTTCTGTATATGTAAACAACTTATAGTACAAGATGGATTTTTTTTTTAATTCTTGATCTGCGGAATTCAGCTTTTTTTTTCTTTTTAAGTTTATTTATTTATTTACTTCCTCTGTGAGAGAGAGATGGGTACCCCTGGCACAGTCTCCACATGCACACCTGGCCTCACGTGTACAGGGAAACCTCGGGATGCGGATCAGGGGCCTCCCCACGTGGCCTCAGTGACATGGAGTGTGGTGTTGGCTGCACCGTCATGCCTAGTCACAAAGAATTAAATTTTTGAAATGACCTTCTGAATCCCAGAAACTTTGGAATTCCATACTCTAGTTTGGAATCCTAGCCTGACGGCCATTGAAACTAAAAAACTACTAAATCCCAGTTAGGTATCAGGACAGCCCAGTTTGCATGTAAATTTGGGTGCTTTTCCTCATGGAGTTCCCTTTCATTTAGCTGCTTCATAACATCTCCCTGGCCCTTTCTCCAGGTAGTACACAGTAGTTACAGTCCGGGGCTTCATTTTCTGCAGGAGTGGCGACCAGAACCCTGTAAGAGGTGACCGTGATGTGCTTCCCTAGCCGGTTGCTGGGGAAACATGATTATTATGGTTCTGAGTGCTCCCTTGGGTCTAAATGCATTCCCTGTCTCCCTGGGATCTGAAAAGTGCTTGCGAGGTATCTTTCTGGGTGACAGCAGTTGCTGAGCTGTGCCTGTGACCGTCAGCTTTCCCACCTCTAATCCTGTTCTCCCCATCTGGCCACATCTGTGCAGCGGTCCAGCCAGGCCCTCCTTGTGGAGGGGAGAATACTTGCACATACGGCATGTCTTTCCGAGCATGTGGGGGCTTCGCCCTGCAGAAGGCCTTATAGGGACAGCAAGGCAGGCAGCAGGGCAGGGCCACAGGAGGATGTGGGCCTCCACAGACTTGCACCTGCTTCTCCTGGAATCCTCATCTGCACCACACATGCCTAGGAGCCTGGGAGGGGGTGGCTGTGGAAGGAGGAGTCTTACCCTTTGTTCTGGTCAGGGCACTATCACCCCCATGCCCATCCTGCCCAGACTGGCCCCTGTCTTCTACTACTCAGCCCTGTGGTAGCACAGATGAGCAGAGAAAAAAGGGCTTTATCTGCCGAAACTATGACTGGCAAAATACTACACTGAATTTCAAATGGATCTTGTGTAAACATAAAATCTTAAAAATACGTTTTAAAAAGTCAAGTGCTTTGAGCTGTATTAGAAGTCTATTTCTTAAATGGACTTTTTTTTTTAATTGAAAGAAGTTCTCATATTTACTTGGAAATTGACTTGTTCCTGGGAAATCACTATTAGAATGATTTAGAAGAAGGGACATTAGTTTGGAAGTCAGGGAATCTGCGTTACTGGGTTTTCTGTTGTTGTTGTTTTTGGAGTCTTCTAACTGGTTATATGGCCTTGGAAATTCATTTACTATCTCTTGGTCCTTGATTTTCCCATCAGTAGAGTGGGAGCTCCCAATTAGCTGATTGCTGAGATCCTTTCCAGCCTGTGAAACAAAGGCACCAGTGAAGACTCTGAAATGTTTTGGGAACTGTGGATGCAAAGGCTTTTAGCCCAACCTGCCTTGTGTTGCCCCCCCCTCCTTTTTTTTTTTTTTTTTTTTTTTTTTTTTTTTTTTTAAAAGAGGTTTTTGCTATAGGGTACATGCGCTTGCCAGAAAGACATAGAGAGATAGAAAACAAGGGAGGCTGGCCACACCGCAATCCCTTATCCTCTTGGGATCCTGGGCTTGCACACGCTCCTGGCATGAGTTTAAGCCACTGGGTCCTGGACTCGAACCATGGTTGACTACATGGGAGTTCAGTGACATAGCCATTAGGCCAACAGCTGGTCCCTAGCCCAACCTACTTTTAGGCTTAGTACCTAGTACAAATGGCCCCAAGGCATCTATTATCTATTAAGCCTGTTACATAATTAAGTGTATCCTGTAATCAGTGCTAACAAGAAAGAGCCAGTCTTTCATTAAATTAGTTTTTAATTTAATTCTATCCTAATTTAATTTTGTATCACTTAAAATGTATGTTTTTAAAATAGATGTTTACATGTTAATGCACGCAGCTCCAAAATTAATTCGTTCTTTGCTTAACCTGCCTGCAACCTGATCTCTCAGCATTTCAGTTTCCTTAGAGATTGTTGCTAATGCCACATTCTCTTAAATAATTTTTTAGATTCCCTGGTGGTTTAGTGGAATGCTTAAAAAAGAAAAAAAAAAAAAGGCAAGACAACAGCTCCCTGAATGAAGAGCTAGATTAGTGGGGTGTATAGTTAGAATTAGGTACTGAGATTGAAATAAAGGACCTTTGTTAAGTTAAAAGTCTTTTTAGAACAGTTTGTTCGTGTGTTTCCTTTATTCACCTGGAACTCCAAGAAGTGGGTATGTAGTTTTCACTCCTTGCTGGTTACCCAGTGCCCTAATAAGGAGTTGCAACATCTCTACTAGGTGCTGAGAAAACCCTTGTCTGCGACAGACATTGCCGCCATCATCACCTGCCCTGGCTTTCCTGTCTGGGTGGGCGGCTGTGGCTGTTAAAGTGATTCCTGCCTCCTGCCACCGCCCTTCCCTGCTGGCATGGGCAGACACCTGTGACCTTTCACTGACTTCAGTTCTCACAGAAGGCTGAGGAATTTGGTGTCTCTCTGTCTGCAGGCATAGGAGGCAGGAGCAGCTCAGGGCATCCCTCATCTGTGCTGGGGTGGGACCAGGGATGGTGGGTGCCAGAGTTTGCTGAGTTGGCAGGACCTGTGAGTTCCATGAACCCACTTCCTGTTTAGCTCTTGGCCTGCCACCCTGAGACTAGCTGGCCCAGGCAGGTTGGTTTTGGGGGCCTTTGCAGGGAAGGGAAGGAAAGATCTGGGAAGGGAAGGGTCTGAAGATATTCCTCAATTCTTGGCTCTAACCAGAAACCACTGAAGAGGTACTATGATACTTTGGGAGGTTCTCTTCTCTCCAGTGATCTGATGTTTCTAGAACTGTCTGTGTGTTGAGAGTCAGTTGGGGACCTTGGCCTCAAAACTCAAACAGTCCTTCTAGAGGTAAAACCGGGATAGGAAGCCAGCAGGACGGTAAAGGGGTACCATTCCCTATTCTAACCCTGCCTGAATTGCCCAGTAAACAGCTATAAAAGTCCTCAAATAGGGTTCTACAAGTCTTTAATAGAATCTTCATTTAAAGCCAAAAATCCAGGATCTTAGTAAGGACTGCAGTTTTGTTTGTTTGTTTGTTTGTTTGTTTTGGAAGTTTTGCTTCAGGCATATGTGCTCACTTGAAGAGAGGAGGGATAGAGGGAAAGTGAGGAATCCCTCCCCAGCAGGAA
>NW_006159814.1:0-57496 GCF_000334495.1 Tupaia belangeri chinensis | reverse complement strand
CTGAATCCCTTTTCCATTTTTCTCAGGATTTTGGGCATGCACACACATACACTCAATGTGATTTTCAAGCCACTAGGTCTGGGACTTGAACCAGGTAGTCGGTCATGGAGGATCCAGCTGCCTTAACTTCTGTAATACCTGCTGGCCCAAGGGCTGCAGTTTTAAGAATATAGGAGGCAACTAGTAACAAAGTCACTCTTAGAGCTAATGATTTGTTAATAGTAATAATAGCAACCCTGGAAATGTGTGTATGTAGGTGTAAACATGTGTGTTTGTATATATGTATAAGTATAGGAGTTATTTTGAGTGGGTCGCTTGGCAGTTTATGAAGCTCATATAGTTAATCCTCGCAACAGTGGCAAGGAAGAATCAGAAGTAGTGCTAATAGGTTAGGGTTGGCAGTAACGTTGAGGAGGTCCAAGGATGGATTTCCACTGCTTCAGTGTAGGGGACATGACCAGAAGTGGTGCTTTCTTCCTTTGGATCTACAGCCCATTCTGAATGAAAGTCGCCAAATAAGTACGATATTGTACCTTTGTTTTGGTCTAAATTCTTTAACTTTAGTGCAATTTATTCAAGTGAAACTGTCTTTTAAGGTGCTGCTTCTTATGGGGAAAAAATATGGTGTACTCTAGGATCTAGGAAGCGTGGGCCCTTATTAGAAGGATGGATTGGGAGATTATTCCTAGCCTGACCCCCTTGAAGTGAGCCCCTGGTGGGGAGTACAAATTGGACTGTTCTGCAGTTCAAAATTCTGTCCATTTCTCAATCTGATTCCTAAATGCGCTCCCATATCGCCTTGCCCTGAATTGCATCATTTTGGATCTTCTTGTTCTTCCTTTACCTAAAGCCTCAAAGTTCAGAACAGACTGATTTCAGATGATGCCTTAGCACAGTCTTGGGAAGCTGCTGTTCCTTCTCTGGAACTCACCTTCAGAAGCATAAGCACAGGTACCCACAGCCAAAGTGGGAGCCAGCTGTTGGGCCCATGGTCAGAAAATCCTTTTGCTATGGTAGCACAAGCCCAAACAGAAAAGTCAACTTTCTTTCTTTCTTTTTTTTTTTTCAAGAATTGTTTAGTTTTTCATTTATTCTTCTTCTTCAGTTTAACCAGAGAGAGAGGAGAGGAGAGTGAGCTCTTCCAGGACTTAAAGTGTGGTTGGCCACATGAGAGTCCAGTGACCTCACCACCATGCCACCTGCTGGCCCCAGTCACCTTTCCTTTTATCTAGAAAAAGACTAAACCTCAGATTCTTGTTTGTCGAGTTCTTTTGCTTTTTTGTTGCAGTTTCGAACTTGGAATTTGTGTTAACTCTGAAAACTATACACAAGTAAGATCTTTTTGTCCTGTGGGCCTGTTTTGTCATTCTGTCTTGCAAGCAAATGTTTTATATTCTAGGGGCAAAAGCACATTTTGAATCAAAGCCACTTGAGCTCAACAAATGTTTATTTAAAATTTACCTTTAAATAAAACAAAAACTCAGCAACTCTCTGGGTGTCTGATTCTCATTGAGTTTAAAGCTGTGACTTCCCAGCCATAGTCAGTCAAGTTGAGAATTGAGGCAACTGTCCAGGTCATTCCGGCCAAAATCCTGCTATTGAAGAAAAATGATTCAGGCTTGTTTTTAAACTGAATTTTCCAGTATGTTTTTACTCTCTAAATCCTTTAAATGACTCTGTTTCCTTTACTTATGTTGATATAGGCAGATTCTTTGAAAGAATAATGTCTTTGGAATCTGGGTAGATTATTTTATTGTAAATGGGGACAATAGTTTTCATTAGCTGGCTTTTCAGAGACCCATATGAAATATTATCAGTATTATCAAGGAAGTGTCTGTCATTGGGTTTTTTGCAGCTTCCTTGCTTCCACCCGCATTGTCTTCATTATCCCTGCTGACTGACTCCTGCCCACTTAGGGCTTAGGGGTGACTTAAACCATTTGTCTCGTCTTTCCTTCCTGTCTTTGTGTGGAGATGTCTCAGCTACCCAGCAGGCCACTGACTGATTTTGTAACACCTTTATTTTTCAGATGTCGAACTCTCTCAGGTTCGCCCAGACCAAAGAATTTTAAGAAGATTCATTTTATCAAGAACATGCGGCAACATGATACCAGGAACGGCAGGTACTACATTAACACTGGGACTGCCCGCCAGCGCCAGCGGGCAGGGTGAGGAAAGGAGGGAGGGGACCAGTGGGAGTGGGGGCAGAAGTCAGCCAAGCCACGCCCATACTTCTAGGAGAAGCTGGATCTGATGTAACCCTCCCAGACAGTTCCCACACCGCTCATGCCAGAATCACCAGAAGGAATCTGGAGATACTAATGCTCCCTACCACGTAGTGAGATGTGCAGACCAACGGCAAACTGAATTTTTGATAACGTACAAAGAGATTTTTATAGCAAACTTTGAACAGAAAAATGATTGAGTTTTTTTTTTTTTTTTAATGGATTTTTGGTTTGTTTTTCCTGCTCTGTTGGTTTTGCATTAGTTTTTCCCCAACCCTGCATCCTCTGGTCAATAGAGACCCTGCCAGATCTGCACCTGGCCTCCCTCTGGTTTATTAGCAAGGATGAGTTGTCCTTAGATGAAGGAAGAACTTGGGAGGAAACCAAGAAGAAAATGCCATTTTGGAGATGACAGAAGGAAGTTGTGGTCATAAGTTGATGAATGGAAGAATGTGACCCAACTTGTTGAGAAAGGCAAGCAGAAGCTTTGCCCATGGAAGCTGGGCAGCAGGTGTGGGTTCCCTTGATGCAGGTGCTGGGGTCTTTGGATCAGCTGCAATCCCAGGGGTGGTGGGTGAGAGGGGATCTGGTCATGCTACATTATGGCCTGGATCTCTGATCCTCCCCACCTTAGGAGTAGGAGGTGAGTGAGTGGTGCTGCACATCCCTTAGCTGCCCAGCAGTATTCTCCCAGCCCTGCAGTCTTGGTCACTGTTCTAGCCCACATGGCTGTGTCCAGTGCCGACGTCACCTCGAGACCGCCAGTTAGCACAGCCTAGCCTCTTAGTCTGCAGGGTTAACCCAGGACCTGTTGGCTATTCTGGCCTGAAGTGCCCCACTGTTGAGGCTCATCCATCCCTAAGCTTTCTGACTATGTTGAGAAAGAATTGGGCCCCTCGGCTCTACGTGGCCTAGAGTATAGCTCACAAAATGAGCAGGGAGTCTCTGTTGCAAAACTTATACTCTGATCTAACCAAGAGCTTCAAGCATAATTTTGAGATTGAAAGAGGAAGAAAAAAAAAAAAAAAACCTTAAAGCTGAGAACCAGATACCATAGAGACAATACCCATGGGATTGAAAAAATAAAACAGAAAAATCTAACAGGACTTTATGATCAGTAATACCCTAGTAGTTGCTTAGAAATATACCCTGGGGCCTGAGATAGCTCCACGTTCCTTGTAAGGAATCGCTTCACTGTGACACAAGACAATCCCAACTGGCAGGTGAAGTGGCAGTGAACACCCTCAGTAGAAGCACGTAGTTGTGAGGGATGATTGAGCCACTCCAAGTTAAACCATACCTATCCGTCTGCAGTCAGTGAATTCTGTGAGGCTGACCCTGGGACCTGTTAGAGGGCTCTAGGTGGATAAAGTACAGAGAAGCCAAGCTAAGGGTGTTCCAGGTCATGCTGCAGGCCATGGGGCCAGATAGAGGCTAAAAAGGATGGTGCCTGACAGACCAGAGACCAAGCAGAGAGAGCCACAGGAATTTCAGCTCCACTGTCAGAGCCAGGGCAAGGATGAGTTCTTGACTTCTTGCTAGAGTGAGAGTGGGTATTAGTTCCCCAGCAGGTAGTGGAAGCATTGACAGAGCTGCCGCTCCTTAATTCTAATTTCGCTTCAACACAAAAGACAGGTTGGTCCTCAGGGGCCTTGCAGAAGTCAGGTTGGATTTTTTTCCCCTCAAAGTTTCTTTCTTTTGTGTTTGTGAGAGAAAAACTGATATCTTGTACAGGGTCTGACCATTCTGCAGTCCTCTACCCAGCTCTTAGCCAGCCAGAGTCATGGGTGCACACTCCTACTATGTTCAGATTTACCTGGGATCAGAATCCAAGCCTCACACGTGGTATCCTTATCATGTAGCAGTGCCCTACCACCTCTGCCACTGTGCTTGGGCCTCATGTCGGACATACAGTTGGAAAACAAAGTAGTATTTCACTGAATTTTAGGACCATAGAAATCAGTAAGTTCAGACTAAGAAATTGATTTTTGCAGCCAGGACTGTATTGTCAGAAGAGCAAGTTCTGAGTATCATAAAGTGATCATGAGTAACATTCATTGAAGCTTATTGGGTGTCAGGCCTGAAGAACTTCACATGCTTTGCTTCATTCACTCAAAACTCAATAGGTGTTTGTTGAACAAATGAGTGGAGTACTTTTGGAATGAATTTCAGTCTTCAGGACTAGATCTCGAGGAATGGAAAGAATTCAGACGTATAAATAATCGTTTAAACAATCTTATAAGAAAGGCATGTCCGTGTTGTAGTAGGCAGAATAATTGCCCCCAAAGATGTCCACATCCCATGTCCAAGAACTATGATACATTAGTTTATATGGCAAGGGAGAATTAGGTTGCTAATTAAGTGCCCTTTAAGTAGGAGGTTATTTTGGATTGTCCAGATGGACCCAGTATACTCTGAGTATACTTAAAGTGAGGCAGGAGATTCTGTGCCAGAGTGATACGATGTGAGACTCAGCTGACCATTGCTGGCCTTAAAGATGGAGGAAGGGCCCACAAACCAAGAACTGTAGGCAGCCTGTGGAAGCTGGAAAAGGCAACACCAGCTGTCCTCTGGAGCTTCCTGAGGGAACCAGCTCTGCCAATATCTTGATTTTGGCTCCGTGAGAGCCATTTTGGAGTTCTGATCTCCAGAATTGTGAGATAAATTTGTGTTGTTTTAAGCCCCTAACTTTGTGGGAATTTGCTGCCACAACCATAGGAAATTAAAACACATATTGTCTACTTTACAGAGGAGGAAAGTGGACCACGTAGCTAGAAAATCGGAGGTAGAATTCAAGCCCAGGCGTCAGATTGCAAAGCTTATTCTCTTAATTAACAAAGGGAAGAGGGGAAGATAAAGATCCACACACGGTAAAGACATTTCATGATGGATTTCGAGGAAATTCTGTGTTGATTGCTGACTTCTAAAAAATTATTAGCTAAAGGCCAAGGACTAGTATAAGAATGACTTCAGCAAACTTCTAAGAATGGGTTATAGGATACTGAGGTCCAGAAGGAACTAAAGTCTGTTTAAAAAATTATAATCTTTATGCATCACTGACAGGAACATAAAATAGTTTGGCCACTGTGGAAACAGTTTGGCAGTTCCTCAAAAAGTTGAACATGACATTAGCGTATGACCCAGTAGCTGAATGCTAGACATATACTCAGAAGAATTGAAAAGCAGAGTTCAGCCAGTGTAACATTATTCGCCCTAGCCAAAAGGTGGAAACAATCCAAGTGTCTACCAGCAGATAAATGGATAAACCAGATGTGGTATCTACATATAATGGAATATTATTCAGCCATGAAAAGGAATGGAGTCCTAACACATACTACAGTGGTGTGAACCTTGAAATCATTATGCTGAGTGAAATAAGCCAGACAGAGAAGGTCAAATATTGCATTGTTCCATTTATATAAAATATCCAGAGTATTAACTCAGTTGAGACAGAGGTAGTTGAGAGGGCCCCAGGGGTTAGGGAGAGAGGGAGTTATTGCTTACTGGGTACAGAGTTTCTGTTTGGAGTGATGGAAAAGCTTTGGCGATAGCTAGAATGATGGTTGCACAACATTGTGCCTGCACTCAGCACGTGCATACTTAAAACCTGTAAGTGGCACACTTTATGACATATATAAAATGCCAGTGATAGCCATGAGGCTTTTATTTATTTTAATTAAAAAAATTTTTTGAGAGATTTTTGCTGTAGAGTCTGTCTGCTTGCCAGAGAGTCAAAGTGAGAAATCGCGCTCTACGGGGGATGGCCACACTACAATCCCCTCTCCTCCATTCTCCTCTCAGGATTTTGGGTATGCATGCACACGTACCTGGCGTGAGTTTCAAGCCTGCAGGTCTGGGGACTCAAACCATTTTTGGCCACGTGGGAGTCCAGTGACATAACCATTATGCCATCCGCTGGTCCTGTCATTCGGCTTTTAAAACCATATTCAGAAGAGGAAGAAAAAGATGGTAAATTTCTTGAGGTCAGTGGTACCAGGTCAGCATATGTCACTCACTGGCCGCCTTTTTGCTTATTTACCAAGCAGAGGGACCAGCAGATGGCATAATGATTACGTTGCTAGATTCCCACGTGGTCAGCCATGGTTTGAGGCCTGGACTCAGCAGCTTAAAACTCACACAGGGTTCGAGTATGTGCCCAAAATCCAAAAGGAGACTGGAGGAGAAGGGATTGCGGCATGGTCATACCCCCTGGGGGTTGATTTCTCACTTTCTGTCTCTGGTGAGCGCACACACCCTATAGCAAAAAAATCTGTCAAAAAGAAAAATAAATACATAAATAAGTGTATATATATATATATAATATTTACCAAGTAGAAGTACTTCTTTACAAACATAACTATAAAATATAGACTCAACAAAGTAATATGCCAGGCACACAGTAGGCACTCTGTGTTTGTTGGATAAATTAATAAAGAGGCCTTTTTAGTTGTCAGGACTAAGATCCCAGGGAATAGAAAGAATTTAGAAATTGAGACCAGCAGATAGTATAATGGTTACATCGCTGGACTCCCACATAGTTGACTGATGTTCAAGTCCCAGACCCAGTAGCTTAAAACACACTGGTCACGTGTGTGTGCATGTGTGCCCAAAATTCTGAGAGGAGAATGGAGGAAAAGGGTTGTGACATGGCCATCCCCCCAGGGGGTGATTTCTTGCTATCTGTCTCTCTGGTGAGTGCATGTGCACTATAGGAAAAAAAAAAAAAAAATATATATATATATATATATATGTAAAAATAGAACTTTTTTCTTTTTTTTTTTCTTTTAGTTTTTTGGTATAGGGAACATGCACTCCTCCTGAGAGAGACAGAGAGAAGGAAAGCAAGAAGTCACCCCCAGGGGCAGGGGGGATGACCACTCGGCAATCCCTTCTTTTCAGTTCTTCTCTCTTGTGTCTGGGCACAAAGTGTTTCAAGCTGCCAGGTTGGGGAGTTGAACCACACAGTCGGCCATGTGGGATCCAGTGCCTTAACCACCATGCCATTTGCTGGCCCTGAAATAACAAATATTTAAAACATCATATAGAATAAAGAATATTCCTAGTGCAAGTTTGGAACAGATGGTTGTAAAGAGTGTGGAGGTTGCTAGCAGCTAGTCTACATAAGTACACTGAGAAAAAGTCGTGTTAAATTAACTTCATGTCCTTACTGATGGAATAACTAGGTTAGTAAGTTAGGGGACTACTGAAGATGTTTCATTTCTTGATCTCGGCAGAATGGTAGAATGTTCCTCATTAGAGTATATCCCAGTGGGGTAAAGTGGTGCAGATGACCGGGCAACTGTGAAGCTAGAGACTGTAGGCAGCTGAAATTTGTTAGCTGACCATTCTCGGTCTGAGAGGGAGAGCACAAGTATTCCCATCAGGATTATCTCTTGTGCTGGGTAGACCAGCAGTTGCAGTAAAGGTCCATCAACCTGGCAGTCAGCCATTTGGGGCACCAAAGCAGGGAGAGGAGGAGAGGGTGAGCCCAGGAAAGCCAAGATGTGGTTACGTCATCAGCTGGAAATGCTAGGCCCAATTCACCAAGATTAAACTTAGCTGGGATAAAGTGATACAGTAAGGAAGAGAGACTTTTCAGAAGCTCATGTGAAAACTGTCGTGGTATTTGGATGCAAGTGTGTATTACCAACCAAAATTATAAGAAATATTTTGAACATTATCTTTAAAATTCAATATTTTGAAATTTTGAAAGTTCTTTATTAACTTTCAAGAACTATAGAATATGAGTTAAATTTTTTTTTCTTTTTTTTTTTTTCTTTTTTGGAGAGGTTTTTGCTATAGGGCACGTGCGCTCGCCAGACAGACAGAGACAGAGAGATAGAAAGCAGGAAATCACCCCTCAGGGGGGATGGCCACGCCGCAATCCCTTGTCCTCCATTCTCCTCTCGGGATTTTGGGCACACACACACGCGTGCCCGGTGTGAGTTTAAGCCACCGGGTCCGGGACTCGAACCGCGGTCGACTATGTGGGAGTTCAGCGACATAGCCATTACGCTAACTGCTGGTCCCCAAATTTTTTTGATATGTAAAGTAAATGATTGTGGAAAAATCACCAACCAGGGCCGGCCCCACCTATCATGTTGCAGTTGGTGTCATGTCTTAGGACACTGGATTTGTATTGGGATGGTCCTAGTGCGCTGGACCCTCCGGAAGGAATCACATGTATCCAGATAGAAGGAGTCTGGTACAGTTGTTTGTAACTACATGGGACACAGTGATGCATGCATTTGTTCTGTTTGCTTTGGTCTGTTGACATGTATCAGGGAGTACAACAGAAGTCCTGCTTTGAGATGTTCTAGACTAGCTGGAGAGAGAGATCAAAAAGTATAAACACATGGGAGATAGGATCAGTGTGCTAAGGAGAAAGACAGAAGCAGCTGAGGTGTGAGAACATATGGAAAGCCATGTTGGGGAACCTTGCCACGGAGGCGAGAAGGAAGTAAGGGAACCAGCTCTGTGGCTATCCCAGTGGGAAGAGCATTGAGAGTGGATGGAACAGCAGTTGCAAAGACACTGAAGACAAGGATATACTGGCTGTGTTTGAGGAAATAGAAAAGATAGCATGATGGAATGGAGAGAGAGAGGAAGAAAGGAGAGATGAGTCCTGCTGTCAGAGGAGGTGGATTATGCAGATGTTTGCTTGTATTGTGGGTGAGGTGGGAGCCAGGAGAGTCCTGAGCAGAGGAATGGCATGATCTGACTTGCCTTTGAATAAAAGTCTGGCCAACCAAAGTCAAGGGCAAGCATTGCAGGTTGTTTGGGGTAACCCTGTCCTTATAGAAAATTAGAAGGTGGGTATGTATTCTCCTCCCGAAGTAAATTCATTTTGGTATGGAGTTCAAAAGCCACTCTTAATAACTGTTTACAAATGTATGAGCAAGCTGTTTTCTCTCAAGAAAGAGGTAACCAGTGGCCCCACTCCACGACATCTGGAACAGCCCTTGGACATCCCGTGATGAAAGCCACTGGCGAGTGGGAGCTGCTGCTTCCTTGATAAAAGTCCAATTTGCATCTTCATGAGATACCAACTATGTCCTCAGTGAGGAGAGGATAAACAAAAGTGAAAACAAACCTCAGCGCGGAGGTTAAGAGACACCTTTGAAGATGGCAAACAATTTCAGAGCTTCACACAAACAGGGCCACCCAGTACCACCTGAGAGGACACTGCCGGCCAGGTGGAACTGAATCATCAGAGCAGGAGGTGGAGATTGTAAAAGTGAAGACCGAAGACCAGTGGGAGCGTTCATGATGTGTATGTCTGGTGACCCTCCTGGTCTTACGGGCAAAGGGCCTTTCCTCTTGGCGCTTCCAGTTCTTGAGGCTCCTAAACATCTATCTTTGAGAGCGACAGGTGATAAGAGCCCCTATTTCGAAGGGCATCCCTCCTCACACGCATGTGCCTGTGTGGGCATTACTGGGCACCTGAGGTCGCCTGGATTTTGAACGTCTGCACTGTACACAAGTGACAGCTCCATGTGCCCTGGAAATAAATGTCACCTCCTGGATTTGCGTCGAGAATCGTTTCACTGTGATCAGGTGGAGAGATGCTCTTGGCAGTGAGTAGGATGAGTTATCGCATCTCTTGGGGGAAATTTTGAAAGGTTTAAAAGGATTTGAGATGGAAGTGGATAAAGACCTGAGCTAGAATGTTTTCTCTTGAAAGTGTGAACGACGTAGGGCAGCTTTAAAAAAAGATCCAGATTTCATCACCCCCTATCTGCTTTTTAAAGTTAAGTGCAGTCACTGGAATCAAGTGGTAGCCTTTCCTTTTTGTATCAAAAGTATTTGGAGGGATAAGGAGGATGGGCCCTAACTAAATTGAGATCTTTGTGAGCTCGACGGTTGTGATGTCAGCCTAACTCAGTTGGAAAAATGAATTGGAGGAAGTTGCACATTTCAAAAATGAAAACCGCTAGTTAGAAACAGCACAGCACCAGCCTTGAAAGAAGAAAAATGCTGTTGCCTTTTCTCTCTGAAATGAAGCTGTTGAGCACCTCCTGTGAGGCAGCATCAGCCCTTTCCCGAACAGCCTTCCCTTCTCAGAACTCTTGTTCCTTATGAAAAGACCGGAACCCACCTACCTCCCTATTGGAGGAGGCCGGCCAGGAGACATCTTCATCCTGTCATCATCAGGGTTTACCACCAGTTTTCAGCAAAATCTCAGTCCTGGGGGGCAATGAGCAGACAGCTGGAAGAGTCCTTCAGAACTCCTCAGACCTCACTGAGGCTCCCAGACCTGCCTCTCCTGCCACTTAGGTTCCCCTTGAGCTGCTTAACAGTCACAGGCCCAGAAAATGCCCCTGTTCCATCCACTGGCACCAAGGGGTAGCAGGAGGGAGGAGCATGGGCATGGAGCAGTCAGCTCTAAGAATGCTGGCCCAGGTCAGCACCACACCTATGAGGTTCTATTACACATATCACTGTAAAAAACCTAGAGAGGATGTTCCTTTTTCTGTGTTTGAGAAAAATTATCTCTCTCCCAGCTCCCAAATTGATTTCCAGTAGTAAAGCATTGTGCTCAGTGCCTCCCAGGTATGAGTAGATCCTGCTACCAAAAAGCCCAAGGTCTATGACTACGTGTGGTTCTTTTCAGCCAGTATTGTTGTATCTCTTCCATGAGAGAGAAACACACACACATACACCCAATCAGACGTGACAACAAGGCCTTCACACCATGATCCACTCTCAGCCTGGATCATGGGCATGCATGCACACTTGTGTGTACAGAGAGGCCCTGGGGCATGAACCCTGGACCCTCCCAGGTAGATCTAGTTGTGTTAACTGCTGTGCCACTATCAAATCATACAGGGAAGGCTTAGGGCTTAGAAACCTCTTCAGGCTAAATAGAACCTTGCTTGGATGGTTCTCTTAATTCTGCTTGATGAGCAGGCCTGGGGGAAACAAGTCCCTGGTCCCCAGCGAGTGATATGCAGGACTGAGAACACACAGTTGTAGATTGCAGACAGCTCAGCTAGGAGGCTACACGCCAGGACCCAGCTTCCCGGCTGTCTTGGAAGAGCAGGGAGGAAGGGGCCATAAGGGGACTTTCTAACTTCTGTAACACCATCCTTGGCTTGTTTTTCTCCTACCACCCTGTTAGGGCTGAATTGTGTCTCCTCCCCACCCCAAATTTATATGTTGAAATCCTAATCCCTCAGAATGTGAGTTTCCTTGGAAATAGGGACTTTGCAGATGTAATTGTTAGGGTGAGGTTACACTAGAGTAGACCCTGATGGAGTAAGACTGGTAAACATACTCATAGAAAGGGCATCAGGTGGGAGAGGCCATGTGAGGAGTCAGTGTTGCCAGGGACTGCCAAAGTTCAGAGAGCAGCCTTCCCTAGGCCTCCAGAGGAATCGTGACCCTGCCAACAACTTGATCTCGCGTTTTGACCTCCAGAAGTGGAGACAGCACATTTCTGCTGAAGCCATCCGCTCGTGGTACCTTGCCATGGCTGCCTCAGTGAACTAGCTCTCTCTCCACGTGGGGAGCTTTCCCCACAGCTCTGTCCCAGCTCCTTCTCTCTCATTCCACTCTCAACCCCACAGGAATTCATTTATCCCATGGCTTCAGCAGACATCTCAAACCAGGGTCTCCCAAAGTCACCCTCAGGCCCGTCAAGCTCCAGGCCCAACCTCCTTGGGTCAGAAGGCCCCTCTCGGCTGGCCTGCGGACCTTGCCAGTTCCTTCCCTGGGCCATCCCCGGCTGTGCTGAATTATTTGTAGTGGCTGCTTGGTTAAGGGGAAAAAAAAGTTAGCAGAAGGAAGTTGGGAAGAAACACCCACAAAAATCACATGTATAGCTTAAACATTGTGCTTTAAATTTAAGGCATGTTTAGATGTTTAGGGTGGGTTTTGTTTTTGTTTTTGTTTTTGTTTGGCTGTTTGTTTTGTTTTATACTGGGCCTTATGTTTGCATGTGAGTTCCCTAGATCAGACTCTGTGGCTTGACTTCCTTACACAGCATCATTCCCACCCATTACAGGAAGGTTCAGATTGGATTTCTTTAAAATGTCCAAAGAATACAAAATAACTTAAGATTCTTAAAAAAAAATTTCCTAATCTTTTATAGTTGTCCTACTCATACCTATTTCGACAGCAATTTTTTTTAGTACCTTGCCCATTTAAATATTTTTCAAGCATCTAGCATTATCATTATTATTTTTAATTCTTGCTGTAGGCTGCATACATTTACCAGAGAGAGAGAAATCAGCCTGGGGTGTGTGTATGTGGGGAAGGGGAGTTGATCACACCACAGGCTCTTCTCGTCTATTTTCCTCTCAGGATTTTGGACACACACACGCTCTCAGTGCCTGGCATGTGCCTCAGACTACCAGGTCCAGTATTCAAACTGTGTAGTCGGCCATGGGGGATCCAGCTGCCTTAACCACCACACCACTAGCTGGCCCATGTATTTTTTTTTTAATTACCAGAAGGTGCATGTGCTTGCCCATGGCCACACTGCAGTCCTTTTCCTCCATTCTTCTGTTCTGTCATGGTTTTGAGCATATAGGCGCACATGCCTGGCATTTTTTTCAAACCGCTGGGACTGGGATCTGAACTGTGGTCAGCCATGTGGGATCTGGTTCTCAATATACTGCATTTAACCACTGTGCTATTGGGTTGAACCAGCATCGTATTTATAGAAACAGCACTTTTCTCTCTCTCTTTCCCCTTTTTCCTACATTTCCTTAGTTTGGCAGTCTTTAACAAACAAGCAAAAATGTACGTGGCATGTACAGCTGGGATGTGAGCAGGTCTGGGACACACATTACTGGCTCTTGGTAAGCGCACAGCTCCATGTGGGTGTGGTAGGACAGCCCGCCAGCCTGAGCTTTGCTTGTGCTGGGGTGTGGCTCAGAGTGTTTTGCAGAGGGCAGTGGAGTCAGGCTGGTGAAGGTCAGTGAGGAGAGTGTGCTTGGGTAGGCCCTGTGTTCTTTCCCCTCCTGACCTCCACACAGGCCAGTCCTTCCACCAGCATTTCTTCCCGTAGCGGTCAGATTGCTGCTCGTTCCTCGAGACTCAGCTTAGCTGCCATTGTGCTCGTCCTGTGTGCTCAGCAGCGAGCAAGCTCTACCCTACGCCCCTGTGTAAATGTCCCTCCCACCCAGCCAGTTCTGTGAGGACTGAACTCTTACTTGTGTCATCCATCATCGAATCCCCAACACCTAGTGCAATGTCTGGCACAGACTGAGTGCTCAGGAAATATTTAGGGGAGGGAGTGAGGGAGGAAGGGGGAGAGGGAGATCATGTAACTTGTTTCTCAGAAATCGTCAGCCACTCCCTAGATTGCAGGAGACGGTGCACCTCCCCAGCAGGCAGGCGAGACTGTGCTGCAGGAATGGAAGTGGTAGTGGTGGTGGTGGTAGCAATAGTCACAATAAGAGGACTAAACATCTCCACGGATACTACCACCACCATCCGGTATTCCTGGGCTCCCACACACAGGCCTTTAACTGCGGGCGCTATCCCGCCCCATCAGTGCCAGCTCTGTGGACTGCAGTTCCTCATTCCTGGAGCTTCCCATTATCGTGGGGCTCAGTGTTCCTGTTCTTGCCTGCAGGAATCCCACTCCTCCTCCTGCTCTGGCTCCTTGTTCTTGGCCCCTCTCCTCCACAAGGCTCCTTCCCTCCTCCCAGCTCCATGCACTGGAGTATCACCCTGTCCCACTCGACAGAAGGGAATAGATCGCTTTATGAAGAACGTTCTTGGAACCCCCAGTTTCTGCTTTGCCCTTGTGCCCAGATGGGACATATCCAGCAGTTAGTGGGGTATTTCCTAAGGAGAAAAGCATCCCCCAATGGCCACAGAGTGCTCGACTAGAGTAAACAAGAACATTTTGTCATCGCTGTTGCTGTTTTCGCTCAGCTCTCATTATGTAATTGCCAGCCCTTCAGAAGAGAGAGAAAGGGATCAAGTCCCCCTTCTTCCGGCTTTCATGAAGCATTGTGAGAGGAAGAAGGAGCTGCTGTGGGAAAAGAGGACAGAGCAGAGCTCAAAAGAGAGTGGGTTTTCCAGATTTCTTAATACTCATTTCCTGGCATTGGGCTTCACGGCTTCCTCTGCGTGTGGCATACGTGCGTCAGTGCACAGAGGACGTATCGAGCGGGTGATGTATGGCAGCCACCACAGGGGAAAGGAAGCGACTGGAAGCCGGCTGTGTTTGTTTTCCAGGGGTGCCCTATGAGGTACCACAAACTGGGTAGTTAAAACAACAAAAATGGATTCTCGGCCCAGCCTCAGTGGCAGAAGCAGCCACATACTGAGCTGCAGTACTGGAGCCACGTGGATGACTGCTGGTTCGGGTCCCAGCCCAGGCAGCTTGAAATACACAGGTCTGAGTGCGCACAGGTGTCCAAGGTCCTGATGAACTAGACTACTGGGGGTAGAGGGTCCCCACAGGACAAGACTATGTCGTGGACTCCTGGGTGTGTCGCTCACACCTGCATGTGTATACACTCTCATGAATAAATAAGTGGACTTTAAAAGAAAAAAAGAAAATGATTCTCACTGTTCTGGAGGTTACAAGTGCATGGCTATGTCTCCCTGGAGGCTGCAGGAGATAGGACGGTACGTGTAACTGGCCTGCCATTACTGCATGTCGTCATTACTCAGTGCTTATGCGTCCTTTCTCCCCACACACCAAACGTGTTTGGACGTTTTTAAACAAAACAAGAGAATGAGAGAATATAAATGCTAGTATAATGCAAGCCTTTTTTCCAACCTCTTCTTTCTCAACCACAAGGCTCCCTTGCTTCTTGGCAATCCTTGGCATCCCTGGCTTATAGTCGCTTCACTCCATTCTCCATGGTCACATGGACTTTTTACCCCTGTGTGTGTCCAGGTGTCTCCAAGTCTCTCTGTCCTTATACACATACCAGTCATTGGATTTAAGGCCCACTCTAATCCATTATGACCTTAGTTTAACTCGGTTACATCTATCAAGACCTTATTTCTAAACACAGCTGCATTCATAGGTACCCGGAGTTAGGATTTCAACATGTCTTTGAGGGGGCAAGTTAACCGCACAGCAGCAGCATTTTGGAGTGTATGCTTGCTTCATGGGTATGTAGGGAAGAACCATTTGGGAGATGCATTTGTGCCCATGTACCTGGTGCCTAATGTAGACCCTGGACTGTGTGTGGTCATCACTATACCCCCCACCCCCTTGTTGTGAATGTAATTTTCATTCCTTTTCCTCTGGAAGTTGCTTTCTTGTTTTTCTGTCCTTGATATTTCTGCTATAATGGAATATCCCACCTGGAAGAGATCATACTTTCTCACAGCCAACAAGAGGCTCCCCAGGGTTCTGGAAACAACACGAAGCCAGTTTTTGGCAAAAATGAAAACACTTGAGGACCCTGGGTAGTGAGAGACGTTGCTGGCACTGGCTGAGGCGTGGAGTGCAGATTCACTAGGAGTGGTCTGTGGCATTCGGCCGCCTGTGGAGGTCCTCGTCTTGTGGCTGTTCTGAACACTTCAGTATCACATGAGTTCAGGAAGCATTGTGGTCTGAAGCCACAAGATCCTCCTACCAGAAGCACTTTCCCGAGGGCATGGAAATAAAGCTACATGAAAAAAAAAAAAAACAAAGACAGTGTTCCAGCAGAAGAGTATTCCCAATAATTCCTGGAAGTTTTGGGAAACACTGTGCCTCCAGACACAGCTTTGCCCGCAAGGACTGTGGCCCTGCGGAGCTTCTTCCTTTTCAGTGTGTTTCTTCTGGCAGACGTTATGTGGAGATGTGACCTTTAATTCCTGAAGTTAATGCCTCCTTTGAAGTCAGTCTCGTGTAATGCTTTCTGAACATCTTAACTCCAAGTAAAGTGCTACATGTCACAAACGGGGAAATTATGTGGGTTTTTTGTGTGCTATTTGAATATCAAAGAAGGTAGCTTCAGTGGTTGAAGAGAAAGACATGGAAGTAGTTGGTTTCTGAAGCCCGGCAGAGATGGTGTTTAGTTGATAGGTCATTTTTGACCACCCCCATGGGATTTAATTCTTAAATAACAGGCAGTCCTGGAAGGCAAGCAAGTCTGAATTTTTGGGGGGACACTTCTATTATAAAGGACATTTCTCCCAATACTTATAAGGAGCAAAGCTGCAAATTCACAGGAACCCTCCAGATTCTAAATATAATGATTGGTCAGCTCGTCCCGTGGTGAGAGTCACACTGCTTGAAGTTGCTAGCGTGCAAAACAGAAGACTGCAAAGTGCCACTTGCTGATACGTGCCAGCTCTGGCCAAGGCCTGCGTTCCCTCCCAGATGCCAGAACTACTTCAGGAAACACAGGAGATGTGTTCTTTGGTGTGCCATCTGCAAACCTCTCACAGAGCTGCCCTGTGAATCTCTGCCGTGATTTTCTCCTCTGGCCTCTGCAGGAAGGGGGAGTCCATCAGATGGTTATACTTGAAAATGGAAGAGAAGGACCCCAAATGTGCTGTTCCTTACGTCCTCCTTCTTTCCAGCTGCCTGAGGCTGGCCAACCAGAGACGTTCCAGTCTTCCTGGAATTGTGAAACAGTCCGTAGTTGCTAAACGTGACCTATGCAGACAAGTAGCATGTTTTCTGAGTGAGATCCATGTTGTCAGCCTCTCCTAGACCAAGAGTGAGGACCACCCAGAGTGAGCACTCATTTAGTAGAACAACTCAGCCCATGTACTAATGAGCACCTTGTGGTTGAGAAAGAAGACGTGGAAAGAAGGCTTGCATTGTACTGGCATTTATATTCTCTCAGTCTCTTGTTTGCTTTAAAAATGCCCAAACACGTTTGACGTGTGGGAAGAAAGGACGCATGAGCACTGAGTAATGACGACATGCAGGAATGGCAGGCCAGTTACACATACCTTCTTCGGGGCTGCAGAAGACATTGACATGACAAGGAGTAGTTCCAGACTTTTCTTCTGGGTGGATAGCAAGGAGGGGTGGCGGGGGTTTGGCAAACCTCTGTCCTTCCATCTGGAGAGGGGCCCACGTTGAGCAGAGCTGGAGTATGGACCCTTCCATGGCTCTAGCAGCTCTAACTTCATGCTGACCCCTCCGGGTGCTGGGCTTGGTGACCTGTGAGCCAGGCTAGAAGGCTACCTGAGAATACCTGGGTGGTACCAAGAAGCCTAGGTATTCAGTCAAGCTTGTAGGAGCAGATTTTTCTAGTAAGTCTTAGAAGAGAGCACTCCCAGTGGTAAAGAGTTCAAGTTCAAAGCTGTGGTCCACCACACCTGCTGGTACATCACCTTTGGCACATCACTTACTCAGGCCTCACCAGGTAAAGCATTTGGAATCTGACACGTGATCGATACTTAATAAATATTAACTATTATTCTGTCTGCTTAAGTAAATCTAGGTGGGTATTGCGAGGTTAGTTCTGTTACCAGGCTGTGTGTGTGAGCATCCTGGAACGTGGCTGGTGTGCAGCAGGGTGTGGTCATGATTTATTTTTTCTGCGACCCTTTTGGCCTTAATGGCCTACTCTGCACTTGACACTAAGGTCCTTGCTGCAGTGACCAGCATTAGGGCCTGTGGTGTCTGATGGGAAATGTCACCCTTCGACTCCTCCTCACACCTGTGGTATCACTGTCATCAGGCCATGTGTGTGGTTCTCAGCTGTCCTGGAAGCTAGCCTTCTATGTCTTTGCAGGCTGGGTACAGAGCACAGAGTTCTGGGGAGATTCTGACTCTAGGTACTGTGCTGGTAAAGCATAACTTCAACCCCAGGGGCTGGTCCCCACTAAAAGTAGTGCCTGTTGACTGTGTATTGCTTGCCAGGCAAGCTCTGACAGTTCTTCCAACATGGGCTCAGTTATTCTTACAGTGTTCCAGTGAGAAAGTTACTATCATACCCCATTTTAGATGGGGAAACTGAGGCTCAAAAGAGTTAGTAAGCTGCCTGTGGTTAAACTAAGGTGACACTGCTGGCGTTTGAAGTTGAAAGTGTTGCCTTGGTGCTGTTAACCATGTGGGGTTCACAGACAGCTGCAGCCCTCCCATCGTCCACTTGACCAGACTCTGTGCTTCTCTGAAGCCCAGCCTGTATTTCAGTGACACCTAATGGACAGCACTGGAGCGGCCACCATTCACTAAGCCCTTGGCCTCACCCCCTAGAAGAGGAGGGAGGCAAATGAGTAGCAGCACTGACCACAGACAGCAGTGAACTTCTGGACATGTGAATAGGGAGAGGAGGCTACTGTCCAGGGAGTGAATGACTCAGTGAAGGAGGAGGAAACACTCTCTGGCGGGGGTGACTTCCGAGCTAGGCTTTGAAGACTACATAGAAGTTCACCACGTGTTATTTAGGTGGCATAACAGGAAGAATAGCCTGCGATGGACCCACATATAAAGCAGCAGGATGATTCTTTTTTTCCTTTTACTAAAAAAAAAAGGATAAATGGAACTTGATTTAAATTTAAAGCTTTCATTCTACAAAGACTATGGTGAATTGAATGAAAAGAAAGACACCAGAATGAGAGAGAATATTTTCAAATCATAAACCTGATAAAGGACTATGAATATATGAAGAACTCTTTAAAATCAACAAGAAGAAAACCAGTGACCCCAAAATTGACACCAAATTTTATCCGGATTATTTTTAAAAGGAGGGGCACTGCAAGGACTTTGGTGTGAATGAATGATAAGGCACGGGAGTGGAGCATGGGGAGAAGGGTTCTGCGTGTTGAGACTCTGGCAAGGAAGACGAGACGCAGGACCTGGCTAACCAGGCCAGGAGTGTGAGCAGTTCGTGTCATTGTTCTAACACAAGGTTAACATCCCCAAACCTGGATGCATTTGGTCGTACTGTTTTTCCTGGTTTTATTATTACCGTTGTTGAAGGAAATTTTTCAAAAGCACATCTGCTCCGTAAATGATGTGTATTGATTTTATGCTAAAAAGAATGTTTTTTTAATCTCTTCCACTTATTTTTCCTTTTTTTTTTTTTTTTTCATTTGCAATTCCCTTTGGCAAAAGTTATTCTCAGATGCCAGGATAAGTACTTTGGGGGGCTATTGTTTTTGTTTTTTAATGTTTTCTTAAGTGGCTTTTGATTGCATAAGAGCATCGTGTAGAACTGTTTCCAGTAGTATCTTTATAGCAGGAATTTTTTTTAGGAATGGAGCCTCAGACTGATTATGTAATTGTTCCCTTAATCTATTCTCAGAACCTAGCATGTTGCCAGCATATAAAAAAACCTAATGATCGTAATGGCATCTGAGTGTCTCTCCTGTTCATGGTTTCTGGCGCTATTGCTCTTGCATTGTTCACTGCAGAATAGGAATCAGCGGTTCCAATGTGGCATGACTGTTCACCCAGCACCAGCCACCCCAGACTCAGCTCTGTCTGCTCTGTCCTGCGTGTGCAGCCCCCAGCCAGCAACTCTGGCCTGAGAAAGGACTCACGTGTACTTATTAGCGACCCTCGCCAGTGTCTCGTGTTAACATTTGGATGAGGAGAGGCGGCATATACTTCTGCTGCGCTGAGGTTGCATTTTGCAAGGAGAGCAGAATACCATCTGTCGGAGGAGGTGGCGGGAGTGTGCAAATACTGCTGTGAATTCCATGAATGCTTAATTGCTATAGAATTTTTTTTTAATTTGAGTCTTTGCATTTAGTTTGTTTGTTGTTTGTTCTTTTTTTTATTTTTTAGAATAGTCCTTATCAGTGGCAGAAGATCCTTCTGTAGTATATTTTCAGTGCTGCCGTATCGCGACAGTACCCAAGTCGGGTATGTATATGCATGCATGCTTTGTAGTTCTCTGGGTGAAAAGTTCTGACATCGATGTGCATGGTGTGGCTACCTTTTCGCGTTCTAAGATCTTGCCTTGCTTTGACACTGCAAACTCAGTATTTGCAAATTTGAAAGAAAAACATGTTCTTTTTTTCTTCAGCCAGAAAGCTTCCTTGTTTCCGTTGTGTATGTGTATGTGTGTGTGTATATGTACACCCATCATATTGCCTGTGTTTTGTTGCCACTTCCAGTACTATAAAGCAAGAGCAATACAAGGCCCTCCATATTCTACAGGGTCATACTGACTTTGGAAAAAGGTAGGTCAGGAAAGGAGCTAGTCCCAAACCTGTGACCATCCTACCTCCTTGCATTTTGGGCTTGGGTTGGAAGCTGACCAGCAAGCTGGGGCTCCCACTGCAGGGCAAATATCAAAGCAGAGTGGTATGATTAGCTATGGACAAGAGGAATGCTCTCTTCTCTAGATCAACAACCCCCTCCTTTTACTCTGGAAAAAAAGTAAGTAACCAAGGGTCTGTTCTTGCCAAGCCTTCTCTCCTCTTCGCCATCCCTAAACCTGTGTTACTATTCCCTCCAGTGCAGCTAAATGCACATGCTTCCATCCTTTCGTTCCTGTATCTGTGTCCGTCATCAGGGTACTACTGATATCGAGGGCAGGACTGTTCCCTGTGTAGGATGTCAGGAGTATTGAGAGATGGTGACTTTCACCTCGGGTCATTGTGACTACCAAACATTACTGACTTGGGACCACAGCCCCCGAGGAGGGCCATGGCCCTTGGTGCTAACTCACCATTTCTTCCCTCACCACAGCCATGAACTCTACTCAGGCATTCGTGCTGCCATGGCCTTCCCTCTCCCTTGTGGACCTGTCAGGTTTAGGTCTGTCCAATTCACTGTGGTCCTTATCTATACTCTGTGCTCTAAGCTGCAGGGACAGAAGGCCACACATCTTTATTTGTAGAATCCCGACTCAGTCATTGATTAGATGTGTGCTTTGCAGGTCAACAATAATCCTACTCTTCATTGAGCATGGACCTTGTGCTGGTCTTTTTCATTGTCTGCATCCTTACAGCGCCTTGCAGAGCAGGTGTTCTAGCAAAGGTAACAGTGGATCCCACAGCTCAGACGTTTGAGGATGACCTGAAGGGTGGCCAGTAAGCCACCCTGAAGAGATAGCTTGGGGGATGCTTTCATCACCTGAGGAACCTGCATCATTCCTTGGGGAAACCAATTCAGATTGACTCAGACCTGATGAGTGATCCCAGAAGGTCAGTTCACTAATCTTCCTGCAGGCAGTGGCCCTGGGGCCCGGAGTATTCCATTGTGACTAACCCGCGTACACATCTCCTGGGGCTCTGTATCATCAGAGAGTTCTTGGCCAGCATGTCCTCTCACTAGGTCTGGACTGGCAGTGCTACCCTCATTTCTCTGGCTTCCTTGCTGACCTTTCTGATTCCCACATCTTTTTTCCTTAGCTGTATCTCCTTTCTTCAAGATCTTACTGTGTGACCAGAAACCGGAGATGAAAGTAGTGAAGGGTGGACCTTGGCCTTGGCCACTAAACTTACAGCCCAGGTGGGAAGACACAAGAAATTACACACATGATTAATTAGGACTTTTAGTAAATAGTAAAGATAGCCAGTCAAGTGGCTGCCTAGGCTTCCTGGCTTCTATTTCTTTAAGACATTTTGATCTCATCACACACCTGTCTTTGAAGTGTTTCTGTTTCTTTCATTCTCAAAGGGTGACTTTATTTCCAAATGTTGGAGTCTCCTCACTGTGGTACTTTCTTCATTTTATATAGAAGATTTGTGATGTTTAAGAGTTAAGGTCTCAAACATCAACTTTGGCCTGGAATGAGGAATTTGAATCCCATTCTGTCCAGCCACCCATTTTTCCATAACCTATCCTCATGGGTGGGCAAGACAAATCCATTTTCATGAAAACCTTCCTGTGATTAAAGCACTGTTATGATATCTGTGTCCCAGATGGTAATCTAGGCTCACAGAAAGGCTGAGTACTGTTTCCCGCCATGACACTTGGCACACAGGAAGGTAGGGCCAGCTGGTCAAGGACTTCCTATTTCTGATAGCAACGGAGGGAGTCAATGTTGAGAACTTAAGAGTTTTTCACTTGGGCAAGTCACTTGCCTTCTGTGAGGTTCATTTGTTCTCTCTAGAATGGGGTAGGTAAGTTAACCATGCATCTTTAATTTGAAGATTATAGCTTTTTTGTTTATTTGCTTATTTGCTAAACTGTGCAGTGCAGTCACTACAGAGAGTGAGCTGGCTAGAGTACAACATTTTCTACGAAACCAATAGGAGAACCTTTGGGGTCAAACTCTTAAGGCAGCAGTTAAGGGCCATGCATAGGGAGCTTGATCCCACATGACCAACAGCAGTTCAAATCACAGCCCTGACAGCTTACAAAACACTCTGGCCATGTGTGTATACATGCCCCAAATCCCATCAGGATGGAAAAATGGAGAAGGGATTGTGGTGTAACCACAACTACTGGGGAGTGTTTTCTCTCTCTTTCTGGCGAATGCACACACTCTTTGGCAATTAAAAACAAAATAGGGACAAGTTTTAGCTTGAATTACCTAGAAGGAGATCACCCACTGTCTCCATTGGACATCCTTGTGGATATATGTGGGCCTCCACATTTTAAACGCCTCAAGGCAGCGCTCGCTGGCAACCAGCTGGCTCCCAGGAATGGTATCTGTCTGTGCTCATCTCTTTCCTTCTGCTGCTGCAAAGGCCTCACCTGTAGTAGGTTTGGCTGCCCTGCCTGTTGGCCCTGGATACAGAAGCAAAATGAACATGTGGGCTCATAGGTCATAATATATTCTGTCTTAGATGTGAGCAGTGCAAACCTACCACTCATCTAGACTTTATAGACAAGGAAACCAAGACACAGAAGCGTCAGTTTTCTATAACAAAAACCATACTTGCCTCCCTGTTTCCTAACAGAGAAAGGAACGCGCTCATTTCTGCAGCATATCCTGCCTGAGTACTCACATAAGGAATCTGTGAGCACAGTTCACAGTACTGTAATTTAACAGCAGGATTGTTTACCAATAATACCCCATTTACCATAATTTGATTTTTTTTTCTTTTTTTGGAGAGGTTTTCACTATAGAGCACTTGCGCTCACCAGAAAGACAGAGAGAAACAGACAAAAAGCAAGAAATCACCCCCCAGGGGGGTTGGCCACGCTGCAATCCCTTCTCCTCCATTTTCCTCTCTGCATCTTGGGTCCACATGCACACATGTCCGGCGGCAGTTTAAGCCACCGGGTCCAAGACTCAAACCGTGGTTGACTACATGGGAGTCCAGCAACATAGCCATTACGCTAACTGCTGGTCCCCATAATTATGATATTTTTTCACTATTGGGAAACAAGTGCTCAAGTGAAAATATTTGTACTACTATGTACAAACAAGTAAATTTTCCTAGTAAATATACTAGTAAATACTATGTCTATATATCTTAATCTGGTTTAGCTCCTGTACATAGTAAAGAATATTTGGAATGTTCATGGAAAATGCATATTATGAGAGAATTGGATTTCGGAATATTTTGCACCAAAACAAACTTTTAAAAAATACATTTTTTTTTTAATTTGATGAGAGAAAGAGAGAGAAAGATAAAGTGAGAGAGCAAGCTGCCAGGTCTGAGACTCAACCATGGTCAGACATGTGGGATTCCTGCACTTTAACCATGCCACCTGCTGGCCCCTCAAAGCAAACTTTAATTGCACTCTCTCCACAAACTTTTTGAAGTCTACTCATATTAACTTATGCCTTTACACTGTGGAAAATACCTTTACTTAACACTGAAGTTCTTTCTAAGACTAGGAAATAAGTCATAGAATTTCAGGTGGAAAGACCTTCAGTGATCACATACTTTGATCTTCCTGCTTCATGGCTAAGAAAGCTGGAGGTGGCAGGTGATGAAGCTCACTGGGAACCTCCTGCTCTGCAGAACCAGCCGCACTAGAACTCAGGCCTCTGGGTCACCTGTCTGCTGACTGGTTTCTAGCTCCTGTGTTTCTGTGGTACTTATGTATGTGGACAAGACCACCTGTGCCTAAGGGTCTAAACAAGCACAAACCTCCCTGATGAGGGGGACAATGTACAGTTCAACTCCATCACAAGAAGGCTCTCAGAACAGGAAACTCCCAAGTTTGTCTGCCATGTACTTGAGCCTCCTTTACATGTACAGCAGCAGTCAGGTTGGTCTTATCTTCCTGGGTTTGTTTTCTGGCTTCTGCCATAATAAACTTTAATTATTATATTAATTTTACTTGTTATTTTTAAATTTGACCAGAAAGAGAAAGGGAAAATGAGAAAGCAAACCACTGGGTCCAGGGCTCAAACAGTAGTCAGCCATGTGGGAGTCCAGCCCCTTAACCACTATGCCACCTGCCAGCCCATTTGTTTTTGGTTTTAACCTGAAGTGTACACTGACTTTGCCCGCCCCCCGCCTCCCCAGTGTGAATTGACCAAAGCAGATAGGCCAGTCTTAGGAGAGATCACCATCCATCCATCCTTTCATTCGTTCATGCAGTTAGGTCATGAGTTTTGCCTCCAGTAAACAGGAGACCCTGATGTAAGATGGAGATACAGGGTTGAATAACCATGCCAACCCAAGAGAATTAGAGACCCTGAAAGACATTGGAGAGCATGTTAACTCCCCTCAAATCTTTATCGACACCCACATTTATGTTAAATCTACCACCTGCAGTAAGAGCAAAGTGTTTGCCGTGAAGAGTCTTAATCTCAACCCCACCAGTCCAAGTACATTGCCATCCCTATATACTGCCTGTGTAGAAATGAGGTGCAACCATGGCACAGCCCAATTCACTTGGCCACCCGTAATCTATTGAGCACTGACTCCATGCCAGGTACTCTTTAAGACAGTGGGAAAAGGATGAATACAAAAATGTCTCTCTCTCCTGCTCTCTAAGTGTGGGAGACAGAAATTAGCTAGTAAGCTAACCAGCAAACAAAATAGCCAACAATCAAGTCCCAAATCATTTGTGGCTGGAGTACAGAGGTTGGAATTCAGTGAACTCAGATGGAGGGATCAGGGAGTACTCCCCAGAGAAGGTGGCTCTTCAGCTAGACTTAGACATGTAAGGTCTTCGACACATGGAGAAAGATAATCAAGCCTCACTGTTGACGTCTAAGAATGTCAGAAGATGATCAAGTGCTTTGCATGTTGAGAAAATGCGATGAAGCACCATTCAAAGTCGAATCCTATTTTCCATTTCTTTCTTCCTCTTCATTTTTTTAAAGTTACTTTTATTCATGATAGTATATGTACACACATGAGAGAGAGAGACACACATATCCCTATTAGGGGTAGGATGTTGCCATGCCATGATTCCCTTTCCCTAGCGTTCCAGATCATCGGAATGGGGCATGTGTAAACATGTCCAGGATGTTTTCAGGCCTACTTGGGAATCTGAACCTGTGGTCGTTCATATGGCTTCCAGCTGCAACCGTTTGCCACCAAGCACACCTCTAGGCTGGGCCTTGATCCCATTTTTGACTAACACCGCAGCTTCCAGTCCTGTGTACGAGGGAAGAAGGAAACAGAAGTAAACTCTGGCAGAAGGGAAGTTCTAGGATGTCGCTGACTGTCATAGGACCATCACCCAGCCCTTCTGAGTCTCTTTCCTCATGTGTAAAAATCTGGATGTTTGACTAGACATTCCAGTGATCCTTGGGAGCTCACAAGGTTGTCCTCATTCTTGTCTTTGCAGCTGATGTGGAGGTGGTAAGTCTGGTTGAACAAGAATTTATAGATGAGATATGTGGCATATATTCCCCATGGGTTAAGGATCAGTGGCTTTTAGTGCATATACCTGAATAATTACTCTTCATGCAGGGTTTGGTTTTGTTTTTGATTTTTTTCCCTTTTTTCTTTTTATTAATTCGAGGTTTTTAAAAATGTGTGGATCTGGCTACTTTTTGCAGTTTTATTTGGTATGTTTTCAGACATAGATCATAAGGATAGGGGCTTAATCAGCCTCGTTTGAGAACAATGTGAAATGTTTGGGGCATGATGCATGCCACCAGGCTTACACTCAGCTTACAGTAGGGTCGCAAAGATCTCTACAGCTCCTACTAGAAGCAGATTGCCCTGATATATACTAAATATGTGTGCGTTTGTGTGAAAAAAAAATTTTATATCTATCTCTCTCTATATATATATATACATCTGTCTAGGGTCGTTAGGAAAGTCATGATGTATACATACATACACACACACACACACACACACACACACACACACACACACATACATACACAATTTCCCCCCTACACAAGTGAATCATTCCCACAACAGGGCTTGGTCACACAATAATCCCCTTCCTTCAGTCCTCGAGTCCCTTGGACATGTACATGTATTGAGGCTGACCAGACCACGGACTCAAACCATGATCATCAGCACATGGCTTCCAGCTCCACAGTCTGGTATGTTACTGACTGTGCCACAGAGGCCAGACCTGCCCTGATCATATAACAACTTCCCTGCCTCAGTTTACAGGTATAGCTCTTTAAGAGAAGAGCACATTTTCTTAAGACTGAAAGTACAGTCAAATATTTACGTGAATGTGATAGAGGTGATAATACAGGGAGGATCATTTTTTGGGGGGGTGGGGGGAGAGGTTTTCGCTATAGGGCATCTGCACTCGCCAGACAGACAGACAGAGACATAGAGACAGAAAGCAAGAAATCACCCCCCAGGGGGGATGGTCACGCCACAATCCCTTCTCCTCCATTCTCCTCTCGGGATCTTGGGCACGCACGTACACGCGCCCGGCATGAGTTTTAAGCCACCGGGTCCGGGACGCGAACCGCGGTCGACTACGTGGGAGTCCAGCAACACAGCCATTATGTTAACTGCTGGTTCCCGAATATAGGGAGGATCTTTAAAATATTCATGAGAAATGTATATTATGAAAAAGTATGCACGGATTTCAAAAATTTTTGTGCCAAAGTAAACTTGTTCTTTAATTTCATTTTTATACAAGCTTGAAGTCCTCTCCTATAAGTTAAAATCTAAATATTTACAATGTGCTAGGCATTGTTCGAAGTACTGTGTGTATGTTTGTTCATTTAATATTCCTAACAAGCTCATAAGGTAGGTGTTAATGTGATCACTGTACTAGAGGCTCAGGAAGGAGACTCAGCAACCTCCCTAGCAGGAGGACGTGAGGGTGGGTGGTCTGGCTACAGACTGCTGGGTTCTCTCGCTGGTATGGGGCTGAGTTCACAGAGTAGGTCCCAAGAGCTCAGGGCACACTTAAGAGCCCAGTGTATTTCCCTTCAATGTCAACCCTGTGGGGCTGGCCTTGTCAGGACCAGTGACTACAGGCAGCCCTGGGGTGAAGTGCATCTGGGTAATGGCAGAGCCATAGGGTCTAGAGCAGCCAGCTCTCCTACAGGAATGTACCACACAAGGGCTGCCTCCTGGGGACCCCGCAGCAGAGCTGCTGGGGGTGGCTTTCAGAAGGTTCAAAAGTTACAATTCTGTGGCTTTGGACATGCCCAGGGAAAATCCCAGGCATCTCAGAGTGGAGTCTTGAGTGAAGAATAATCTGTGTAATTTCCCCATGTGGATATTTGTTGTTTTTGAATAGAAAGGTGTGGAGAGGGAGAAGATGGTGAGATTCTCCAGCTGTCAATAAGGTATTGACACTATCTGTCTACCGAGGTGTGGGTATTACTGGCTCCTGACCCTGAAGTGCTGCCTGAGGGAATCTCCTCAGCCCCTTAACACTGCACCCCAGTTGCGCCCTGAGCACCATCAGAAAGTGATTTAGGGGCTGGTAAGGGCTTTTCCCATGTCCTGATACCATGCATGAAAAATGCTTCTCTTTAAGAAAGGATCCAACAGTTACAGTATGGTAGTTAGTATTCACAGTTCTGCATGTGTCTTCACTTCACAGAAGGATTTGTGTCAGGGCTCTTGAAAATACAGAGCTTCCTTAACTGCTCATAAAATATTAATTGACAAAGTTTGCCTCCGTACACTTCAGGAAATCATCTGTTAGATAAAAAGAGATGTCTCTAATTACTGTCCATGTTTCTGCCTGTTTGCTTTAGGAACTCAAAGTCTAGCCTGTCTGAACTCATAATGGCCCCAAGGTACATGGGGATAGAGTGCAGAGGAGCATATACCGTGTCCTCAGTTGCCGACGACAGAATCCACTCTGGTGATGGCAGAGGGACAGTGGTTTTTAGAGTTCAGTGACTCTCCAGCAAGGCCCAGAAAAACAGCAGACACCGAAGAACAGCACAGTGGGAGGTGGTAGCACAGCCACAACCAACATACAGCCACCCTCGGGGCCTCATTGGAAACACTGCTGTTGGCTCTGCCCCTACCCCAAGCTTGCCAGAAGTTCTGATTTCCTCCAGGTGTTGCTTCCATCGCTAAATTTCACTTAAGTGCATTCTCTTGTCAGAACCTAGGCCACCCATGGGAATCTGGGAAATACAGTTTTTATCTATCCTGGGTACTGTGAGCTGGTTTATGGTTTCTGCCACAGTAGTTCACTAAAGAATTAACCTATCCCCAAACTGAACTAGAAGGTCACTAAAGAACTCCAACCCAAGCCCCTGACCCTGGCCCAGGAGGGAACCCTCAGGGAAGGGAGGTTCTATAGCAAGTCAAAAGGTCTCTTTCTTTCCCATGGACATGGCTCCTTAAAGTTAAGACAATTATTTTTTAAAGTTCATTTATTTCTCCTGAGAGACAGGTACCCTCAACAGGGTCTTCATGCCACCATCACCCACAGTGCCAGTTGGTCTGGATTATGGGGCACATACATATACACAACTGGCATACTCCAGAAGGTCTTAGGATTTCGGGACCTTTCCCATGCAGATCCAGCTGCTTCACTGCTTGGCCTAAAATGGAGAAAATTTCTAATCAGACTTCATAGATACTTGAATAGCTCTCCAAACCCAGATCTCTCAGCACCATCATCCTGCAGCCCAGCTGCCCTCGGCTTGTGGAAGTAGCATAGTCCTCTGCTCTCTAGATTGAATTCAGACCTCCAAGGAGCTTTGTCAGGCACCCCCACTCTCCAGGCTCTACACAAGAGTCCTTGTCAGTGGTACCCTTTGCTTAGGCTTGTCATAGCACTTAACTTGTCTTTATCATCCTTGAAAATGTGGATGTGTCTCAGCCCCCACGGGATCCATAGTGCTGGGCATAGTGCATAGTAGACACTCTGGTTACCTTTGTTGAATGAATAAGTAACTGATGTCTGAGGACTGTTTCTTCAGGCTTTCACGATTTGCTGATTTTATGAATATGTACATCTCCTTGCCCTGACAAATGATGACCAGGCTGTCCTTCATCAGGAGCAGATGGCGTCTCAGGAGCCTCCAGTTTGGGGCCTTGTTCTTATGGGTAACCATAAAATGGAGCTGGAGGGACAGATGTAAGAAGTGACCTAAAAGGTGTTGACAGAGATGAACTGACCAGGGCCTCAGGACCCCGTTCTCTCCAAGGGACTCTGTCATGCCCACAATGAAAGTCGCTAAGCCTAAAGTGACTTAGAGGATGTTGAGCTGCACCCGTATCCAAGTACTAAGCTCCCCTCCTGATCTTAATAGCCATGGGATGCACCCTTCCCCCCAGACTAGTCCCACAGTCAGTACAATTCTTATTTGCCTTTGCCAGCATGAGAAATCACATGTGCTGTGCACCTTTAGAGCAGCTCACAAATACTTACACTCTAAATGTCAAACCAAGGATGCCAAGGGACAACCCTGACTTCTGCAGCCTTTGCCCGAGCCCTGTGGGAGTCCCCTGCTTGCAGTGGCTTGGTTTCCTAGTCCTCCATCAACTCAGGTCACCTAAACTTCTCCAGACCGGCACCAGGTCACCAAAATGTAAGTAACACACAGCCCTATTTTGAGCCTATCAACACTTGACTTTCCTTGGCTAGGTACTGCTTTTGCTTAAAGCAAGGGATGTATTTGGACTAAATCCAGCATAAGTTAGACGAGAGTAGTTTTCCCAGGCTCAGTACCAAGGGGAATTTTATTCTGTTGCCAGAGCCCCTCTGTATAGTGATATTTAGGGTGAACTGAAGCCCCTGCATTGGTCCTCACCACGACCTACCCACACTCACACACAGTAGAATTCCTCCTTCCTCGGCCCCTCCTGGAGTGCAGCATGGCCATCTCTGATCAGGTGCATGTGTTAGGGAGCTGTTTGTTTGTTTGTTTGTTTGTTTGTTTGTTTGTTTTTGGAGAGGTTTTTGCTATAGGGCTTGTGTGCTCGCCAGAAAGATTTTATGAATATGTACATCTCCTTGCCCTGACAAATGATGACCAGGCTGTCCTTCATCAGGAGCAGATGGCGTCTCAGGAGCCTCCAGTTTGGGGCCTTGTTCTTATGGGTAACCATAAAATGGAGCTGGAGGGACAGATGTAAGAAGTGACCTAAAAGGTGTTGACAGAGATGAACTGACCAGGGCCTCAGGACCCCGTTCTCTCCAAGGGACTCTGTCATGCCCACAATGAAAGTCGCTAAGCCTAAAGTGACTTAGAGGATGTTGAGCTGCACCCGTATCCAAGTACTAAGCTCCCCTCCTGATCTTAATAGCCATGGGATGCACCCTTCCCCCCAGACTAGTCCCACAGTCAGTACAATTCTTATTTGCCTTTGCCAGCATGAGAAATCACATGTGCTGTGCACCTTTAGAGCAGCTCACAAATACTTACACTCTAAATGTCAAACCAAGGATGCCAAGGGACAACCCTGACTTCTGCAGCCTTTGCCCGAGCCCTGTGGGAGTCCCCTGCTTGCAGTGGCTTGGTTTCCTAGTCCTCCATCAACTCAGGTCACCTAAACTTCTCCAGACCGGCACCAGGTCACCAAAATGTAAGTAACACACAGCCCTATTTTGAGCCTATCAACACTTGACTTTCCTTGGCTAGGTACTGCTTTTGCTTAAAGCAAGGGATGTATTTGGACTAAATCCAGCATAAGTTAGACGAGAGTAGTTTTCCCAGGCTCAGTACCAAGGGGAATTTTATTCTGTTGCCAGAGCCCCTCTGTATAGTGATATTTAGGGTGAACTGAAGCCCCTGCATTGGTCCTCACCACGACCTACCCACACTCACACACAGTAGAATTCCTCCTTCCTCGGCCCCTCCTGGAGTGCAGCATGGCCATCTCTGATCAGGTGCATGTGTTAGGGAGCTGTTTGTTTGTTTGTTTGTTTTTGGAGAGGTTTTTGCTATAGGGTTTGTGTGCTCGCCAGAAAGAGAGAAACAGAGAGACAGAAAGCGAGAAGTCACCCCCCAGGGGAATGGTCACACCACAATCCCTTCTCCTCCATTCTCCTCTTGGGATCTTGGGCACGCACACACACGAGCCTGGTGTGAGTTTAAGCCAACGGGTCCAAGACTCGAACCATAGTCAGCATGGGAGTTCAGCGACATAGCCTTTATGCTAACTACTGGTCCCAAGGAGCTATCTGGATTTATTGGTATGCTTAGAGTGAAGACTGGTTGTGCTTACAACTTTTATATAATACAATTGAGCCCAGAGGCCCACTAGTCACTACTATGGATGGATTGCCAGATTGCATTTTATAACAGCAGGTCTACAGGCTGGGCGTGGTGAACAAAATACTTCTGAGGACATGAAGCTCTCTCTTCCTTCCAGCCTTTCTTCCCCCTAATGCATATACTTGTATGGAACATGAAGAGAGAATTGTGTTGTTTTGATTTTTCTTGCCAAATCCCACCTTTCAAAACAAGTGAATAGAAGCCAGTTAAGAGAACAGATGTTACCCATCTTTTTCACTACAACTGCAACATCAAACCTTCTCATAGCTGTAAACACCCTTCTCAGATGAAGCTTGTAAATTATACCATTTTCTGGGAAGAGACCCAGCCTTAAAACAGCACTTCTTTCCTCAACAAACTGCTGCCAAAACCAGCCTGAATCTTTTCGCCTTTTATCCACATTAGTCACTGCTTTCTCTTTTCTAGTGTGGATTTGTGGTCTGGCTTGGTGACCCTAAGCTTATGAAATGAGTTGCAAGCAACTTTCTTGACTCTCCTAAATAGACCCCACTTAATAAATACCTTGTCCCATGTCTCTGCCAGAAACTCCTGCTTTTCCTCTTGCTCCTCAGCCCTACTCTATTCTCCATGGCTGCTGTGGACTGTGTGGGACCAGGAGTGGGAAATCTGGGAGCTGCAAAGTAATTGATGGGATTAGATGCAGAGAGGGAAGAAACTGAAAAACAGGAACAAGTTAGGGTCCTGGAATCCTGAAAAGGAAAAGGACATTGAAAGAGGAAGCTGGATTTATGCAAACTTGACCCTTATTTATTTATTTATAGAATTATTTATTTGCTTGATTTTTATTTGTTTTTGTTTTTTTTTCTTGCGGGGAGAGGTTTTTGCTATAGGGTGCATGCGCTCACCAGAAAGAAAGAGACACAGAAACAGAAAGTGAGAGATCACCCCCCGGGAGATGGCCACGCCACAGTTCCTTCTTCATTCTCCTCTCAGGATCTTGGGCACGCATGCACACATGCCTGGCATGAGTTTAAGCCACCAGGTCTGGGACATGAACCGCAGTTGACCACATGGGAGTCCAGTGACAGCCATTACACCAACTGCTGGTCCCATCATTCATTTTTTAATTTGGCCAGAGAGGCAGACAAAGGGAAAGTGAGAAAGCAAGTCGCCAGGTCCGGGACTTGTACTGCTATCTGCCATGTGGGAGTCCAGCTCCTCAACTACCATGTCCCCTTTCAGCCTTAAACCAGGAAACCCAAAAGGGAGCCTTAGCCTCTCCTATTTCGGTACCTTCTTATACCCTCTGACCTTTGACTCCCAAGATCTACGCTCTTGTTCATACTATTGAGCTGGCTTTGTTTACATGATGGGGTAGAAAGACATCGTGTGAGCTTGTCTCCATTGATAGCATTGTACCAGTGAGAGATGCATTCTGAATTCCAGACTGCCAGCTCAAACTTTTGGAGCACAACCCACTGGTGAGTGAAAGACTGCAGACATTGTATTGAGGGCTGGCCATAGGGGAGCTGGCACCAGTGTCCAAATGCTCTTTATTTCCTGAAACATACAGATGTTGGTAGGTATTTCTGTATGTATGGATCTGAGCAGAAGAAAGTAGGAATGAGCCCAGGTAACTTGTCATTAGAGGGTAGAGTATGTGAAATAACTGAGCTAGGTGATGTGATGTGCATGTAGGAGCAGACCAGCCAGATAACCATAGCTGACTGAATGGTCCTCTCTGGGTTAGCTTGCTCCACATGCCTCAGAAACACGGTGCAAGGTGTCTCGAGGGACACGTTCTTAATTCTCAACAGCTTTACATGGTGTTTATGTCCTTAGCTTTTGGCATTCGGGGCTTTCAGATGAGGTCATCTGCTTGGGTCCACTTCCTGAGTGTTGATCATTTTGTGACACACAGAGCAGCTTCTTCTATTCTTAGAGGCTCCAAGCCTAACTGCTCCCTGCCTGGCTCTGAACCCATCCCCCCTCCTTCCCCACCCACTTTCCCCAGAAACCTCTCTTTTTGTTGTGGAAAATTACACGTTCACAAATTGTGTTTCTTTCCTCACACCAAGCATATTCCCACACAGAGACAAATTCTGGAATGATCTCATGGCTGAATCATGCCATTATCTGGCTGTTTATAGGAGCTGCCTTTAGACAAAGATTTTGGTGTAAGCTACATTAAGACCCCTTCATTGTCTGCCAGTTGGCCTTGGGGGGATGGCTTATCGACAGAGTGCTGAGTGTGAGAGGGGCAGGACTTCCAGACTAAAAGCTGTGTGGGATTTCACTTTTCTCCTGCCAGCTGTGGGCCTTGTTCCACTAACAGAACTGTGGAAGTTCAGCTTTCTGTTCCCATACAAGCAGGCAGATCTGATCCAAGATGGCAGCTGCACTGTCTGAAGAGGCTACAAATGGCCCTTCTTAAACTAAGGTAGATACTGTGTCACTGAGTTCCAGCGGGTGTGTAATCTCTTAATTAAAATTAGTTCACAAGTGGTATTTCCTTTCCTAATCCAGCTTTCAAGCTTTGCTTTCTGTGCAAATCTCTCTCTTTATTCCTTTCAAAGGGTTAGAAATCCTTTTAATATTTAATTGGCTTTTAAATTATTTACACATCAAAGTGTTCAATATATTGTTGTCCTTTAAAAAGCAAGTGCCTAGTGGAGTTCCTGGCTAGTGTTCCAAGGTATTAGCTTAGACACCATTAGAAAAATGGTCATAGAGAGAAGAGAAGTCAGGACAATCGTATTTTAGAGACAGAAATCCCTTGGTACTAGCTAATTGGATCACACACACTTTTTGTCTACTTCCCAGGTTTTAGAAGTATTTAAATCTGAAATCTTTTTTTTTTTCTTTTTATCTTTTTTTTTTTTTTTTAAAGGTTTTTGCTATAGGTCTTGTGCAAAAGACAGAGACAATGAGAGGCAAGTGAGAAATCACCCCCACCTCGGGGTGGGAGGAGATGGCCATGCTGTATTCTCTTTTCCTCCATTTTCCTCCTGGGATTTTGGGCACAGATGCACACCCACCCCACATGATTTTCAAGCCACCTGGTCTGGGACTTGAACTGCTATCAGCCATGTGGAAGTCCAGTGCCTTAACTACCATGCCACCTCTTGGCTCCCTATGTATGTGTGCGTGTGTGTGCGTATATATGTGTGTGTGTGTGTATATTTATATGTGTAAAGTAATAGTAATATTAGGTAATTAATTATGCTCCCTAAGGAAAAGGTCATAACTTGAACTTCATATTATCTAACAAGGAAACTCATTTTTCCCCTCAAGATCAATTCCATGTATCATGGCTTTGTGAGCAACTGGCTAGGTCTTTGCCTGTGAGCCAGAGAAAAGGAAACCAGAAATCTTTTTGTTTTCTACAAAAGATGAAACCAGAAGTTCATGGCCATTTTATGGTTAGTAGCAACCCAGGTAATCTTCTTTGGGCACCAAGATAGCTACATTGACTATCTGCTTTGGTCAGATGACCCTACAACTATGAAAGCACATGTTTGCTTTGTGTCATGGAGGCAAGACAGATCCAGAAGGGCTTCAGCTATGAAATTACAGGCTTTCAAGGAGAGCAGCATTAAATAAATTGTGGGGCCATCTTAGGAAGGAGGAGTTTACATCCCCAAAATGAGCCAACCTGTTTTTCTGCTCTTTGCTTAAGGATGTAACTGCTGCTTGGCTGTTGCCACAAATGCATTTTCATCTCCTCTTTTAATCACCCCCATCTTCTCTGAGCCTCTCCCATCCAGCCACTCCTATTCCCTTACCTCTCATTGGACAGGTTCAAAAGGAAGCCTTTGTTTCAAAAGACAAAAACTTGGTGCTGGATATTTGAAATGTGTTGTTGGCTTCAGCCTCTGTGGAAGTTAACGTACTTGCATAGCAGGATAAATAAGCCCTTTTAAGTATGTCTAAGCTGCATCATTACCCAGAGCTACAGGAAAGAAGGAATCAGAACCTTGGATTGTCCATGGTCCCTTTCCAGTGGTTCAGTTAGCAGTTCTACAGAAATGAGATCTTTCTCTATAACTTGGTTAACTGCGTGTAAGTTACAGCATTTAAAGCTTAATTCAGCCCTAGCCTCTGTGATATGGTCAGTAACATACTGGACTGTCCCATTTCAGTTGACCTGAAAACATGCCAGACACGAGTGCGTGTGCCCGGGATCCTGGCAGATAGAAGGAAGAGAATTGCATTGTGACCAAGCCGATAGAGGGTGTTGCTCTCATTCTCACATGTGCACACATCAAATCTATTTTTTTTTTAAAATCCACAGAATTTTGGATGTTATCTATGGTGTTTGAACTTGTCTTCCATTTTTTTAAAAGAGGTGGAATATAAATTAATATTTGAACTTGATGTATCTGAGAAAAAATAGGCTTTTCAAAGAAATTGCTAAGTCAAGCTTCAGTTTGCTTTTAATTACTTTCAGCTGCAGTTCCATATTCTGTGGTTCCCTCTCCTGATACTGGAGGGTTAATGCTCATGTTCAAGTCAAACAAATATTTCTATTTCTATATACCATCTTAATGAGGATTCAGAATAATGGTCTTCAAATAAAGACATTGAGATCGTATCACTATGCCACTGGGACTTCTGCTCAATTCTTTTTCACTAGAGTGTGCTTTTTTGTTTTGTGTTTTTGCTAGAAGTCAAGTGCACTTGCCAGTGTGTGGGGGGGGGGAGGGAAGAGAAAGCACCCCTCCCCAGGGAATGGTCACACTGCAATCCCTTCTCTATCTTATCTCTCTCTCCTTTTGGAATTTGGGCCTGCACACACACATGCCTGGTGTTTCTCAAGCCACCAGGTCTGGGACATGAGCCACATGTATGCCATGAGGGATCTGGTGACTAAAATCACCAGGCCACAGAACCAGTCTTTTACTAATGTTTCTTAAAGAGTCTCTTTGGGTGAATCTATACCATTCAGAGTTCTTTTGTGTGGAAAAGAACAACTCCAAAATCCTAGGCTTTGAAACAGTGGAACAGTAAAGAGGTATGGGCAGTTACCTTCTCTGTGATATTAGGTGGCACAACGGGAAATTGCTGTTTATGTAGCTCAAATACAGCCAAAGAACAGCAATTCATTCGGTTTGTGCTAGTATCAGGAGGACTCAGCCACATTTATCAGAGCACTTAGTTGAGGAAAAAAACAACCCAGAGAAGGTTGTCACTGTCTTTATGCAATGTACACATCAGATCCTGAGTCTTTTTTTTTTTTTTTTTTAATTGCCAGAGTGTGCATATGCTCACCAGAGAGGAAAACAAGATTCCCTCTGGTATGTGGTCATGCCGCAATCCCTTTTCCTCCATTTCTCCATCCTGGCAGGATTCTAGGCATAAATGCACATGTACCTGATGTGTTTTTCAAGCCACTGGGGCCTGGATTTGAACCATCCGGTCAGGATCTTGGGCTCACACTCACACACATACCTGGCATGTTTTCAAGCTGCCAGGTCTGGGACTTGAACTACTCAGTTGTCTAAGACATGGGATCAACAGGCCCCTGGCTTAACTGCTCTGAACACTTTTGAAGCCTTTGTTTGGATGATTTATACCTTATCACTAAGCGTTTACAATTCTGTGACTTTCCTATTCCATGCCATCTTTAAAGGTTAAATTTGATGTTTAGAAATCATTTATAGTTAAATCTGATGAATAGGATATGGGTGGGGAGATGGGGCAAAGCACTGATTAAAATAATAATGTTCAGGGATTTAAAAACAAAAGTATAAAAATTGAAGACTGTGATGGGATGGTTGGTTGCTTTTTTTCCATACAACTTTGGTGTGGATTCCAAAAGGGGCTCTAGAGACATTGAGCTAGACAGTACCATGGGCTCCCAGGAGACTGATTTAAGATGCCGCCCTTACTGGGTGCAGGAGGTCTTGGGTATTTATTTTGGAAACTCGTGAATAAGATTCTGATTATAGGTAGGATAAGAGAGTTGGTTTATCCATGGAAAGTCCATAGATGATAGCTCAACAAAACCCTGTTTTTCTTCCACATTTGGGGTGACCTTTGCTCCCTTCTCCTCACTCGCCTCCCTTTCTCTTGGTCACCTTGGGCAGGGAGGGCCTTGCCTTTGTATTTTACTTGTTCTTGCTTAGGTTGTAGGAGATGACCCTGAATGTGGTGCTTACGTCAGGGCCACAGTGAGACTGCTGCTTGTCTGAAGGCACTGGGCATCATAGCGACAGGAGCTGGGGGACTGGCAGTTGTTCCCAAGTGTGGCCACAGTTAGAATCACCTGGGGAGCAGTTAAAACTCTGGGTGCCCAGGTCCCATCCCCCTCCAACTAAATAACAGTGTTGGTGGGTGGAAGCCAGACAGCAGCAATGAGTTAGACACCTCTGGGGAATTTCTAACACTCAGCCAAGTTTGGGAACTCCTATGAAGGAGGGGAGTGTCCTTCAGAAATGGGAGCAGTTGCCATCTTGCGTTTCCAAGGCAATGTGATGCGTTATAAAGAGCCCTGGGTGCAAAACCAGCCTCTAAACCTGCCGTCTTTGTGACCTTAGCACGTCGTTTCCCCACTCTGGGCCCAGTTTCCTCCTCTATAAAACAGGATAATCACAGTAATAGCTGTCACATAGGGTCATCTTAAAGAACCAAAGAGACATGGGGTCGGCAGGTTGGTGTGGTGGTTGAGAGCGCTGGATTCCCACGTGGCCAACTATGGTTCAAGTTCTGGACCTGGCAGCTTGCTTTCTCGCTTTCCCTTTCTCCCTGTATCTCTGGTCAAATTAAAAATAGTAATGTAAGCAAATGGAATTAAATAATAACTCTTGGGGTGGGGGGAAGAACCTGAGAGACAATGTGTAGAAGTCTTTGGAAATTGTGAAGTGCTGTGCAAATGCTTGTTATTACCAGAGATTATCCTTTTTCAAAAAGGCATTTGTTCTCTAGGCTGCCCAGCAAGGTAGCCGGGATGACTATTAGGGCATTAATTCTTTACCAGTAATGAACCTGCAGGCTGTTTAGGACAAGCGTTTGTTTCCCCTACCTAATAAAGGGGAGCGGCAAGGAGAGGTGGTCTCACCCAGCTTTATGGAACCAGCAGTGAGCTGAGAGAACTGTTGTCTTAGTGCAAGGGACTGTTCCCAGAGCATGAGAAGGAAGGGACACCTGTAAACCATCAGCTTTTGAGCCTGACTTTCATCTTTAGCCTCTGTGTTCATGCATTTTGTTTATGTCACAGGGCATCACCAGCAAGGCCCTAAGGAGGGACAGGGAGTACCCCATCCACTGGGGCCCACATGGTCATTTCTGTCAGTGTCACTGTGGTGTCTTGTGCAGGGATGGGATGTGGCTCTTTGGAGTGCAAATACGTTTTTTCCTTGACTTGTCCTCCCCAGGGATTTGAAGTTGGATGGAGGGAGACAATCAACAGGCGCCATGAGCTTGAAAGAGATCATTGGTCTCGAAGGTGTGGAGCTGGGTGCTGATGGGAAGGTAAGGCCATCTGGCTCCAAGTCACCAGGTGTGTGCCGATGCCACAGCGGCCAGGTAGCAGAGCAGCACAACATAACATAAGCCTCAGGGTGGGAAAAACAAGGCCTGGGGTTGATAGCCAGCATGTTATGCCAGCCTGTCCCAGCTTCCCCAGGTGCAGACGAATGTCCACGGAGCAGCAGCATGGTGGAGTCCCCAGAGCATGTGTATCTCCCTGCCAGTGCCATTTACCACCAAATGTGTGACACTTATGAATATCTCAGATGTGCATGTGCATGCACACACAGAGATGCACATTCCAGGATAGGGTGACATGTGATTTGAGCATGTATTACTGGTGGCATCAGCAAGCAGCACCCTGGCTGCTAGAAAGTTCATTAGCTTCCCATGGTCCAAGAGCTCCACAGCCTCACAAAGTGACCACCAAGCAGCAGGGTTGTCATTTTTCTCTTTCATCCACAACACAGTGAGCTGTGTGGTTAAAGTCTGCGGAGCGAAAGGTTAAAAGACGAAGTGGACCTTGTGTGCTGGGTCCAGGGAGTCAGTCCTTTGGAACCCTCACAAAGCCTGTTTATGGCAGCCATGCAAGGGTTTCTCTGGGGAAACCATCCCAGGTAGTTTGCTTGCAGGTGATGCTGCTGAGAAGGCAGATGACCTTTCCCCTGCCCATCGCCAGAGCAGCTGGTCACCTCTGTGCCCAAACACTATCACTCCGGAATTTGAGGTGCAGATAAGCGTGTGTGCAAGGCACGTCCCAGTGCAGGTGAGAAGATGTGCACTTGCTCTGTCTTCATTCCTGAGGGGTGAGCGTTCACACAGGAATGAGGGAGGAGGGCAAGGAGTTGAGCATCATAAACAGCCTCTGCCAGAGGAACCTGGTGCAGTCCATGACCCTTACCTGACACTGAGGACTTGATGTGTTCTGGAATCCTGCACTGGGTGGATTATACAGAGTAGTACAACGCGTGCCTTGTGTGTTACACAACATCCCAACAGGTTCTGAGTGGTTCCTTGCTGTCACACATGTTCATATTTCTGCCACATAACAGGACTAGTCAGGCCAAGTGGAATACATTGAAACTACATACAGTTTTAAGTCAGCTCAGGTTAAGCTTTGACCCAAATGTGTGCCAAAACAAATCGCATTTTTGAGATTGCATTGAATTTTAGAACGGCAAATAAGAGAAAGTAGACCTGAACTTAGAGTGGTAACGCTGCTGTTAGAATGCTAGCCTAGCATTGTCTGGGAATAATCACTGGCTTGTTTTTGTCTTCACCTTTTAGACTGTGTCTTATACTCAATTTCTGTTACCCACAAATGCCTTTGGAGCCCGGAGAAATACCATAGACTCCACCTCCTCCTTCTCCCAGTTCCGTAACCTGAGTCACCGTAGCCTCTCCATAGGCCGAGGGAGCAGCACTCAGGGGAGCCTCGATGCAGGTAACCACAGCCTGGCTGCATCCAGGAGCTCTTACAGGAGGTGCCTCAGTCTGGAGTGGGAAGCGAGTCTCCCCGCTGAGCAGATGGAGGGCAGGTACCTGCAGAATGTGAGCTCATCCTCTAGGAGACATGACACTTGGGAAAGCCCAATCTCATCTTCTCTCTAATGAGGTGCCTCCATTGCTGACCTCCTGACCTTCCGCACCAAGAAATTCCAGGGCCATCCACACCAGAGATGTCCCAGCTCCTCTCAGCCACTCATGTCTGCCTCCACCTGGCGCTGGTCTACCTTGCCATACCCTCAGGTGTGGCTGGGCCTGAAGCACAGGATTAGGTGTGGGGTTTTGCTCGGTGATTGTCAGTGAGCAAGTCGAGTCGGCCTCTGAAGGAAGACTTGTATCCTCCCCACTCTGCTTGTACCAACTTTTGTATAGCATTGGCACAAGGGGGAAACCTTTATGAAACAGTATTTCTACTCTTAGGGAAATTTCAACTGAATGTGAAGTTCCCTAAGCCTGTCCAAGTGCTGTTCTAACGTTCGGGCCACCTTTGTCATTTACAGCTGTATTGGGGTGGCTGCCCTAATTTGCGTACACGCAGTAGTCTGTCCAGGAGCGTTCACTCCACCTCCTGCCTCCTGGACAGCACCACCTGAGTTTCCTAATTTGATCTGCCCGTTTAGAAAATGAGCCTTTTGGGGGCCAGCAGGTGTTGTGGTGGTTAAGGCGCTGACTCCCACATGGCCAACTATGTTTCAAGTCCCAGACCTGGTGGCTTGCTCTCTCACTCCCTCTCTCTATTTCTTTCTGGTGAGCAGATGTGCCATATAGCAAACTTATAATAATAATAAAAACAATAATAATAAGTAAACTTGTTAAAAAGGAAAGAGGAAGAACTGTCAGAGAGCATCACAAGCAGTCTCTTCATGCCACCATCCACCCTAAGCCTCAGCCAGTTTGGATCACAGGAATGCATGTACTTGGCATATAGAATGCCGTTCTGGGACGTGAACTGGGAACCTTCCCGAGGTCCAGTTTTGTTACTGCTGCGCCACCATCTGCTCCCTAATACTCTCTGTATCTTGCATACTGTGTAAAGTTTTGTACCCTCCTGGGCCAGAGAGAGAAATAATTTTCTGAAATGTTAAGATGGCGATCCCTTTTGTGGGGGGATTTACTTCCCTGGCCTGTGGAGACATCTCTGTACTAAAAGTCAGAGCCAGTAATGTGACGCAGAGCTAAATGACTTGAAGCCAACTTCTCTAACCCCTAATTGACATTTCGCCTGTGATCTTCAGGTAGCGACCTGGGAGACTTTATGGACTACGACCCAAATCTCTTGGATGACCCCCAGTGGCCTTGTGGCAAGCACAAACGAGTTCTGATCTTCCCTTCATACATGGTGAGTAGTGCTAGGTGGATAGCTGGTTTGCCCATCCCCTAGCTGTCCTGGAACGGCTCAGTGGTGGCTTGTTTGCATTAACTGCCTGGTGTTGCGGGGCTTGTTCAAGCACTGCTGTGCCTGGGGGACCTTTCTGGGAGCTCTCCAACGTGGTTGCTTACGGAAGGACCAGCACTAGTACTCTGCTGACTGCCTGACCTGTGAGCTCCACTTCCAGGAAGATTGAAGAGGCTGCGTTGCCAGTGTCCGTGAAAGCCCCCAGCTTAGGTTGGGGGGCCCTCATCTCTGAGGAAGGATGTCCAAGCTTGTATAATCACAGATGTCTCTAGGGCAGAACCAGGCCTAGCCCTGTGGGTGCTGAGTTCAAGCCCTGCTCTGCCTGGAGATCCTGGGTGACCCCAGGCCTCATGTGTACTCTGAGCAAACATTCAGCACTAGGGTGGGGGTGACAGCATTATCTCTTGGGAAAGCAAAAGTAGGACACTGTGGGTGGTGAATGCAAAACCTTTGCTGTTTTTATTCTGTGGACACTTCCTGTTTTCCCTTTCTGTAATTTTGGTTTCTGCTTCTGGCTGACCATTTCCCACTACTGAGGGCTGCTTCATTTCTCCAGACTCCCTGAGGAACCTGCCAGGGGCCTGTGGACTTTCTTTGAATAGTCTTGCCTGACTTGGAGGCAAACAGAGCCCTAGCTAATGGAGAACGAATTGACCAGCCTGCTAGGCAAGCATCAGGTGGGGAGCACTAGCCCAGGTGCCCGCAGCGCCTCCTGCCTTCTGCACACTGGCTCTACTAGCCAGGCCTGACGGGACGGGCCCAGCCCAGCACTTCCTCCCTGGGCCCCTCCCTCCTGTGCTCCAGCCTGTGCTGTTCTCAGGAGCCCTAGTCTGGAGAGTAAGCAGGATGGTGGGGGTGAGAGTACAGGATGGGGAAGGTCCCTTTTTTCTTCTAAGCTCTTGAGCCTACAGAAGCCAGAGCGGGCACCAACCCCATGTAATCCAAGGGCATCTGGAACCTCACTCAGAGCACTGTGCTCAGCTGTTCGTCAGGCAGAGCTCGCACCCTTGCCAGTACTTTCAGTGTATAGTATATTCGCCTCTGACTTGGGCGGTGGTTCAAAAGTCATTCTAATACCTCACATGGAATCCAAGTGAACTTCCAAAGGTGTTTAGTTTAAAATCAACCCTACTGGGGCCTGCAGGTGGCTTGGTGGTTAAGGGTGCTGGATTCCCACATGGCTGACTGACTGTGGTTTGAGTCCCAGACCTGGCTGCTTTCTCTCTCTCACTCACTCTATCCCTCACTGGGATATCCCTCAAATTGAAATAAATAAATGAATGAATAAAGTTAAATAAAATATTTTTTTAATTATCCTACTACTCATTTATGCACATCCCCCCAAACACAGAAAGGAAAACCACAACCATGTTCAGTTCATTGTTTTCACTTTATGACGTGTTTATTTTAAAAAAACAGGGCTTCTCCAGAGGCTAGCACACAGTAAGTGTCCAATAAATGACCAGAATCATGGTTCTTATGTTAAGGAGGAAGCAACTGAAAGATCATCACTATACAAGAATAAAAATAGGAATAAGAATCTTTTTCTTTTCTTTTTTAAAATTTTCTAGTCAGGACTTGAACTGTGCAGTTGGCCATGCGGGATCCAGCACTTTAACCACCATGACCAAGAATAAGGATTCTTTCTGTGGGTCACTGCTTTATTTATAAAAAGACACACTTTGTTTGCTGAGTAGCTTGGGCAGGAAACTATGGTTCTGAGAATCCAAGTGAGGCTCTTGCCATTGTCAGACTGGAAGTGGGGAGTGAGGCCGCAATTCCTGGCCCGGGGCTCTTTCCATGTAGCCGTTAGTGTCCAAATCCTACCTTCCTCAGCCGATAGCAGCAGAGCGGCCGACCTGAGGGTGGGACATGAAAGTGATTCCCCAGTAGATCCGTAGGTCACCAAGAGAATAAGAGGATACCTATTTCTGATTGATGTTGGGGTTTGGTGGGGAGCCCTCCTGTAGACATGCTATGTCTAGTGATAACACTGGCCTCTCCTTGTGTAGACCTGAGGTGAGGCTGAGCTGATTTTTTTCTTTCAATGACTTCATCGTAAACTTTGAAGTTGTGGTCTGTGTCGTGTGTGTGAGTGTGCACGTGTGTAATTCTTCCTCCTTGGGCAGTGTGCTAGGTGACTTTCCATGTCACCATATAGGTCCTACCTTCCTCATTTTGTGTTCTCAAAAGTGGATCATTTTTCATTTCACCATACTGGCACTGCAGTCTGTGCTTCCTAAAACAAACCACATTTTAGAGAACGAAATTGTTCATTTCCTGGTCAGCTTTCAAAGACCTGTATGTTCTTCTAGTCTTTTCACAGATACTGGTACTTTGATAAAATACAGGAAATCCACCCAGTTACCGTCAGTACAAAGAGCCTCAGCCCAGGTCTCTGGAGACTTTTACCATCAGTACATTGTGTTACAAAGAGCCCAACCCAAGTCTCTGGAGACTTCCTTTCTAGAAGCAGCCATGGGTTTTGGGCGGTTTCTCATATATTGGCATTAAACTTGTAGGAACGAGAACAGGGACATTGACTATCATTGTGAGGAGGGCGAGGAAGGAGCCATCTTGGAAAAGTGGTAGGAGAGGATGGGGAGAGTTGAAGGTGGGCTTCAATTCTTAGGCCTCAAGGAAGGCCTCGCTGAGGAAATGGCATTGAAGTGGGCATAGAGGAGTGAGGAGGGGCAGCCATGGCAGGTTTTGCTAGGGAGAGCCCCTGTGAGAATACCCTGAAGTGAGAAAGAAGTCGACTGTGTGTCAAACTGCCCTTCCCTCTCCACACACATGCACTCACGCACACACAGGAGGCTGAGCCCACAGAGCAGTGATCCTGACATCCTTCTTTCTACCCTGCAATGCTCTGGGTGCAGGGATCTATCTGGATGCCTGCCAAGGTAGGTGTCAAGAGCTACCAGGTTCTTTGCACCAGGCTGTGGAAGGCCCATCCATGTTTGGTCCCTAAGTAGATATGGGGAGCTCTGCCCCAGCAGGCCTGGCTTGGGTCAGCGTATTCTTCACAGGTGACCTGTGACATCTCCAGGACTCATTGCTACCAGGTCTGCTTGCTGATTGGGCAACAGAACGGGTGTGGGAGTCACAGTTGGTTGTATGTGCTGTGCTGCCCCCTCCTTAAATATTGACTCTAGGGGTCCTGGTGCTTTATCCTGTCTTCTTGGCCATTAGGACCTACCACGTTAGGCCAGCCCAGCTGAGGCCCCACACCTGAGACCTGAGACCCAGGGAGCTGCTGTCCTGTTTTGGAATGTCCTGTTCTGGTGGAATTTTAAGGCTTGCAGTGTCATGTGGCCTCTGCTGCATCATGCAGCCCTCAAACAGATGAGCTAATGCTTGCACCCATCACAGCCCGCTGCAGCCATTTATATTTTTCTCTTTTCATAGTAAGGTGTAATTTACAAATCATTAAACACACCCATTTTAAGTGTACAATTTCATGAATTTTATAACTGCCACGCTGATCCAGAAATGAGGGGACTTCAGAAAGTTCATGGAAAAGGAAACATAAGTTTGTTTCAGTGCAAAAAATATGAAATACATGCACAGTTTTTCCATAATGTGCACTTTTCATGAACTCTTTAAAGACCCCTCTTATAAAACATTTCTGGCCCAGTAGAAGGTTCCTTCCTGCTCAGCCTGCTCCTCCTCCCACCCCTTCACTACAAACGTGTCAGCTGTTCTGGCTTCTGTCACCAGATTAGTTTCACCTGTCCTGGAACTTCATGTAGAGTCATGTGGTGTGTACTTTTCTTTCTTTCTTTCTTTCTTTCTTTTTTTTTAAGGTTTTTGCTATAAGGTACATGTGCTTGCTAGAGAGAGACAGAGAGGGAAAGTGAGGAATTACCCCTGTGGGGGATGGTCACACCACAATCCCCTCTCTCCCTCTCTTCTAGTCTCTCCTTAGGGTTTTAGGCATGCACACACATGCACCCAGCCTGATTTTCAAGCCACTGGGTCTAGGACTCAAACTGTGGTTGGCCATGTGGGAGTCTAGGGCCTTAACCACCACACCACCTGCTTGTCCCAGGTGTGTACTTGTTTTTTGGCCCATCTTCTTTCACACAACTCAATATCTGTGCAATTAACCCAGCTGTGTACATCAGTGCCTTTTAAATGGCTGAATGGAATTGGATGTGTTAGTTGGCTTGTCCAGCCTTCCTGTAGGACATCGGGGTTGTTTCTGGTGTAGGGATATGAACACTGCTGCTGTGAATGATTTTGCACATGTCTTTTTGTGGCCATGTGCTTTCATTTCTCTTGGGTAAATACGCAGAAGCAGGATTTCCAAGTCGTCAGGTAGATGATACTAACCAGCCAGGAGGTAATCAAATGTATGTTTTCATTCGTGTTTGTTCTACGTTTAATATAAAAAGACCACTTGTTGCCACAATTAGGACATGCCTTCAAGTGGGAGAATTCTGGAGTAAAGCCTGTCATTTACAAAGGTCGAGTGGCACTCTTAAAATTGCCCTTGTGCTCCTGGTTACATTCCTATTTTTTTTTAACTTTGATCCCTGCAAATTACTCCCATGATTATCCAGTGTGAAAGGACGTAGGTGAGATTTTGGACTTTAAAAAAAATGCGTGGAGTAGTGTACAGACCAGATTGAGCTGCCCATGGGGTTTTGACCTGCAAGTCTCTGGACAATGACCACTGAACACAAAAGCATGTTGGGCTGCCTGACTGCATGCAGAGTCTTACAGGGCGTTGGCTAAGTGATGGTGTTTCTCAGGTTGAAGGGAGGGCCGGAGGCCTCGTGTCAGAACTGGATGCTTCCAGTTCTCTGCACTCTTGGCATATAATTAAAATTTCACAAGAGAGTGGTTATTATCATTAGAACCTGGCAGCGCAGGTTGGCGGTGGTTTTGTTTCATTTTTTTCCTTTGTGGGTGTGGAGAGCAATTAAGAGAAAGTCAAAGCTGAAATAATGCCAACACAATTAACATTATTTGAATGGATTTATGAATCTTTTTCCTTTCACTGGAAGAAATCCTCTTTGTTTGTTTGACATCAGAACTAAAGCCAACTGGGAACCAGCAGTTAGCGTAATGGCTGTGTCGCTGGATTCCCCCGTGGTCGACCGCGGTTCGTGTCCCGGACCTGGTGGCTTAAACCTCATGCCGGGCGCGTGTGCGTGCGTGCCCAAGATCTCAGGAGGAGAATGGGGGAGAAGGGATTGCGGCGTGACCATCCCCCCTGGGGGGGGATTTCTCGCTTTCTGTCTCTATGTCTCTCTCTGTCTGTCTGGCGAGCGCACGCACCCTACAGTGAAAATCTCTCAAAAAAAAAAAGAACTAAAGCCAACTGGGAACCAGCAGTTAGCGTAATGGCTGTGTCGCTGGATTCCCCCGTGGTCGACCGCGGTTCGTGTCCCGGACCTGGTGGCTTAAACCTCATGCCGGGCGCGTGTGCGTGCGTGCCCAAGATCTCAGGAGGAGAATGGGGGAGAAGGGATTGCGGCGTGACCATCCCCCCTGGGGGGGGATTTCTCGCTTTCTGTCTCTATGTCTCTCTCTGTCTGTCTGGCGAGCGCACGCACCCTACAGTGAAAATCTCTCAAAAAAAAAAAAAAAGAACTAAAGCCAACTAATATCCTTTATGATATCTATAAGTATATAAGTCTCCAAAGAGCTTCTCTTAGATTGATTTGCATGATAAAATGCCTGTTTTAATTTACTTAGTATCAAAACCTTAGTGTTTATAGAGGAAGCCCTCACTCCATCCCTGCTTCTTCCCAGTGTTGTGGGTGTTTATCTTAAAACTTAATTCTTCAGTGCAATGTAAGATGCTGAACATAAAAGAAAGAGTAAAAGGAAGAGTGGTTTAATCTTCCCTGTGGTAGGTGATCGGGCTCTACCTCTCCATATGTATTTTTCCATTAAAAGCTGTCTTGATGGCTCAGAGATTTACTTGCCTGTCTGCAGGGTGGATTTGTTTTAAGATAAAGCAGCGTGAACCCAGGGGTCCCTCAGCAGCAAGGCCCATTCTAGGCTCTCAGGTTTCAGGGTTTCTGAAGCTTATTCTGTTCAGGAGATGGGGTAATGGCTCTTTAAGAAAAGTACTGTCACGTCCCATAAACACATCACTAGACACCTCCTTGAGCATGGAAAAGCTCTCTCAGAAGTGCTCACCCATTCTGTAGCTAAGAAGTGGGTACTTAGAAGTCCGTCAGGGGGTCTGTGGGGCCTTGGCCCAGCTGCAGTGATTCCACTGCTAAGATGTGCTCTTGGGACCACAGGGTAGGATTGTGTTCAGTTCTGGTCCCACCAATAGGCCGGGCACATGTGCCTATAATCCCAGCAGCTAGGGGAAGCTGAGGCAGGAGGACTGTGACAAAGCAAGACTCTGTCTGAAAAAAAAAAATAGTAAAACAATAAAATGCCTTATTGTGTGCGTTGTGGGTGAGTGAGGGGTGTTTGGGTGTGTTGTTTTTTCAGTAACAGCGTTGGTAGATGTGACCACACAGCACACTATTCACTTCTGTAAAGTGTACTATTCAGTGGTTATTAGTATTTCATAAAGTTTTGCAGCCATTCCCACAGTCAGTTCCAGAATAGGTTCTTCATTTACAAAAGAAGCCCATATCCTTCATCTTCTGCCCTTAACCTCATACTGCCTAAGCTGTAGGCAACCTCCTTTCTGTCTCTGGATTTGCCTGGCCTAGATGTTTCGTATAAATCAACTCATGCAATGTATGGTCTTTTGTGTCTGGCTGCTTTGACTTAGTGTAACATTTTCAAGGTTCATTTGTGTTGTAACATGTATAGTTGATTTTTTTTCCCTAGTAAAAATAGTACAAAATGAAATATGAGCTGGGCATTTTACTCCAGATAGGGCAACCTCTGTTCCCATTCTGTGTATTTGTCTTGGATTTCTGATCATCACTTCATGTTTCGAATATGGCATTCCATGCACCATTCAGCTCATGTTCTCATGGCCACTGTTTAAGAAGCATGTATATAAATCGCATGCGTGTTCTGGGTGCGTGTGAACTCAGTCACATCCTAGTGTTATCTCAAGTGAGTGGAGACACTGCCTTAGGTGTTCTGTAACACTGCTCTGCGCCACCTGGTAAATCCACGTGGTAATACCTCTGAAGCAGAGGCTTTTTTTGTGAGTTTCTTCCATTTGCAAACCCTTTCATTTTTCAGTGAGGGAAACTGAGGAAGAGCTACTTCTCTAAAGGGGAGGGAAAGTGCATCCAGGATTATGTATTTGGAATCCAATGGGAAAGAAATAGCACCAGTTCAACCCCAGACCACATAGACACATGCTCATTCCCACAGTTTCCTTGTAATTTACCGTCCTCTTAGGGAAAAGAATTAAATGCGTACAACAGCTGAAATGCCCATCTGCTGATGGTTCAATAGATTTAGTTGAGGCTGCAGCTCTGTCTAATTACCTGAACAAGCAGGGAACATCTGTCTTCCCAGTGCCCTGCTGAGCTGGGGATGCCAATGGGTACCAGCTGAGCACAGCCAAAGCTGGATGGCCCTGGCTTTGTCATGGCTGATTGTACTGCAAGGGGCCGCCAGATCATTGTCTCGTGTGTCTCTCCTTTCGCATAGGTAGCATAGAACTAAGGCTAAAGGCTGCGTACCTGCCCCAGGTCCTCAGCTAGCTCCTGGGTTATAAGTAGCCCTGGGGCTGGAACCCAGCTCCCTTGGGATGTTCCTGCCCTGGTCAGGAGAGGAGACCAGTTCTTTGACCCTGAGAACAGCAGGTGCATGATACACATCTGCTCAGAGCGACTGGTAAGAATTCCTAGGGCAATTGAAGGCAAGAAAGTAGGGAAGAAAGCCTTACCAGGTCCTGGAATGGAAGCACCTTTCTGCTGTTTCTATTGGAATCAGACTTGCTACCCCTCAGCTCGGAATCCCTCACTGTTCTCTGGATTGGAATTAGGGCATATGTACCCTCCACCATCTCCCTTTGCATCCAAACTTAACCCTACCCACAAGGCCTTCAATTCATTGCATCAGAGCTGGTAGCCATGAACTGTGCTGGGGGCCAAGTTCATTTCCATGAAGGCCCTTTCTCCTCCTGTGGATGAATCCAGCCTTTGTTTTCATAAGAAGGAAAGGATGTCCCGGTGTCTCTGCAGTAGACAGAGCAGTGCCCTATGAACTAGATTCTGAAGTCACAGTCTTATCATCTTCCCTGTTATCTCACAAAGGATTCAGGGATGTGTGTCTGCATGCTAGTTCTCCCAGACTGTAGCCTGTCCCAGATTCTGCAGCCTGTCCAGGCAGAGTTCTCTTCTGAACTGCGTCTCTGGATGTTCTGTGTTTTGGCTGGTCTCTTCTTCCCGGCTGACCCTCCCCCCTCCCCCTTTATGCAGCTGTGCACACACAGCCTTTCTGCAGCCAGGCAGCTGGGAGAAAGTGAACTCTTCACTGAAGAACACAATGGCCACCTCTGCAAAAATGCAGGCACCACAAGACTGGGGCCACCCATCTATCATGCGACCTGGCCTTGCTGTCAGCCTCAGCTCTGGGCCAGGAGGAGCCCTTCATTGCTGAATCCCAAGGCCTGGAATTAGGTAGCATTGAACACTGTGATCGCTCACACTATCTGGACTAAGAAGGAGCCACAGCCTGTTTAATAAGCACCTTGATTTATAGCAACAGGCACTGGCAAAACTCCAGTATTGCTCATCTACTCGACCAGTAGGTGAGCTCTAACAAAGCATTGCCTTCATTTTGGTTTATTCAGTCCCAAGCCAGAACAAATGAGTGGCTGGGGGCACATTGTAAGCCCACGGCTCAGTCTCCCAGCACTGCCTGCTCACCTCACCCCATCACTGTAAAAAGGACAATAATCTCTTAGTGTGGCAGTGAGATCTAGCCTCTGAAGGTCATCTCAAGGCTCCCTTAAGACAGGTAAGACTATGTAAGGAACCACGGCCTGCCGTATTCCAGAAAGTATCTCAGAGGGACCTGGAGCTGAGCGATTGGCAGGACTAGCATTCCCCCCTGGAACCTGTCTGGAGGGATGGTCCTGACTCAAGGTAGTTCATCCTGTAACCAGGGTCTGTTCCATGCGAGGCTAGTGCAGAGAAGCAGCCTCCAGATCTAGCAAGGAGCAGACTGTCACGCTGGGGGTGACCGGTCAGCTGTCCCAATTGTGTTTCATGTGCAGCCAGCTGAGTATGAGGACATGAGACAACCTGCTGCAGCTGTCAACATAAAGCAGATGCCAGAAAAACCAGAAAAGGAAACAGAGGCATGGAGAACATAAGCCTTCTACACTAGGGCTTGAAGGAGCAGTCTTTAGGGATGGATAGAATGGCAAGAAGGGAGGAAAAGGAAATTCAAGTTTTAAGAGACTGTTAATAATAGCTACTACTGGGACCAGCAGCTGGCATAGCGGTTGTGTTGCTGGACTCCTGCATAGTCGACTGCAGTTCAAGTCCCAGACCTGGTGGCTTAAAACTCATGCCAGGGGTGTGTGTGTGTATGTATGTATGTATGTATGTATGTACATGCGTGCCCAAAATCCCAAGAGGAGAGGAGAGGAGATTGCAGTATGGCCATCCTTTTTGAAGGATGATTTCTTGCTGTCTGTCTGTCTCTCTGTCTCTCTATAGGGCACATGCGCCCTATAGCAAAAATCTCTTAAAAAAATAATAGTTACTATTATGTATATGTTATGGAATGTTACTCAGTCCTAAACTGGAAATGGACACATGGCACAATGCTGATGAACCCTGACTTTATGCTAAGCGAAATAAGCCTGCAACAAAGATGACGAATACACGAGTCCATTTTTATGAGGCAAATTCATAGCAACAGAAAGTGGAGTGGTGGTTGCCAGAGGCTGGGGGGAGCGAATGGGTACTTATTGCTTAATGGGTATAGAATTGGAAACATGAGAAAGTTCAGAAACCAGCAGGTAGCGTGGTGGTTAAGGAACTGGACTCTCACATGGCTGACTGTGATTCGAGTCCCAAATCTGGTAGCTTGCTATCTCACTTTTCCTCTTTCTTTTTCTTTCTGTCTCTGGACAAATTAAATGATAATAATTAATTAAATAATTCTTTAAAAAAAGAAAAAAGTTCTGGAAACAGATGGAGGTGGTGATTGCACAACAATGGAAAGATATTTAACTGCCATTGAGTTATACAACTAAAAGTAGTTAAGATGGGGGGCTAGCAGGCAGCAAGGAGGTTAAGGTGGTAGACTGAACAGCTCAAGTGCCAGACCCAGCGGCTTGAAAATCACAGGGGGCATGTGCATGCATGCTCAAGGTCCTGCAAGGAGAATGAAGGAGAAGGGATTACAGCATGGCCATCACCCCTGGAGGGTGATTGCCCACTTTCCCTCCCCCTCTTTCTGTCTGTCAGTCTCTCTCTGGCAAGCACACATGCCCTGTGGTAAAAGCATAAAAATTAAAAATAAAAAAGTGAAAATAGTAAATTTCGTATTATGTATATTACCACGATTTCATAAATAAAGTTGAAAGCTAGCACTTGCTGTGTGCCGGGCACTGTACAGAGCACTTAATTTCTCACATGGTTCTCAGAACCTCTTCTTCCCGGCTGCCCCTCCCCCCTCCCCCTTTATGCAGCTGTGCACACACAGCCTTTCTGCAGCCAGGCAGCTGGGAGAAAGTGAACTCTTCACTGAAGAACACAATGGCCACCTCTGCAAAAATGCAGGCACCACAAGACTGGGGCCACCCATCTATCATGCGACCTGGCCTTGCTGTCAGCCTCAGCTCTGGGCCAGGAGGAGCCCTTCATTGCTGAATCCCAAGGCCTGGAATTAGGTAGCATTGAACACTGTGATCGCTCACACTATCTGGACTAAGAAGGAGCCACAGCCTGTTTAATAAGCACCTTGATTTATAGCAACAGGCACTGGCAAAACTCCAGTATTGCTCATCTACTCGACCAGTAGGTGAGCTCTAACAAAGCATTGCCTTCATTTTGGTTTATTCAGTCCCAAGCCAGAACAAATGAGTGGCTGGGGGCACATTGTAAGCCCACGGCTCAGTCTCCCAGCACTGCCTGCTCACCTCACCCCATCACTGTAAAAAGGACAATAATCTCTTAGTGTGGCAGTGAGATCTAGCCTCTGAAGGTCATCTCAAGGCTCCCTTAAGACAGGTAAGACTATGTAAGGAACCACGGCCTGCCGTATTCCAGAAAGTATCTCAGAGGGACCTGGAGCTGAGCGATTGGCAGGACTAGCATTCCCCCCTGGAACCTGTCTGGAGGGATGGTCCTGACTCAAGGTAGTTCATCCTGTAACCAGGGTCTGTTCCATGCGAGGCTAGTGCAGAGAAGCAGCCTCCAGATCTAGCAAGGAGCAGACTGTCACGCTGGGGGTGACCGGTCAGCTGTCCCAATTGTGTTTCATGTGCAGCCAGCTGAGTATGAGGACATGAGACAACCTGCTGCAGCTGTCAACATAAAGCAGATGCCAGAAAAACCAGAAAAGGAAACAGAGGCATGGAGAACATAAGCCTTCTACACTAGGGCTTGAAGGAGCAGTCTTTAGGGATGGATAGAATGGCAAGAAGGGAGGAAAAGGAAATTCAAGTTTTAAGAGACTGTTAATAATAGCTACTACTGGGACCAGCAGCTGGCATAGCGGTTGTGTTGCTGGACTCCTGCATAGTCGACTGCAGTTCAAGTCCCAGACCTGGTGGCTTAAAACTCATGCCAGGGGTGTGTGTGTGTATGTATGTATGTATGTATGTATGTACATGCGTGCCCAAAATCCCAAGAGGAGAGGAGAGGAGATTGCAGTATGGCCATCCTTTTTGAAGGATGATTTCTTGCTGTCTGTCTGTCTCTCTGTCTCTCTATAGGGCACATGCGCCCTATAGCAAAAATCTCTTAAAAAAATAATAGTTACTATTATGTATATGTTATGGAATGTTACTCAGTCCTAAACTGGAAATGGACACATGGCACAATGCTGATGAACCCTGACTTTATGCTAAGCGAAATAAGCCTGCAACAAAGATGACGAATACACGAGTCCATTTTTATGAGGCAAATTCATAGCAACAGAAAGTGGAGTGGTGGTTGCCAGAGGCTGGGGGGAGCGAATGGGTACTTATTGCTTAATGGGTATAGAATTGGAAACATGAGAAAGTTCAGAAACCAGCAGGTAGCGTGGTGGTTAAGGAACTGGACTCTCACATGGCTGACTGTGATTCGAGTCCCAAATCTGGTAGCTTGCTATCTCACTTTTCCTCTTTCTTTTTCTTTCTGTCTCTGGACAAATTAAATGATAATAATTAATTAAATAATTCTTTAAAAAAAGAAAAAAGTTCTGGAAACAGATGGAGGTGGTGATTGCACAACAATGGAAAGATATTTAACTGCCATTGAGTTATACAACTAAAAGTAGTTAAGATGGGGGGCTAGCAGGCAGCAAGGAGGTTAAGGTGGTAGACTGAACAGCTCAAGTGCCAGACCCAGCGGCTTGAAAATCACAGGGGGCATGTGCATGCATGCTCAAGGTCCTGCAAGGAGAATGAAGGAGAAGGGATTACAGCATGGCCATCACCCCTGGAGGGTGATTGCCCACTTTCCCTCCCCCTCTTTCTGTCTGTCAGTCTCTCTCTGGCAAGCACACATGCCCTGTGGTAAAAGCATAAAAATTAAAAATAAAAAAGTGAAAATAGTAAATTTCGTATTATGTATATTACCACGATTTCATAAATAAAGTTGAAAGCTAGCACTTGCTGTGTGCCGGGCACTGTACAGAGCACTTAATTTCTCACATGGTTCTCAGAACCGTCGCATGAAGTAGGCACGACAACTGCTTTCGTTTTGTAGTGTGGGACTCACCATTTGGGTGATTAAGTAAATATCCCCAAGTCAGACGTATAGTGAATGGCTCAGTGTGGACTGGACCCCGATCTGCGCACAATCCCATGCCCTTACATGAACACTGCACTGTGTGCCCCCAAAAGACAAACTCACAAACAAAGACGGACCCCTTCCCTCTCCGTCACTGACTTCTGATGGTTTTTCTAAATGTCACCTCTTCCTGCTAACCTGATTTCCTTCTGCCTCCAGAAGGCCATTGCTCACTTCAGGTTCCTGGATTCAGGAGAGCCCTGGTTGTGGCTCCAGTCTGAGTTTCCATCACGTGATGGTTTTGGACGTTGTCAGTTGATCGTCACTTGCACATCATCGGTACACACAGCCCTCATTTTAAAGAGTAATCTGTGTTACCCAATCTATTTCAGACCACAGTGATTGACTACGTGAAGCCCTCAGATCTCAAGAAGGACATGAATGAGACCTTCAAGGAGAAGTTTCCTCACATTAAGTTAACACTCAGCAAGATAAGGAGGTATGCGAGGCTTGACATCCGCCTTGAACTTTCCCTTCCAGCCCCCTCCTGCACATTAAGCTCATACTTTGTACAGTGGTTCTTGCTGTGGCCCGGGGAAGTAGACCACAGTCACATTCAGCAAAACAAAACTTGCCTGATGCTGCCAACTCTGGTTGTGAGGTGGTGGGCCAGGGAGGCAGAGCTCTTGACATCCCACTAGCATGGATCTGGGGAGGTTCCTTCAGGGAGAGAACCATTTCCTGCACCCTGCCACTCACAGTGCAGTAAGAGAGATGTAATGGAAAGTCAGGGAGCAGCGTCCAGGTGTCTGCTTTCTCCCACACAGGCAATTCGGAAAGGGTTGGCATCACGGGTGTTACCTTTGCTCATAATCCTCTGCCCACAGGACACGGCCAAGCCCTACCTTTAAGCAGTCACCAAAGCCAGGCCCTTATTTCTCCTCACAGCTCACTGGTGGACTGTGGGGACCACACGTGCCAGCTCAATAGTCAAGGCAACAAGCTAAACCAGACCAGGGAGGAGCTGACTGGAGTTGCAGTGTCTGTGCCATGACAGCGAAGCTTCAGTGCGTGTGCACATACCTGTGTGCATGTACACCAGTAGTGTTGGAATGTGTGCCAGCATTTATGCCAGAATCATACTTTCTCTATTTGCTGGGCAGCTTTCCCAAGGACACAGGTGGTTATGCTGTTAGCCTAACCCCTTTTCTGCCCTCATTAATGAACATAACCAAAATTCGGCAGAGCTTAGGCCAAGTTCCTACTTGATTTCTGTAATTGTCTCCCTGAAATGGTCAGAGTTCCCCAGATAGTGTCCCTCTTTGTTTGAGCAGCTCTACTAGCTTCCAGGGGGATTCTGGGATATCCATTGGTGTTCAGTGTGGTCCTCTGTGTGGCATGACTTGTTCATTGGAGCCCTGACTGATCATCACCCTCTGACACACTTACACACCCATGGTCTGCTATCATCCTGCACAAGGTCTTCTGGGCCTTGGACAACTTGACCAGCAGTGGAATCATCTGCTCCCACACTTAGTGTGACTTTAACGCTCCTGGGGACCCGATCCCCTTCCCATGGCACCCTCTGGGAATGAGCAGGAGAAATGCTTTGGAAATGGAATAGTCTGCTTTCTTTTGGGTCCCCTGAAGCCCCAGCACTGACAAGTCTGTTTCCTCCTTCATGTCTTTTTTCTAGTCTGAAGCGAGAGATGCGCAAGCTGGCTCAGGAGGACTGTGGCTTCGAGGAGCCCACAGTGGCCATGGCCTTCGTCTACTTCGAGAAGCTCGCCCTCAAGGGAAAGCTAAACAAACAGAACCGGAAGCTCTGCGCTGGAGCTTGTGTGCTGTTAGCAGCCAAAATTGGAAGTGACCTCAAAAAACATGAAGTCAAACATTTAATTGATGTAAGTGGTCTGTGCCCTGACAGCTGGGGGAGCACATGTACTGGCCCAGGTACCCTCTCACAGGGACCCTGATCAGTGACTCCTCCTGGAAGGATTCTGACTCTTCACAGGCATGAGAAATGAGGGCTGCGAAGTCACCTTCCTGCAGGAGATGTCAGATGCCCCTCCCCACCCACCCCCCAAACTTTAGAACAGAGGGATGGTCCCTTTTGACAAGACCAAAGATCCCCAGCACTGGGTCAGCCATAAATCTCCATTTTCCCCACAGCATGAGGTCATTCTCACAGCTACAAAAGCCACTGGAATCCAGGCTCCTGTGGGCAGTGAGACCCTCAGAGCATCCGTTGGACATGTTGGTTCCATAGACCTTAGCTTCCTGCTGCGTTGGTTGCCTCCTCTCTGGTGAAAGGCCTAAGTTTGACTTGGTGGTATTTCTATTTTTCTTTTCTTTAGTTTATTTATTCCATGAGTGACAAAGAAAGAGACAGAGATACGGCACCCCCAACAGTCTTGATACCATGATTCCCCCAGCCATCCTGGATCATGAGAACTCATGTGCCCGATATACTTAGGGCAGTCTCTGGACACAAGCAACCCTCCCATGTGGGTCTGCCTTGCAGACTGTCATGTTTTACTGTTGAACCACCAGCTGGCCCTGGTATTTTTTTTTTCTATAATTTTGCCTGAGGGTGTGTACATTCACTGGAGAGAAGAAAAATTAGCAAGAGAGAAGGAAAGTTAGAAATCACAGGACCAATAGTTAGTGTAATGACTATGCCACTGGACTCCCATATAGTCAACTGTGGTTCGAGTCCCAGACCCGG
>NW_006159813.1:8037761-8040036 GCF_000334495.1 Tupaia belangeri chinensis | reverse complement strand
GAAACTCACACCGACGTGTGTGCATGTGTGCCAAAAATCCCAAGAGGAGAATGGAGAGAAGGGATTACGGTGTGTGCTTCCTCCCTGGAAGGGTGATTTCTTGCTTTCTATCTCTCTGTCTCTCAAGCAAGTGCCTGTGCCCTATAGCAAAAAAAAAAAAAAGCTCCCAGGAGCACCTGCTGAGCAGTTGTTCCGGATGGAAGGTTGGTGTGGACACGAAGTGACTGGAGACACAGTCTCCATGTCATTTTTACCATGCTTCTGTTTGAATTGACGCTCGACATTTTTAATACTCTGTTTTGCTTGCTGGGCTGGACTTGTTTTTAAAGAACACTTAGTTCTCTGGCCTTGAAATGACTCCGGGGTACTGACATCCGGGCTGAACCTAACTGTGTCTCCATGTCCTTATCTCTGCCCACGGGTAAGCCTGCCAGCCCCCTCTGCCGCCCCAGCCAGCCTGAGAAACAGTAATAAATAAATAAGAACAGAGACAAGACGCTTATGTACGTTGGGGCTTCTGGGTCTCCTTGCAGTCATTGGACACCGGCGTGCTTTGCTTCAGGGAGCGATTCTTTTGAACTGGGCTGCCGTAAGTCTATAAAATTTTAATGCATGGATTTCCCATTGTCCGGGCGTCCATGGGGCACCAGCCTTCCTGTTTCACCATGGTGTGTTGACCAGGAAAGAAGCCGGCTGGGAGGTCTTGGGGGCAGCAGCCCTGTTCCAGGATAAATCTGTGACTACTCACTGGGGCAGACGCCGTCACAGACCCCATAAAGAACAATAGCAGCAGGCGTGCGTCCAACTCGCCCTGTGCCCGTTTCCAGACTTGCTGCTTGGTCTACAGTGTCTCCCGACCACCCAATAAAGTGAGATAGTTATCAACCCTGTTGCAGAAGGGGAAGGGGGAGGTTCCAAGTATTTAAGCCCTTTCCAGAGTTGCATAGCTCCTAAGAAAATTGGAAAAGATGGGGGGAAAGGGGAAGCAGGAATATCTCTCTCTAAAATCTGGACGCTTTCTAAGAAATGATGGAAAACTCATTTTCAGTTGATTCGGTTTTTAGTTTAGATTTTAGTATAGGGCAGGGGTACTCAGCAGAGATAGAGAGAGAGGGAAAGTGAGAAATCATCCCCTGGAGGTGGGGGAGGGGGCGAGATGGCCACACCACAATCCTTTCTCTATGCTTCTCTCGGGATTTGGGGCATGCACATGCACCCAGTGTGATTTTCAAGTTACCAGGTCAGGGACTTGAACTGTGCAGTCAGCCATGTGGGATCCAGCACCTTAACCTTTATGCCTCCTGCTGACCCTCAGTTTGTTTAGCTAAAGTATTTATTTATTTATTTCTTCCATAAGTAAGAGAGACAGAAAGAGACAGCACCCCTAACAGGGTCTCGTTAAAAATATGTTATATAGGGGCCAACAGGTGGCATGGTGGTTAAAGGTGCTGGATTCTTACATAGCCAACTGCAGTTCAAGTTCCCGACCTGGTAGCTTGCTTTCTCACTTTCTTTGACTAGTTAATTATTCCACACACACACACACACACACTTTTTTGGGGGGAGCTATATGGTATATACACTCACCAAAGAGAGAGTGAAAGTGAGAAAGTACCCCCCCAGAGACAATAGCCATACTGAAATTTCTTTACTCTTTCTTGGGTTTTGGGCGTACACACATTCACTCAGTATGTTTTTCTGTCTTTCCGTTTTTTTTTTTTTTGTTAGAGAAAGAGATTTTTTTTGCTATAGGGTGTGTGCGCTCACTGGAGACACAGAGAAAGGCAGAGAGTGAGGAAGAGAGAAAGGGAGGGTGGTCACGCCACAGTCCCTTCTCCATTCTCCTCCCGGGATCTTGGCCATGAACACACATGTATCTGGCATGAGTGTCAAATCTCTGGGTCCGGGACTTGAACTGTGGTGACCATGTGGGTGTCCAGCACCGTAACCACTATGCCACCTCTTGACCTCTCATGTCTTTTTCGAGCTGCTAAGTCCAGGACTTGAACTGCACAGTCAGCCTGGTAGGACCCAGCTGTGCTAATCACCAGGCCACTGGCTGGCCCACACAAATGCAGTGTTATTGGCACCTAGTCACACCGATGCACTTACATTCAGTCTTGTTTGGGCAGAGACTACGGGACCTGAGAAACAGACATGTTTATTACCTGGACTTCTGCAGAAAACACTTGCTGACCCTTGGTCTAACGGGGTGTGGTTACTACACTCTTTTTTTTTTTTTTTTTTAAAAATTTTTTTTTTTTTTTTATTTTTT
>NW_006159813.1:8026541-8037712 GCF_000334495.1 Tupaia belangeri chinensis | reverse complement strand
GGAAAAGCAAGCCACGAGGTCCGGGACTCAAACTGTGGTTGGCCATGTGAGAGTGTCCAGCACCTTAACCACCACGCCACCTGCTACACTCATTTTCAGAATATAAGACCACTGTAAGTCACAAAGCAATCTGGGGCCCAGCTGCTGTTGCATGGGAAGGGAACAAAAAGTGCAGACCTGGGGCTCAAGTCTCTTGAAGGCGAAGCTCTAGAGGTGCTAAATGAGGCTGATAGTAAGAATGAAAAGTTGTGTGGGGTCACAGTAGTTAAGGCGCTAGACTCCCACATGGCTAACTGCAGTTCGAGTCTCAGACTTGACGGCTTGAAACTCACTCCAGACCTATGTGAGTATGTGCCCCAAATCCCAAGAGGAGAATGGAGGAGAAGGGATTGTGGCATGGCCATTCCCCCGGGGGGGTGGGGGAGTGACTTCTCACTTTCTGTTTCTCTGTCTCTCTGTTTCTCCAGTGACCACACACACCCAATAGCAAAAATCTGTCTCTCAAAAAAAAAAAAAAAGTTAAAGAAAAAAAAAGAATTAAAAGTTGTTTCGAAGCTGACTCTGTGGCCTGTTGAAATCAGCCAGATTTCATATGACCAATCACAAGGTTAAAGTCGTAGACTTGAAAAACAATGCCAACAGGTGGTATGGTGGTTAAAGCGCTGGATCTTACATGGCTGACTGCTTGATGCGAGTCCCGGACCCGGTGTCTTGAACAATATGCCGAGGGGGTACGTATGCATGCCCAGAATCCAGAGAGGAGAATGGAGGAGTAAGGATTGCTGTGTGGCCATTGCCCCTGGGGGGGAGCAATTTCTCACTTTCCCTCTCTCTCTCTTTCTCTGCTTCTCTGGGCGTGTGCACACACCGTACGGCACAAAATTAAAGAAAGAAAAACATGCCAGGTGCAGGTACATGTATGCACGTGCCCTAAATCCCAACAAGATGGAGAAAGGAAGAAATCGCAGCGTGATCGAACCCCTCAGCAAGTGCTTTCTCTTGCCCTCTCTCTGTCTCCCCGTTTCTCCCTAGTGAGTCCACATGCCCCCGGCAAATTTTGTTTTTAAAAGTTGTTTCGAAGTGGAACTGACTTAGGAAGACAGCACGCTGAAGACAGCACTCGGCAGATCGTCATTAAAATAGCCTGCTCCATCCTCAAACGCCACTTCCGGAGGGCAGGGACACAGGACCTTGGAGTAAAGGGTGCTGGATGCGTGAAGATGGCCGTCCAGTTCCAAATGACTCAGGGGAAGGTTAAAAATAACAGTGGGAGTCCAAAGAGCGTGAATGTGGTGGGTCTTGCGGTCTCAAGGTGGATCACCTTTGTTTTCCCTTCCACTCCCAGTTTTGTAAAAAACCAGAATGCCTCCAGCCTGGAGACAAAAGCCCAGGCTCTGTGAATGGATTTTTTTTTTTTTTTTTGCGATTTGCTTTTCTGCAGGCTGAATGCAATAGGATAAGACCAGGTTGATTTCTCTGTAATGCTTATAGCAATTCAGGGCAGGGAAGAGTCTTCCCTCGTTAGCTTTTCTGCTTTGTTTTCCTCTATCTTTCCCTCTCTTCCCTCCTTTCCTTCCTTCTTTCCATCCCTGTCCAGGTAACAGCTTTCACTCTGAGAGTCAGCTGGAGAAACCGAGGCTTGAAGAATGTACACAGCTGACCTGAAGTTCCCCCATCTGAATGGAGACTTCTCCCGAGTCAGGGTGGGGGGGCTCCTCAATGCTGGGGTTCCTGTTTAGCTTTGGCTTAAATGAGAAGAAACGTGTTTATTTATCATGTTGAAAGCCTAGAGTTGCAGACCTCCCCCAAGTCCAAATTGAAAATGGAGGCGATTACCCAGGTAATTGAGGTGAACCTCAAGGTGGGGTGGAGAGTGTTTTAACATTCTAGTTGGAGTTATTGGAATCATTGTTTCCACTCCCACTTTCCATTGTGTTATTGAAGAGGCCAATTCGCCCCTGACAGCCTGTTTGTTTTGTCCTGGTTGAACAAGGCCCTGCAGCAAAGGAGAGCAGGCACGAACAAAACCCCAGGGGGAGAGGGCCCGGCTGGGCATGCTTTAGAGAGAGCCCGGCCAATTTGGGGTGTCCTGTGGAAACCTTTGTGTTTGCATAAAACTCCCACCTAGGCGGCCTCTCAACCCCTAGCAGCTCTACTCTAAGAAAACACTCCCAACATAGGAAAAACTCCAAGCAGCAATCACATGCCGATGTGTGCATGTTAAAAAAAAAAAAAAAGTTGGGACCAGTAGGTGGCATGGTGATTAAAGCACTGGACTCCGACATAGTCGACCATAGTTTGAGTCCCAGATCTGGTAGCTTGCTTTCTTGCTTTTCCTTTCTCTCTCTCTCTGGTCAAGTTAAAAAGTAATAAAGTAAAAAGAAGTAATTATTTTTTTTTAATTAAGCAGGACCGGCCCTGTAGCTCAGTGGTTAAGGGAGTGGGATCCCACTTGGCAGACCATGGTTTGAATCCTGGCCCAGGCACGTGTATATGCGTACCCAAGATTCCAGGAGGAAAATGGAGAAGGGATTGCAGCATGGCCATCCCCCTTGGGGGTGATTTCTCAGTTCCCTTCTCACTGTCTCTGTCTTTGTCTCATCTCTCTGGCAAGCACACACACCCTAAGGCAAAAATCTCTCAAGATTAAAAAAAAAAACCTTGAGTCAGGGAGAAGGAATATGTGACTTGTCCAATACAGCTTGCTGTTACTGATTTATTTTTAGTTTTTTTTTGTCATAGGGTATGTGTGCTCACCAAAGAGAGACAGAGAGTGTGAAAGTGAGAAATCATCCCCTGGGAGGATGGCCACACCGCAATCCCTTATCCTCCCTTCTCCTCTCTGGATGTTGGGCATGCACGTACATACACCCATTATGACTGTCAAGCCCACAAGTCCTAGTCGACCATAGTTTGAGTCCCAGATCTGGTAGCTTGCTTTCTTGCTTTTCCTTTCTCTCTCTCTCTGGTCAAGTTAAAAAGTAATAAAGTAAAAAGAAGTAATTATTTTTTTTTAATTAAGCAGGACCGGCCCTGTAGCTCAGTGGTTAAGGGAGTGGGATCCCACTTGGCAGACCATGGTTTGAATCCTGGCCCAGGCACGTGTATATGCGTACCCAAGATTCCAGGAGGAAAATGGAGAAGGGATTGCAGCATGGCCATCCCCCTTGGGGGTGATTTCTCAGTTCCCTTCTCACTGTCTCTGTCTTTGTCTCATCTCTCTGGCAAGCACACACACCCTAAGGCAAAAATCTCTCAAGATTAAAAAAAAAAACCTTGAGTCAGGGAGAAGGAATATGTGACTTGTCCAATACAGCTTGCTGTTACTGATTTATTTTTAGTTTTTTTTTGTCATAGGGTATGTGTGCTCACCAAAGAGAGACAGAGAGTGTGAAAGTGAGAAATCATCCCCTGGGAGGATGGCCACACCGCAATCCCTTATCCTCCCTTCTCCTCTCTGGATGTTGGGCATGCACGTACATACACCCATTATGACTGTCAAGCCACCAAGTCCAGGACTCGAACCAAGGTCGGCCATGTGGGAATCCAGTGCCTTAACCACTATACCACCTGCTGACCCCTACAGCTTGCCTAGAAAGAAGAAAATGAGGTTGGAGAGTGGCATCAATTGCTCATGCCCTAGGAGGGTCGCAAGGTTAGACTCCTTACTACAGACCAGGGACTCCTTGAATGGTGACACTCACGAGGGCCCCGGGCTCTGACCTGCTACAGCACGTCCAGTGGGACTGAGGACAAGCAGACTCTGGACTTGGGGTACCCCATAATGCCAGGATCCCACAGGCAAGAAAAGGTGGTAGCAGTAGCTGGAATGGAATAATCCTTCAAATTCCTCTTAGTAAGTGTGACTAAGGATGAGGGCTCATACCAAAAGGGCAGCCAGGGTCAGCACTGGACTCCCACATGGCTGACCACAGTTCAAGTCCTGGACCTGGTAGCTTGCTTTCTCACTTTCTCTCTCTCTCTCTGGTGAGCGTACATGCCCTGTAGCAATTTTAAAAATAATAGTAACTGGGGGCACTGCAGCAGATGGTGTGGTGGTTAAAGGCACTGGATTCCTACATGGTCGGCCACAATTCGAGTCCCAGACCTGGCAGCTTGCCTTCTCCCTTTTCCTTTCTCTCTCTCTCTTTGTCTCTCTCTGGTCAAATTAAAAATAATAATGGGACCAGCAGTTAGCGTAATGGCTATGTTGCTGGACTCCCCTGTAGTCGACTGCGGTTCAAGTCCCGGACCCGGTGGCTTAAACTCACTCCGGGCATGTGTGCATGCATGCCCAAGATCCCGAGAGGAGAATGGAGGAGAAGGGACTGTGGCGTGGCCATCTCCCCTGGGGGGTGATTTCTCACTCAAAAAAACGTTATAATAATAACTAATGGAATTAAATAAATAATTCTTAAAATAATAATAATTACTATAATTGGGGCCATGAGGTGGTATGGTGGATAAGGTACTGAACTCCCACATAACCAACTGTGGTTCAAGTCCCAGATCTGGTGTCTTGCTTTCTCACTCCCCCCCCCACCCCGTGTCTCTCTGGTCAAATTAAAAATAATAATAACAAAAATAAATAAATATAAAAATAATAATTAAATTAAATTAAATAATAAGGGTTTTTTTTTTTTGGAAAGGTTTTTTCATTATAGGGCATGTGCGCTTGCCAGACAGACAGAGAGAGACATAGAGACAGAAAGCGAGAAATCAGTCCCACAGAGGGAAGGCCACGCCGCAATCCCTTCTCCTCCATTCTCCTCTCGGGATCTTGGGCACGCATGCACACGTGCCCGGCGTGAGTTTTAAGCCACCGAGTCCGGGACACGAACTGCGGTCGACTACGTGGGAGTCCAGCGACATAGCCATTACACTAACTGCTGGTTCCCAAGGTTTTTTTTTTTTTTTCAAGGACAGCTAGCTGGAAGGCCAACCTCATTTTATTCATCTTAGAGTATTTTAAACCCGAACCTAGAATCCCTCCTCTATAAATACTGGTTGGATTAACTTGCTAGAGATTAGTACACTTGGGGTGGGTGAGGACACAATTTTCCAGAACACCCAAGAGGAAAGAAAAGCTTTCTAAATAAACTCTACCTATGTTGGGATTTAGTTACAGAAGTTCAAAAGGGGAAGAGAACAGGAACAATGATGGGGCAGGTTATTATTTCTTTTCTTTGATGTTCACAGCGCACCTCCCTATAGGTAGGTAGCTATTATTATTACCCTTTTTTTTTCTTTCTAGAGAGAGGTTTTTTTTTGCTATAGGATGCGTGCACTCACCAGAGAGACAGGGAGAAAAATAGAAAATGAGAAATCATCCCCCGAGGGGGAGGGGAATGTCCACACTGCAATCCGGTCTTCTCCATTCTCCTCTCGGGATCTTGGGCACGCAAGTGTACGTGCCTGGTGCGAGTTTTAAGCCACCACGTCTGGAACTCCAGCTGTGGTCAATTACGTGGGAGTCCAGGGACATAGCCATTATGCCATCTGCTGGTCCCATTATTACACTTTTAAAAATTATTTAATTCTATTTATTATTACAATGATTTTTTAAAAAATTTGTTCTAGGGCTCACGTGCTCAGCAGAGAGAGAGAGAAGGAAAGTGAGAAAACAAGCCACCAGGTCCTGGACTCGAACCGCAGTCGTCCATGTAGGAGTCCAGCGCCCTAACCATCATGCCACATGCTGGCCTCATTATTACACTTTTTATTTTACTTTATTTTATTTAGATTTTTGCTATATGGGGCAGACACTCGCTGGAGAGAGACAGAGAGACGGAAAGTGATAAATGAGCCCTGGGGGGGTGGGGGTGGCCATTCTGCAATCCCTTCTTCTCCATTCTCTCCTTGGGATTTTGGGCACGCACGTATATTTTCACTAGCGTGTTTTTCAATCCGCCAAGTCCAAGACTTGAACTGTGAAGCCGGCCACGTAGGATCCAGGGCTTTAACCACCATGCCTCCTTGGCTGGCCCTTTATCCCACTTTTATGTTGTGAGGAATTGAGACTTAGCCAAGTTCAGCCAACAAATTAAATAATAGATGGTAAATCCTAAACTCCAGCCCCACTTTTTTGCCTCGACAAATGTGGCTTTTTCCATTGTCACCATACTCTCCCTGCATCTTATTTCCAGGGCATGACCAGGAGGCCTGCTTCACTGGGGTGCCAATTCTGCGAGAACAGAGCCCACGTCTCCCCAGGTTTGCTGAATGATGAACAATGAACACCGTACGATAGTATTGGAAAATCCCCCTGCACTTCTCCAGATAACCAGCAGATGGCAGCAAAGGAACGCCCTAACGAGGGCACGCCGGGTCCGTAGTTTTCTGTGTCTCCCCTTTCTGAGCTCCACAAAACAGGTAGCTTGATTTTTATCCCCGAGAAGAACCAAGAACCAGGGGCGATGGATCACAGTGCCATCGTCCTATTTTGATCTCTCTGCTCCACCGCAGAGATCAGACTGTATCAGGAAATCGGGGAAATAACACCAGGAAAACGCCAAATAAAACCAGGGCAGAAATGCCCGTTTACCCATACATGGAGAGAAAGTGTGGTGTCCAGATCGAGCGGTGGCAAACACAGGCTGTCGTCGTCCACTGACCAAACGTCCACACTTGTGATTTGCCTGCAAGAACTTCTTGGGGGACAGTTTGGAGTGAAATAAAGGTTGGTGGGGCATTTCTTGTTTCTGGGATCTGGAATGATGGTGGGGGGAGGGTTGGAGCAGGGGGGAGGGTTGGAGCCCCGAGGTGGTGGTGGTGGAGGGGCGTAAATGGCCTCAGTTTACATCATCTTGTTTGAAATCAATCTTGCCTTGCCACCAGGAAGTACTCCATCCCTACCCTAAGTGGCCAAATAATGACCAAGACACCAAAAGGGATTCATTTAGGTGGATCTTGGGGGCTCTCCCCAGCATTCTTTAAAAATTAAAAAAAAAAAAAAGAATTATTTATTTTATTTATCATTATTGTTTTGAAAGTTTTTATTTTATTTATTTATTTTAATTTGACGAGAGAGGGACAGAGTGAGAGAGAGAGGAGAGGGAAAATGAGAAAGCAAGCCACCAGGTCCAGGACTCAAACTGCAGTCAGCCATGTGGGAGTCCAGCACTCTTAACCAGCATGCCACTTGCCGGCCCCCATTATTATTACTTTTAAAAATTGCATCAGATGAGATGCAAGAGAGAGAGAAAGCAAGTTGCCGAGTCCAGGACTAGAACCATGTGGGAATCAGGCATGTGGGAGACCATGCCTTTAACCACCACGCCACCTGCTGCCCCACCCCCACCCCAGTATCTTATTTTATCAGAGGTGAGGAGAGAGGAATGACTTCCTGTTCCCTTGAACATTCTGGAATGTCTAGGGTGTTTCTTGATGTGTTTGTGAATTTTCGGGTGCCCTTGGTGTGTTTGAACAAAACATAAGAGAGTCGCAAGAGGGAACATCAACAGAAAATAAGTCCACTGTAGTTCTGCCTTCCAAATTAGTGGGGTCCCAAGACACGTTTCGACCTGATGCACACACGTGCTTGGGGCAGGTGCCTCCATTTTTCTAGGTTCCTCTGAGTGAGAGAGAGAAAAGGAACTCTTGGCATGGAAAGAGGGCCTAGCTTCAGCTTCATCTTGTTCATTTTTTTGTCCTGAGGAAAAAGCTCAAGGGACCTTCAGATCCCCAAAGAATTCCATCCAAAACACCCCCACCTGTCTTCCCAAATTCAAGCTCTCAGTTCCATTCCATTCTAGCTTTTTTCTGTTTTTCAGAAGTTTTTGCTATAGGGTGCGTGCACTCGCCAGAAAGAGACAGAGAGAGAGAGCGAGCAATCATCCCCCCAGGGGGGATGGCCACGCCATGATCTTGGGCATGCACACACACATCTGGCATGAGTTTAAGCCACCGGGTCCAGGACTCAAACCATGGTCGACTACATAGGAGTCCAGTGACATAGCCTTTAGGCTAACTGCTGGTCCTCCATTCTGGCTTTAATAAAAGAACTAAGGCGTTCCCAGGATAGAAATGAAGATGAAACCTGCTCACATTTATCACAATGTTGTAGGTAGAGGAGGAGATAAGGGGGCTCTAGAAGCCAGGAACCCCCAACATCCACTATAGGTATCTCTTTAAGAAGGGGGGGGAATCCCTGGGACCAGCAGGTGGCATGGCATGGTGGTTAGGGCACTGGACTCCCACATGTGTGATTACAGTTCAAGTCCCAGACCTGATGGTATGCTTTCTCATTTTCCCTCTCTGTCTCCCTCTGCTCAAATTTCTTTAAAATAAATAAGATAAATTTTTAAAAAACAAACAAAAAAAGCAATGGTCTCTCCCTTGTGACTTTTATCCTTGATCTTGAGGAGGGACCTACTAAAAGGTACTATTGCTTTATGGAAAGTGTGGTTTTCTTTTATTACTTGTGACAGCTGAGCAGGGAGGGATCCGAGCAGCAGGAAATTAACACCGAATTCCCTGGAAGTGATCATGATTATTCATAATCATTAGATGGATAAGTTAAGATCATTAATTAATCAACTCATTAGTAAATGCCCGAGGCCTTTGCAGTCTGGAAGCTTAGGTTCAAAATAAAAGTCCCTAAAGTTAAATTCTACCTCAGCGTCTCCAGGGACCACCCTAAATGTCTATCCCTTCTGCCCCCTTCTTCTTGAACAGTGAGTGGGTCTTGATTTTGGTTGGGCTCACACACTTCTGAGAATCTGAGAAAAGTTGGCGGCTTCCCCCCACCCCCCCCCAAAAAAAAGGGTACATAAGAAAAGTTGGCGGCTTCCCCCCCCCCCCCCCCAAAAAAAAGAGAACATAAGCCAGAGAACAAACGTTTGTATATGACGTCAGGAGCCCATGTTCTTAAGAGTCCCAGCCTGGGGGTGCTGCATTTGGGGAGAGGGTGCCGGGGAGGGCCGGCTGCTGTCGGAGTGGTGGGTGCACTATTTAAGGGACACATTGTCAGCGCTGACCCTCCTGACATGACCCGGTTGGCAGGGGTGCGGGGTGGGGAGCGACTAAAACACCAAGCGGAGACAGCTGCTACCGGGCACCAGGGGCGCCAGGCACCGGCTTGCAAAGAAAAACAAGTTATATCAGAGATGCTCGCGCTGGGGACTGGGGTTGGCGACAATTCCCAAAGGTGGCAGGAAGGAAGTTCGCGCTTGAGTGTCAGTTTTGTGCTTGCTATGTCCTTGACGCTCTGGGGACCTTGGTGGAGCGAGGGCTGCCCCTCCCTGGGCCGGCTGCGCTGCGCGAAAAGCACCTTGGCGGGGGTTTGGCGGCGCAGGCCTGGAAGCCGGCGTCTCCTCCGGGTGCAATTCACCAGCTCGAAACCCTAGGGAGCACCGGGCCTCTGGGATCGTAAGCGTCCGGGGTCCAAGCCCGCCATTTGGAGAGGAGACGCTCTGCCCCCATTTGCCCCTGCCACCCTCCCAGCCCCCCATTTCAGAAAATGTGCCAAAACTGTGAGATTCGGGGTGCTAAGGCCTCCAGAACTTCGTCACGTCCGCGGGACAGAAAGTGTGCACTTTGGGCGCTTGGCCCCGCTCTCCGACCCAAGCAAGTTATTTTCACCCCTGCCCAGTCTACAGCCAGACCTGGGCCTTGATTCTCCAGGGGCCTGGGGCCTGCGGTTGCCCTGGGCGGCGTTGCCCCAGAACTCGGCACCGGTGTTTTTTTTTTTTTTTTTTTTTTTTTGCGCCCTCTGCACCCCTTCGCCACTTTCTGGACAGAACCCATCTCTCCACTCGCTGAGCCCTCGGTTTCCATCCGGAACCAAAGAACTGGAAGAAAAAGGGGGGGGGGGAGGGGGCAAGGAGGACTTTGCTTCGGTTGCTGGAAACTGGGAGGGTCGAACCAGGCAACAGCCTTCGGTCTCGGTGCCCTCACCCGGTCCCCACCTGCAGTCCTGCACTGCTCTCGGCCTTCACGCCTGTGTCATAAAAGCACAGCAAGTGCCAGGGACGCTAGGAAAAGATCTGAGGCCGGTGGAGGAAAGACGGAGACACTCCAAGCCCTATTCTTTGCTCCTCCACTCTGCTGGACAGGGAAACGCTGACCCCTGAGCGCGACTGCCCTGCCAGCCCTGGCTCATGCCCACGCGGTGGTAATTCCCTCTCCCTTTCTCCCTCTCCGTTTTCTTCTCGGTTCAGATCCGGATGAGAACTTGCTATGTCCTCCGGGCTGGCCGAAGGCATTTCAAACAGGGTTTTCCATGCCCAACCCATTTCTCTTCAACTGCCTAAGAACAAAGGCCCCCAAACCCTCGGTCTTAGCTCTGAGTATTTCAGGGCACAGAACAGCGTGGGGCGGGGATTGGAACGCCGAAATAAAAGTTATACTTTTACATTACACGGGGAATGCACGAAGACATTGACATGTTCTTGTATGGAAAAAAAAATGCCTAAAACACCATCTAAAACCCAGAACACGTCCATTGATTTCTCTACATCCGGGGACAGCAGCAGCCTGCAACAACAGGGAGGTACCCCTCCACCTGAATCAGGTGAGGAGAGCGGATTCTGGATTCCAGCTGGGCTTGAATTCTGACTCTATAGTTTTCCCAGGGGTGATCTGGAGTGACCTAACTAACAGGAATAAAAGTTGCACACACCTTTTAGGGTTAATTGTGGGGCTCAGGGAGGTCACTTTGGGGGGGGGGTACTTGAACGAGTGCCTGGCACGTGCTTACACTTCTTCTATGCCAACTCTTTTTATTGTTGTTACGTGCGCTTGGAAGGCCGACATCTGTAACGTATACTTCTTGATTATACGCATCTTGATTATAAAACAACAAAATGCATCCACATCCGGAACTGTCTTGCGCATGAACTTATAAATCCAAATTGAAAAGGACGTCTGCAGATGGAGCACGCAGGAGCCCACGCAAACACACACACACACAGCCTCCTAACACCTGCAGTTCCTGGTCCCCAAGCGCAAACACCCAGAGAGCTACCCATAGATACACAGGGCCACTGTCCACGATAGCCCAGGTCGCCAGCTCTCCCTCGACAGCCACTTATTTGACTGACTGCCCGTGAGGTCAGATTTGGAAACCAGCGAGGCAGAAAGCGCAAAATTGCGAAGCGTTTCCAGCCTCTTACAGCGCCCCAAGGCGGCTGCCTGTCTGCGGGCTTAGGGGGGAAGGTCAGAACCTGGAT
>NW_006159813.1:8025099-8026131 GCF_000334495.1 Tupaia belangeri chinensis | reverse complement strand
TACACGACCGGGAATTTTTCCCACAAAGAAAGGGTGGGTCCCAGGACAGCCAAGATAGAGGCTCTACTGTTGCGCGCGTGCACATACGCCCGCTCGCAAGCACACACCCGGCTCCTTCGGGGTTGCTGGAACCCGAGAGCAGGCAGCGCAGGGTCGTGACCCCTGCCTCTTCCCCAGCGCGCCCTTCGGCCCCGGCAATTAGCGCCGGGAGGTCAGCAGGCACCCGGACGCCTTTCCCCGCGGCTCAAAGCGCAGCAAAAGGCGACCCACCCCCTCCTCTCCGCGGGTCTCAGACGCCAGGGCGCAGCCAGGCTTGGAGCCGACCTTCCCGACGGGCGGGGGCCAGAGGGCTCCGGCCAGCACCCGCATTCGTCACCCTATATCTACAAATCTCCAAGTCACTCGGGCCTGCGGGCTGCGGGAGCCGATCCCCATGCAGAGCCGTGCCCTTTGTCCCTGTAGACGTCTAGAGTTGGAAAGAGAGCGAGCATCCGGGCAAAGGAAGGGTGCGTCGGGGAAAGGATTTGGGGTGTATTGGAAAGGCGGTTTTCTTTACCCATCAGGAATTCAGGTTATCTCCTGCCGGGCGGGGTCCGAGGTAGGGGTTTATAGGACACTGTTTTTTTTTTTTTTTCCTTTTTTTTTCTTTCCAAGGGGCTTGGCGAGAGAATTATGAGCAAGGATCCCTTCCCTGCGTTTCCTAACTTTCTTTGTAAACCCAGAGGAGGGAAGAACTGTTTTTCTCATCTGGGGCCCAAACAGGAGTGAAAATGATATTCAGGAAAGAGAGGAGGGCTGCTTCTTCCGAAGCGGAGGATGGGCGCGGGGTGGGGGGTGGGGGGGAGCAGAGTGCAGACTGGGGTAGGGGGAGGTGGCTCCTTAGCCATGAAGCGCCCAAGTTCCGGAACCCGGGAGGGGGCTGGAGTGCAGAGCAAGTGGCGGCGACCAGGGGCGCATTCGTGGGCCAGACAGATAGGTGGCACTCGAAGCCCGGATAACAGGCTAAGGCGCCGGCCCCGAGTGGCGCAGGGG
>NW_006159813.1:8008058-8024912 GCF_000334495.1 Tupaia belangeri chinensis | reverse complement strand
AGAAGGAAAGCCGGGGGAAGCGGCTGGGCATAGGTCTACCGGACACTGTCCCCGAATTTGGAGGGTAGGGATGGGAGGAACGAGGAACGGAAGTAAATTTGGACTGCGGAAAGGGGAGCATTTCATCCCTTTTTGAGGCTAATTCCCCCCCAGTTCGGTAGTGCGCAACTGGGCGCCGCAGACCAACTGCTGGCTTCTCCCGGCGCGCGTTCTCGTCGTGCGGAGAACCAGCCCCACTTCTGCAGCCGCTGCGCGTAGGGCGCGAGCCCTGTATATCTCCAGGCCCTTAGGGGGTTACAGCTTTAGCTCAGGTCGTCCGAGGCCCCCATCCGACCTTGATCATCTTTCCAATACCCCCGCGACCCCGACAGTGCAGGAGAGGCTGTGGGGGACCCCACGTGCCTGGTTGCAGATGGAAAGGGCTTAGCCCTGTTCTCCAAAAGGTCTCCACCTGGATCCTTTTCCAAGCACAGAATGAGAGAGGGGAGGAGAGGGGAGTCCTTCTCCCCCTCCATTCCGAGGCCCCCATCCGACCTTGATCATCTTTCCAATACCCCCGCGACCCCGACAGTGCAGGAGAGGCTGTGGGGGACCCCACGTGCCTGGTTGCAGATGGAAAGGGCTTAGCCCTGTTCTCCAAAAGGTCTCCACCTGGATCCTTTTCCAAGCACAGAATGAGAGAGGGGAGGAGAGGGGAGTCCTTCTCCCCCTCCATTCAAGAGGCCCGAGGCCCGAAGGTGACAGGGACACGGGGCCTGTCTGGCGGGCTCTTGGGGTGGGGACACCTCGGAGGCCAGGGGCGGGGGTGGGGGAGGGGGGAACGGGACGAAAAGACTGACACGGTCTCACCATTTTTTTTTTTTTTTTATTGAATGTTTCAAAGATAAATTGAACTTCAAAAGGCAACTCTCCAAACTGACTCGAGACTTGTTGGCGGGGGTGGAACTGGGTGAGGATGTCAACCTCCTAGGGGACTTTTTTCTTGCAGGGGGTTAACTATGCGCCCTGAAATTACCTTTCCCTTGCAAGGCGAGCGTCCCTCCTTCCTCGCGTGACAGTTAAATTTGTGAGGAGCTGGCCTGGCTTTGCACGCTCAGCTCGGCTGGTGGGGCCTCCTAGGGGTGGGTGCCTTGAGCCAACCTAGTCGGATTGGAGTTACAGGGACTGCCGCGCCTGTGCGCGCGCGGAGGGGGTCGGTGTTCGGTCTTGTCGATTTCCACATCCCCAAAGATTACAGGTGGCCATTGAAGGTCTGGCGCCAAGGGGATTCTGCCAGTCTTCGCCCACCCACCCCACTCACACCCCCAAAAAAACTACGCTGGAGCACGGAGGGTGTTTTTTGGTTTTGTTTTTTTTTTTCTCGAATCCCCCATATCGATGTTCCAAAGGAGAGCGGACTTACAACATTAACTGTCCGTACTGCACGAACTAAGTTTTGGTGGGGTTTGCATGGGAGAAGCTGACTTAGCGGGGCAGTCTTTTTCGATGAAAACTCCAGGATCTGAAATAACGATTTTTCTTCTGAATTCTCATCAGGCCCCCTTTCCCTCTCCCATCTGGCTTCCTAATTTGAAGGAAAAGTAAGTTCAGGTTGAAGTTAGCTTCCGTCGCGCGCGCGGAGTAAGGGACTTTTGTTTTTAGCTTGGTAACTTGAGTGACATCTCATTTTTGTTCACTGGGGGCGGTCTTAATTATTTAAAGGCGAAGGGGAAGAGGGTACGGAAAAAAACGCCAGAAGACATTGAATCCTTTTCTAACTTTCTACCTTTAGGGAAGGTTCCCAAAGAAAGCATTTAACACAAAGGCCCAAAGATATTTCAATAAAAATTTATTGAAATTTCACTGATGTAGGACACTGGGGGGTACAGAAAGCAAAAAAACAAAAAAACAAAAAAACAAAAAAAAACTCATCAACTATCACACAAAATATACCTTCATGAATTTTTGTTTTTAAACCATCTCTCAGCACCTGACCTTTGAACTCTCTCTCTCTGCAGGCACCAGTTGGAAACACCATTGATTATTGACAACACTAGTAAATCTCACTTTGTTTTGAGAAAATCAGGGTACAAATGCAAAAGAAAAATTAGTCTAATACACAGCCTCCACACTGCTCTACAGCAAGCTCAGAACCAGTTAAGAGTTTAAGGAATTTGCAGTGGAGCTGGAAAGTGGCACCCACTTTGGGTTTAAAGAGAAAATAGGACCCTCTCCATTTGGAATATTTAAAAAAAAAACAAAAACCAAACAAGTTTGCAGACCACTCTTTTGTAAAGTGTGTTTGGTGTTGGTGCAGAAAATGAGTTTTCTCATGCTAACAGCAATTCTGGGACCTGGAAATAAAACTGACAAAAGAATAAAAGAAGAAGAAGAGGAGAGAGAGAACACAAAACCTGACAGTTGCAATTCTATTTACATAGAGCTATGTACAATGTCAATAAATTAAAGTTTAATTTTCTGAGCATTCATATTCCACCTATTTACAAGAGTTATCAAATAATTACATAAATACTTTGTCTAATAGTCTCGCTTCTTTATTATTTTTTTTAAAACCTTGTTATTGCATATACAGGACAGAGAAAGGACTGTCAAAGAGGGCAGATGTGAGTTCTGCTGCAGAGTTTAGATCAAATAAATTCTTTTTTTTGGGGGGGGGGCGCTTTCTCTACCCCTTCCGTTCAAGATCCTCCTCCATTGGTCTTTCTCATTCGAGGGCTCAGGATTGGAGAAAAGGTGTGGGGTTATGATTTTTATTTTTCCTCTCTAAAAGCAAGCGTTTGAAATTTAAAAAAAAAAAAAAAACCACAAATACATGACTGTGGAATCATGCAAGAAGAGACCTACAGCGGCTCTTAACACATCACAAGAATATTAAAAAGACACAGATTTCCTTAATAGAGACTAAACAAATGTGGCGGGGATTTCCCTTCCCAAACAATCTGCTCAGAGATCCATGGAGAACTGATAGGCCAGTCACTCTGAAGTGGGGTGAATCTTCACAAACAGAACCGTGTTCAATGTGATTCCTTTGTCTCCCTTAGTTTTAAAAAGTGGCATTTGTTTTCATTTCCACTTGACACGGCGAAGGAAAATATATACAGAAATTCCGTCTGAGGGAAATGCTTTCAACACCTCCCCTCCTGGTGGGTTTAGTACCCTTTTCTCCAGACCAGCCTTGCTGGAAGTTACTCTGGACATTAAGTGAATTGACTCCTGCCCCTAGTAGCTCCATGTGGCAGAAGTTTCTGAGCCCCCCTCCCCCAGATCTGGGCCAGACCCTGGATATATAAACCACGCCAAGACAACAGGGCCTGTCTCTAGAACATTCTTGCATCTTCTCTTGAGGGAGTCCTGCACCCCTTCCTAGCCGGGATGCCGAAGGAAGGGCTTAACCCCGACAGGGGCCTGCGGTTTATTTTACATCATACAAAGTGCACTGCAGACTGGACTGGACTGGAATGAAGAGACATCTCTGGGGAGGGACTTATGGGGATGCACTGCGGGACCTGTCCGGCTTGGCTTCCAGGCCGCTGACCAACCGCTGGATACTCTGCAGTTCGCTGGTGGCTGCCTCTTTGTCAGAGCAGAGTTTGGGGGACAAGGTCGACGCGCTGGCGGAGGGAGTGGCAGAGAGGGTGGGGGCGTTTTACAGCCACGGAGGCTGGGCTGGCGGCCAGGGCAGTGGCTTTGGCGTCCAGGGGCCCCATGGTGGCTGCCATGGATGGCAGCGCGGTGGTGAGAAGGCTGCTGCTGTCGGGGACCGGCACCGGGATGGAGTAGGGGCTGTAACGCAGCCTGGGTCGCATGGTGTTCAGATTCAGGAAGGGGTGGCGGTGCACAGAGCTGGAGGCGGCTGCAGCAGAGGCGGCGGCAGCAGCTGCCATGTACGTGTAGGGGTAAGGAAAAAGGCTTCCGAAAGGCGACATGGCCAGGCCCTGGGGAAGGAAGAAAGGCAGCAGGAACGTCAGTGGAATGAGTGCTGCAGGGATGGGGGGGCCCTCCTCCATCTCCTCCCCGTCACCTCCTTTGGCTCACCATAAATCCCTTCCCCTTTTAGGGCCAAAGAGGATTGAGGACAACTCTGACTTCTCTAGTTTCACATCTTAGTGGGGTCACCCTAGGCCAGGTCCTAACTTGCTGAGCCTCAACTTTAGAGGAAAACTACCAGGAAATTGTTAGGCCTGCAATAAGGTGCCCTGCTTGGATCACAGGATGCCCTGAAAGTCCCCCAGGAGGCTCAGGTGTACCACCTGTTCAATGGGTCCACAGTGGCAGAGGGAAAACCAGAGGGCATACTTTATTTGACATAATTTCATCATTCTTGTTCCCACCCACTAGAACTCCCTCCCACTCTAATTCTAGAAGTTTCTCCCCCCCCCAAAAAAAAGGGGGAGAGAGGTAAGTAAAAGGATGTTGGTTCTAAGCATAGACCAAGACATTACCCAGCCTGATAGCTGGTGTTACAGGTGAACAACTGAAGCAGGCTCCAGGGGGTTAGCAATTCACTCAGTGAGTGGCAAAATCAGGGTTTAAAATGCAGGCACTGGCCCAGCAGGTGGAGTGGAGGTTAAAGCCACTGGAGCCCAGTAGCAATGTTTGAGTTCTAGACCAGGTAGATTGAGATCCGTTAGGCTGGGCACCTGTGCATGCCCCAAATCCCAAGAGGAGAATGGAGATGGGATTGTGATGTGGCCCCTGGGGTAGGGTGCTTTCTCGCTGTTCCCCAACCCCTCCAAGCACAGGCACCCTGGTCTAGGCCAGTTTTCTCTGTGCTATACCGGGAGGAATCATCAGTGGCCCCTCATCCCCTGATGACGGTCCCTAGGGGAAGCCAACAGGGGAGATGGTGGGAACTGAGAAAGGCCAAAAAACCAACACATTTCTCAGCTCCATCCTCCCCAGAGAAGGGTGCCAATCTTGCTTCTTGGCTCAGGGAAGGGAGTTGAATTTGCTCAGACAAAACAAAAGGCAAAACAAACAAACAAACAAACAAACAAAAAAACATGCAGAAACTTCCCAGCAGCCCTGCTCTGAGCTCAGTTTCTAGCGCCCAGGACTTCCCAGGCTGCCTGGCCCAGCTGTCTGAAGCACACAAGCCACCACAGTCCCTGTGAGTCTCCCTCCTCTGACACTTTCCACATGTGCACCAACCATTAACCCTTTGGGGGAACAGGCTGGCCTGCTTGGAGGGGAGGAATCCGAGGGAGAAGTGCTCTGAATTAGGAACACAAGGCTGCCAATTGCCAAACAGAACGCCCCCCTCCAAGTCCCCTCCCCAAGGACAGATGTCCCTCTTGTCTGATTTTCTGAAGCTAAAATTAAAACCCCTGAAAAAGTTCCTACAGTCAGACGGCTGGGCTATAGTCAAGACCCACCCCACCGTGGACAAGCTCTGTGACCTTGGGCACGTTACCCACCCTCTCTGGGCCTCTCCTGGTTCAGCTCGAAAGGAGACATGACAACAGTTAAGACTGAAGGGTTCCATCAAATGAGTCAGAATAGACAGGGACTTAGACAAAGGCCTGGTACAAAATGCATGCGGTGTGTAGCTACCACTACTACCTGCCTCTGTCAGAACCCTAACCATAGGGAAAAATTTGCAATTTTTTTTGTAAGGGAGTGAGGTCATGATGACTCAGTGAGATAAGCCTTGTCCCAGTAATGGCTTATTATCATTATCATTATTATTATTTAAAGGTCCCAGGCAAGGCTTCTGGGTGAGGTCAGGGACTCAGTGCAGGAAAAAGAGAGCCCCTGGGGGGAGGGGCTGGAGCTGAGTTGGGGGAAGGGTCAGTACCTGAGAGGCCAGGACGTGATGCTGGAGGTGGAAGGGCAGGGTGGCCGCAGACGCCCCCGACAGTCCCTGTGCAGCAGCAGCAGAGGCCATGACAGTGGAATCCAGACCCGAGACACCCGTGGAGGCCCCGGACACTGTGGCCAGCAGCGGCCCCATGCCGGCTGCCACGCTAGAGAAGGCACCCCCCATGGCAAACTGGCTGGGGTGCAGGAAAAGCGGGTGCCCGTTGAAGAACTGCTGACCAGCCAAGCTGGGGGCGAAACCCAGGCCAGGCAGGGGGCCCTGGGCCAGGTGCGCAGCCGCATCGGTCTGCACCGTGAGCGGCGCGAAGGCTTCCTTGCCCGGCAGTGCGCGTACTTCCTCGACCTTGGACGTGGCTATGCCCTCGCGGCCCGGGCTTCGGCGCTCCTCCGCGCCCAGGCTGCGGGTACTAGAGGAGATGGTGGCCGGGCTGTGACGCGAGTCAGGCGATGCCTTGTCCAGCCGTCCGCTGTCCCGAGGCCGGCCACTGGGCTCTGCCGCAAAGAGGTGCGCCTTGACCGCCGGGCTATGCTTGTCGCGGCTCGGCTCCTCCGAGGTGGTGGTAGAGATCTTGGCCGCGTCACCGGCCTCCGGGCCCTGCTCCTCTTTGCTTTCGGCCTCAGCGTCACTCTCTCCCTCGCTGGGACACAGATCTACCACAGGAGAAGGAAACAAGCAAGGTCGAAAGGGGTTAGCTATGGAGTTGGCAAGTGGCCTGGTTGTTAAAGGCGCTGGACTCCCACATGGCTGACAGAGGTTCAAATCCTGGACCTGGTGGCTCGCTTTCTCACTTCCCCTCTCTCTCTTTCTCTGATCAAATGGAAAATAATAATAATAAATTTAAATAGAATAATGAAAAAAAGAAAGAAAGGGGTTAGCTTCAATCTGGGCGATGCAACCCTAGTTCCCAAGTTCGAACCCCAGCTCCACTGCTCTGGAGCTGTGTAACCTGAACAAGCTACCTAACCTCTGCAACTCAGTTTTCTCATCTGCAACATGGGGATGATGATACTGCTGAACAATTCTGTTACAAAAATCAATGAGGTAATAATGAACTGAAAGCGTTTAACTCGCTTGGATAGACACTGCCTTCCCACAGCACCCCGCAACTGGGTATAACAAATTTCTCTTTTGATTTTACAAGCATCTTAACTCCTACTAGGTCAGACAAAAGATTTACGTACCATTTCCCCCAGGTCAATTGCAATTTGGGGGAGGGTGTCTTTTTGTTCTTTTTCTTTTTTTTTACAAATTCACTTTTTAAAAATCAAAACTAGTTGACTCTAAAACTCACTGCTGAGACAATTTCCAGTTACTATCAGCGTCTCTGTGCAGTCAGCAATCAGTATCGGCACTTGGCACAAATATCAGAATTAGGCTGGAAGGATTGGTTTGGAGAGGACCCCAACATCTGGGGTGGGCCACGGCAGACATCAACACCCCTCCCCCATCAGGCAGACTCAATGGCACCTTTTCTGGGTTTGCCCAGTCCCTGCAGACAGGGCCCAGGACAAAACAATCATAGATTGTGTTCTGCTTTTTACCACACCTTCTGTGGGTGTCCTATCCAAAAAATAAATAAATAAATAAAAAGGTAAAGGAGATCTTATTTTATGTTTAAAGCTTAAATAGATTGAAGGCATGAAGGACTTCCATTTTATTTCACTTAAAAACAGGTTTCTTCCTGTTGAGAAAGAGAGTATGTGTGTGTGTGTGTCTTCCCAAATAAATAACACTTGCTCCTTAAACACAGGAAACTGATTGGGGATTTAAACCATCCCATCCACTCCCACTCCCAGTACAGATCCCCAGTTCTCCACCACCTCCCTCCCCAGGGCCAATTGCTACTCCATTGAGGGATGTATTCTCAGCCAGCTCTGTTCCAGGGGCAGAGAAACCCTCCCATCTCCCCAGCTCAACACATGTTCACCTGGAGTTCAAAGATGGAGACAGTTTTGGTTGGAGAGAAGAGAGTGTAAAGACAAAGCAAGGAGGGGACCAGCAGGTGGCATAAAGATTAAGGCCCCAGACTCTATGGAGACAGTTTTGGTTGGAGAGAAGAGAGTATAATGACAGAGCAAGGAGGGGACCAGCAGGTGGCATAATGATTAAGGCCCCAGACTCCCATGTGGCATGGCTGACTGGAGTTCGAGTCCCAGACCTGGGGGTTTGCTTTCTCATTCTCCCTTTCTCTTTCTGCCTCTCTCTGGTCAAATTCAAAAATAAAATGAAATAAATGAATCTTTAGAAAGACAAGAGTGAGGAGGGGGGGAGAGAGGGAAGGAGGAGATACTGATTCCATCTTTAGAAAGACAAGAGTGAGGAGGGGGGGGAGAGAGGGAAGGAAGAGATACTGCTTCAGGTACATTTTCAAAGCTAAGCTCCTCAAGACACACACCCTCAGCCAAAGAAGGGTTTGCAGGAAGGAGCTCTGAGCCCTCCTTATTCTTATTCTTATTCTACTTAGGAAGCAGGAACACACCTGCTAGTCCCCTTTGAACTTTGGCTCCATTTATAGACATCAAGAAGAATCTGCAGCATTTTAAAGGGTAAATCCCCCTGACTCTTCCAGGTCATGATGACCTGGAGTCATCCCATAGGTTTACCTTTGAGGTTTGAGGTCCCCACAGTGGACACCGCTGGAGAGGAGGCCTGGGCGAAGCAGTTGAAGGCTGCCTGTTCACTTGAAGACTCATCGGAGGTCCCATTCTCCTTCTTGTGTCTTTCATCAAATACTCTCACGGACTGCAGGGTGAGCTGTTTTCTGAGGCAGAAGCCCACACCCAGTGTTACCAAAGGTAGCATACATGTCCCTTCTTTGTTTCTTGACCCTTTCCAAAGCAGCACACACACGCACCTCACCCAGCCTGCCGCCCACAGACAACACCAATTCTCTGAAATCTGCCTGCCCCAGGGCAGCCACACAGACTCAAGCATTGTTCTTGACCCTCTAACTGGACTGAAGAGAGAGGAAGGAAGAAGGCTTCAGTTGCATTTATTCAAGATCAGGGTTTCCCTAGAAAAGGCCATTTGGCCTGGGCTGTAAAATCTTGTTTCAAGTCAAGAAGGGGGCCAGAACTGGCCAGAAAACAGTGGAGCTGCCGGCCTTCAGGAAGAAGAACCGAGTGCCTGGAGCAGGGAACACGATGTGGTCTGACCCCAGCCGACCAGACTCCTGGATGGTTGCTAAGACCTCAAGGAAGTGGTTATTTCATGGTGCACTTTACAGTTTTCATTTCCCCAACCTATTCATTGGGATAAAAATCTATTCGGATGTTAGAAATTATTTTTTAAATGTCCACCCCCAAGGGGATAGGTTCAACATTTGGGATGATTTTCTGGCTTGTAGAAATTCTTTGAACAGGGACAGAGGAGGGGAAGGCGTTTTTTACGTACCCCCCTAGTTGTCTACTTCATGCAAAATGGTACATACACCCTTGAAAGAGAGAGGGAGCCATAGATATCTCGAAGGACCCAATCCTGTTTGATGGGATTGGGAAGACAAAATGGCAAAAATTCCAAAGATTCTGTGAATGGTTTGGTCCTTTTCTGGAACCTGCCCAGAAGGAATTTAAATTCATTAGAAATTAATAGGCATCCCTATATCATCGGATTGTTTTTCTTCCAGCGACAACTGGTATAGCCTGATGAAAGACCTTACAGGTCACAAGAAGGAGGTCGAAAAAGTATATACTGACATTTGCAGACATGCGTGTGTGTAAGGGGGTTATTTTTCCACACGCTCAGTGTGAACGCTTACATGCTTACATCAGCTTCTAACTGCTTGAGAGTTGGAGCCTAGAAAAGGGACTTTTTTTCCTAAAAGACTTGAGACTACATAATGACCTCAACTCACCTTTTCTCTCTTCTGCCATTTCCAGTGTCCCGGAACCCTTTTGCAAAAGGATTGTTGTCTATTTTTAACTGAGTTATCTAGAAGAGACATAAGCAAGACAGAGACATGGGGTTTAGTTTCCAGAATGGTTTGGGGGGCGGGTGTTCTTCCCACCTCGATAGTTTTCTAGAAACTTGACTGCTACAAACTACAGAGATCATGACAGAAGTTTAGAGAGGACTGAGAAAAATCAAAGGAAACTATTAAGGCTCAAGGCTCCCACAAGACACTAAACCAGGAATTGTAGGCTGAAATGAACGCCGCAAGAAACCCTCTTCTTTGGACAGCCAACAGCTTGGGTTTAGAAATGGAAACGTCGTCAAAAGTTGTCAAGAGAGACAACCTGTCGGTCCTAAAATTATGCTTTCATTTTGATTTTCTTATACAGTGCAATTAATCATAAAATAAGTTAGGCATACTCCCCTGCCTGCAAACACACACACAAACACACACACACACACACACACACACTTGCACAGTACCACTCCAAACTTTTCCATGAATCTAATAAACTGATTTATGGGATTTTGCTTCCCCTGTACTGGAGTGAGTTTGATTTTTTGCTTGGAGGGAGGGAGGTGGTGGCTTGAGGAATTACAATATTGACAATTACAGATTTAAAAGGACTGAATGACCGCTAGAGACATTTGTTTTCATTTATATGCTCTGCCACTGCCATTAGGTGGAGAAAGCCAGAGGCCTCTTTGTCTGATCAAAATGCTACATTTTATTATTACATTAACAACTTAGTTTCACGGGATTCTGGGTCTAGAGGGAGCACGCATTTCGCACGCTGCGGAAAAATGCCAGACTATGTAATCTTTCAAATCCCTTTCCTTTGAGGGGGAGAAGTTATACATACAGAGTTACTCAGAGGTAGAAAAGGGAACCCATTGGTTGTATTCTTATTCAGAGAATAATTTGTTGAATGCTGCCTGCTGGATTTCAGGTTTTGCCCTGGGCAGGGAGAAGAGGTCATTAATGCCTTAATCTCAGACTAAAAAAGATTGATCTGGAACACCCCCATCACATAGCCAGAGAGGACCAGCTGACAGTGATGTGAGTTCAAATTGCAGAGTGTTGTCACGTAGACAGACTCTCCCAGAGGTCCAGGTTTCAGAAGTGGAAGGACAGGGATCCACAGTCCCTCCCTGACCCCATAATGGCCTGCTAACAACCAAAGTGGGAGCTGGTAAATCAGGGGCGAATCTGTGTTTCTGTATTCCATGTTCTTGACCTTCTCAGGCAACCATAGTTCTAGATACCAGGGTGCTGCCCCATTTGGGGGATTCTTCTAACCCCCAGCTTTGGGCCCAATAGAGAATAATACTTCATCTACAGTGGTGACTTGGGCCACTTGAACTCAGAGCCTCAGACAACTCGACTAGCAAGACCCCGTCTGTGATCAGGATAGTTTTTTCAAACACACACACACACACACACACACACACACACACACCATAAAAAACACAGCAGCATAAAAGGTAATGAAAACCAGACCAGCTACTCAGGATTCCTGGCTAGAGGAGAAAAGCTGGTCTCTACCACAATTCTCCTCCCAGAATCCCGAATGGCTTTTGCCTTCAATTTTGAGCAGGTTTTCTTTCGAATCTGATTTCTCGATCCTTCTTCCTGAAGGGGGGAAGAGGATGAACCTTGAGACAAAACAGGACAAAGCCCAGGAGTGGGGGGCAGGAGGGAGGGGACATCAGGGACAATAGTTATGAGAGCTTCTCTCCGGTAAAAATCAGGCTGGTCTTTTTTTAAAAAAAACTCCTCATTGGATGACTTAACTGATCCAGAAGTTTCTTTTCCTGCTCCCTCCGAGTATCAGCGCCTCTTTCCCCGAATTCTGACCCCCTCCAAGGTCAAATCACCAGAGAAAACTGGAAGACTCTCATCTCAATTTTCATGGAACCTTCTCACGCAGATCCAAAGCAGTTTAAAGGGGAGGAAGAATACCACCACTATTAAAGAAAGCCCCCTTCGGTTGGTTACCTTATCGTTCTGGTATGCAGTTACAGCGATGAACTCGGTTTCGGGGAACAAGTACGTCCGAAATGTACTATAAGGAAGTTTCAAGATATCGTTGGCTCTTACAATGTGGAACCGGGGCTGGTATTTGTGCATGGAGTTCAGTATGGTCTGCAGAGGCAGGGAAAAGGAGACAGACAAAGGATTTAGCAGGACAAACGGGATCTTAGGACCCCTGCCAGGCTGACATCTCCCCACCGCAGGGTACCACGCTTGGCCCGAGCCCACCTCCTTGGAGTACCTCCTTGGGTACATTTTGCTCCACAGATGTTATCTTCTGGAGAATCCAAATTGCTCCTTAATTTCCAAAGGGGTCCCCCCCACCCTCAACCATCTAAGGTTCATTCGTACCTTGAACCCTAGCCTACCTGGGAACCAAAACTATAATTCCCCTGCCACGTTGCGTGATCACTTGGGAAGGCCAAAGTCTTAAAAGATAGAGAAAAACATGCATTTTAATTTACAAAATGATTCAGTACTTAAGCGCCCACTAATTGACGAGCCCAATCCACTTAAAGCCCTGAGAGGCTGAACTCTAGAGAGAGGAATATTTATGCCTTAATCAAATCAAGGGCTTCAAATGCAATTCCTGCCCGCTGAAGATATTTCCGTGCCATTCACGTCTTCCTGGGCCTAATCTTTCTGCTTATTCCTCACTTATCACTCTGTTTATTTTATTGAAAATGTTGTGGGGGGTGCAGAAGGGGTAAAAAGTTCCTTGCCTGACGTTCACAGCAATCCAAGTCTTCCAAAAGTTTCTAAGCACCCGCTCTTCGAATTCACATATACCCTCCTCCGTGCACACACACACGTCGTTTTGATATCAAAAGACCTAAGCCTTATTTCTAGGAAACCCGACTTTTGCCTCAGTTCATTTCTTTTTCAATAAAAGAAAATACGTTTTGAAGGACATTATGCAGACCCTGTGCACCAACCGAGTCAAGCCTCCAAAACTTAAACGGCTCTCAAGAAAGAATATGGCTGGCTTCAAAACAGAAGTTAAGACATTTGAAAACAACACATATCCTTTAGGAACACAGAGCTTTAAACTGTATTTTAGCTCTTAATGATTGGTTTCTATTATAACTATCGTCAGGTCAGGCAGCTACCAAGGATCTGGAATGACTACAGGACACAAGCTCTGAGCTGCTGAAGTTTTCTCGTCCCTGTTTCTTTTAAAACGCCAGGCCTTCCATGCTCCAGACAGAAACACCCTGGAATCCTCTCTCCCGTCCTGCAGGGGAATCAGGAGGAGTTCGCTATGTTTAGCAGCAGAAAGCAAGAGAGAAGTCTGAATGGAGACTCAGGAGTTTATACAGACTGGAAAAGCAGTGCACCTTTGGTCGAGTTAAAGGAAAAGTTTTACTGAAGGGACCGGTGAAACTTACAAATCCATGTTTGTCCGAAATGTTGTTGGTGAGTTTCAATTTGTGGAAAGTGACGACTTTGGACATCCACTGTTCGCCGGTGGCAGGGCTGTCTGGGTGAATATACATTCTCTTTGGCATTTCAGGGTCGGCCTTACCCGCCACCATCCACCGAGAATTGTGGAATTTATATCGACAGTCATCGGCAGCTATAATGTCCATCAATAAAATGTATTTGGCTTTTTTATCCAGTCCAGAACATCTTACTTTAAATGGAGGAAACATTCGCCTACATACAGGAGAACAGAAAAGGACAAAAGAGAAAAGTAAATCACTCCAAATCGCTCAGGGTTGATTTCCCATTCATCTTAAAACTCGGTAAACCAAACTGTCAGCTTTCTATCCTGAGGAATAAGTGAATATTTTTCAGAGGGACAAACGGGCAGCAAAATTGTTTTCTTCCACACAAAAGGCTTACCTATGCCTCCTCGGTGTGTATTTAAATGTCCTAAGATTCAACACAAGTCCGCTGTGCACGGAAATCTATATTGTCTAATCATTTCTTTCAACTACGTCTCCCCTCTGTGTGACTTTACAGAGGGCCTTCTTCCTAGAGAAATTATTGTTTGAGGTTTTAGGGTTCACCCCCCCTCCCCGTGGGTATCTGCTTCTAAGCAGCTTGGGGTGAAGATGTTTAATGGAGCGGGCCAGAATTTTCCAACACTCACTGATGAGAAAATGTTAAACTTATTAAGGAAATACACATCAAGTTGCACCCCTCCCTGGTCTAGAACAGCAGTCCCGCTGCTGGCGAAATGAAACTGGACTTCAGTGAGTTCTCAGAACAAATTTTTGCAGCTTAAGGTAGACTCCAGGGCCTGATAACCCGATTGCCTGTCAAGCTGCTAACCACATTCCCCTACGCCTAAGGCCCGTCCAAAACTGCAAGACCGTGCCAACGAATTGCTGTTAATTTCACTAAAGTGTTGGCATTCTGGACTCTTGACTTAGAAGGAAGCCCTTTACTGTGAAACTGCCTAAATGTCTCGTGGGTTTGAGGATTTTGTCAAACTTTGGCCTCATTAGGCTTGCAAAGAGACAGAATGTTGAACACATCAAAAGCAGAATTTTATTTTTACACCCATTGAATTTTATTCTATTCCATTTACAGACTTGAATGGCCTTAAAAAAAAAGAAAGAAAAAGCAGTGATTTTAAATCTTCTCTTCCAGGCAGGTCTGGCGAGGCCAAAACCTCTACATAGTATGTAAAATATAGTTTATAATATTCACACTCCCCACTGGTTCTTTAGGTCTGCAAACATAATCTTAATTATCCCAAATTGCCTGCTGAGATCTCCCTCCGGTTATAGACACGTGAAGGAGTCTGGACAAACAAACCAAAAAAACGCCCTTGGGTTTCTTTCTGACCCTGGCAGTGGCCGGCTGAGGCCCCCCTCCAGACCCAGAGGCTAGGCTGAAAGGGCAGCGAGGGCGGGGGACTAGTGTCAAACCAGTCCCTACCTCGCCGAAGAAAAAGGTTTTCCGTTTTTCTCTCTCCGAGAACAAAATTTAAAAAGATGAAAGCATAACATTAACAAAGAAAGAAGGCTATTCCAGAAAGGCTGGGAGTGAACTTCTTGCAGTGGTAGGGCTGGTTTGCAAGGCTCCCCCAGAGATGTCCAGCTCCCCTAAAACGCCCTTATCTTTTTTTGTGGAGAACCCAGGAGGCAGACCTACATAAGACGGTGCAGACAGACGTCCAGGTAAGCTGACATTTCCTGCCACTGGGCCAGGGCCCCGGAGTCTCTATATACAGTTTTAGGAGAATTTAGTTTTTCGTCCAAGCCGTAATAACTAGCTAATCAACTGTTCCGAAAAGGAGAAATAAAGAGAGGAAAGAAAACCTCCACTAGCTAGAGGAAGGGACACCCTCCCCCCCCTCCTTTCGCTTACCTTCCCGACTTGGTAATGACCATCTCTGTGCCCCGCTTGTGGAACTGATCCCAAAGTTCCTTAGCCTCCAGGTGCACCTTGGGGTCGTCCTCCACCTCTTCTTCGGGCTCCATGGTTTTCAGAGGCCTCAGATGCGCCTGGGGCCCCAGGGACGAGAAAGGGATGCCGGTCTCGGCCGCCCCCACCAATTGATCCATGATCGGCTTGGCCAGGGCTCCCGGCAGCGAGAGCGCCGCGGCGCCGTTGGGAGGCAGCGTCAGCGCGGGGAAGAAGGGTGGCTGGTGACCCAGCACTGCGCTCATGGCGAAGTCCGGCGCCCGGTGAGGTAGGAACGGATGGTAGGCCATGCTTGTCCCAGGAATGACCGGATCTCTCATGGAGAGGCTCATCCACTCCAGGCGGGGCGCTGGGCTCCAGCCGGGGACAAGTCCGCCGCTGCTGTTCTGTATTTGCTTTTTTTTTTTTTTTTAGCAGCAGCTCATAGTTTTTTTTTTTTCCTTTTTTTTTTTTTAAAGTCAAATTGTAAAAGAAGAGGAAGAAATCACAATTAAAGCACTTCAAAGGGAGAGAAAAAGTGGGGGGGGGGTTTGGAGAATGCCGCTTTTAAAGAGGGCAAGGCGAGAAATCAGGAGACATAGTCGCTGGGGTGACTGCTCTTGGGTCTTGCGTGTTTTAAAAAGCCGCTCCTGGAAGTCGGTTTCAGAAACGAGAGGAGCGAGCAGCGTCTCCACTCGCGCAGCTTAGCTGGAAATAGACGCGCCAGCCCTCGGTCTCAGGAATCTTTTCCCAGCCCCCAGGTTCTTTGTTGCAAATGCGAACGGTTCTCCTGGAAGACTTTTTACCTCTTCTTCTTCTCCTTCCCCCCGCCCCCTATCTCTCTGCCTTTCCCTTTCTCGCTGGAGGCGTCTGCAGTTGCGCTACACCCGGCTTTAACAGGGAGCGAGAGCGGAAAAAAAAAGTCTCTCTCTTTAAAAAAAAAAAAAATCGGATTTAAACTCCCTTCTACCAACGCTATCAAAACTCCAACTGCAAACTGGCTTCCGTCCGCCCTCCTCCTCCTTCCTCTGCTCCGAGCCTCCGGAGGGTGTCCTCGGTTTCAATCCGAATCTTGCTGTGCTCTGCTCCGGTGGCTTCTCTTCCTTGTCCTAAAACGTGAGCGAATTGGCTTCCTAAATCTGCGTCCAGGCGCGCGGGGCAGGAAGGATTGAGAAGGGAGGAAAAAAAATGGAAAGGAGGGAGAGAGTGAGAAAGAGGAGGAGAGGGAACGCGAGGAGAGGGAGGGAGTGAGACAGCGAGCGAGAGAAAGCGAGAGAGCTCCTCGCCACCTCCTCCGCCTCTACAATTCCCCGGGCGTCTGCTCGGCGACTCTAGAAGGTCCGGCTGCACTGTGGGCTTCGGGGAGCCGGAGGCCTCTTGATTGGCTCTTTGACGCTTTCGGACCAATTGTGTTGCTGCATAGGCGTGGTTTTCACAGGTCGAGTGCTGGGGGATAGAGCTGAGTTATAAAAAGAAGGTGTCGGAAACTGTAACGTCGCAGCGCCCCATCGGTACTACTGCCTGTCCTGTGAATATGTCAACATGATCAGAGGGAGGGCGGGAGCCACTGGGGAGCGCGCGCGCACAGAGTCGCCTCTAGGTGGCTTATCGAGAGATCGCCGCAGCCCCTGAGCTCGCTCGCTCTGGCTCAGCCTACGTCTGAAATGCCTCAGTCATCCAGCCCCAGATCAGGGGAGGAGGCAGGGCCGGGGAGGGAGGGGGAGGGAGAAAGGGAGGGAGCAAGTCAGCA
>NW_006159813.1:8000748-8007894 GCF_000334495.1 Tupaia belangeri chinensis | reverse complement strand
CCTTGCCAGAAAGTCCAACAAAGGCCCGCGGCAGCCGAGAGGCGAGCTCCAAAGACGCCGGGCTTTCGCGCTCTCTCGCCCAGCCCCACGTGGAGCCAAGCTCCGCCCGGCCGCCGCGAAAGGGTTCCCGAGCTCGGGCGTCTCGGTGCCGGTCTCCCCTGCATCTGGGCTTGCCGCCCGGCCGCCGCGAAAGGGTTCCCGAGCTCGGGCGTCTCGGTGCCGGTCTCCCCTGCATCTGGGCTTGCGGGCACACGAGCACACGGATGCGGCCAAATCGCGGCACGCGCGTGTGTAGACTCCCTCGCCGCTGTGCCCCACCCGCAGCCCAGTGCGGAGACCCGAACGCTCCCGGTGCATCTGTACTCGAACACGAGCCAACACACTGGGATCGAGCCGCACGCAGAAAAACACGTACACATACACACACAGCCTGCGCCGCCAACTCCGCTCACTGGAGGACACGGACTCTTTTTTTTTTTTTTTAATGCGTTTACTAAGAAAGCTTTAAGGTCTCGTGGTCTTTCCTTTGGATGTGGGTTCCTACCTACTTGTGGAAGCGGGTGTAGACAGGAGAAGGGAAGATGAGTACAGAGTGAGCGCAGCGAGGAACTAGGTTTGCGGCCTGCTCTCGCCAAGACGCTGCCCTCACCTCCGGCGCCAGCTTGGTGCTGAGCTGCGGGTAAAGGGTGGGCGAGCTGGCTGGGGGAAGAGGGCGCGCGCCAGGCTTGTATCATCTCCAGTCCTCATGCTTAACTCCCGCCCTCGGTTCTTTCTCCACCCGGGAACCTAACTCGCCAGAAGTAGGGGGCGAATTTGTAAAACACGGGGGCCCCCCCCCCCCCCAGAGGCGAGGTGGCTGGTTCCAGTTCAGATTGGGTGGGGGCTTCAGCGAGGGCGCAGGGGAGGAGGGAGTGAGCCGGATCTTATGGATCAGACCTGTTGCGGACTTGGTAACTAAAACCGAAGCTCCCTGTCAGGGTTAAGAGATTCCCCCCAAACCCACAGTTCATACTTCTGGGGCGCAGGCAGTAACCTGGGCCGTCCCTGCTTAGGTGGAAGAAAATCTTGGGGACAACGTTCTTTGACTCGTCGTAAAATGAGAGCTCCTTTGATGGAAGTGGAAATGGGAAAGAGGGCTTCTGGTTGTGCGTGCGTGTGCAGGCCAGCCCAGTCCTCTGTGACATTTCGCCTGGGTGCTCCCTGAACCCCAGCTCTCGGATCCGCAGGGGCAGCAGGGAACCATGGAAATGCAGTGAGGTTTTGAGGCCAAACGCTCTCGGAGATGGGGAGGAACTTTTGAGGCGACAAGCTTTTCCAGCCTCGCATTTTTGACGCACATGGTAAAGAGCGCTTGGCGCCAGCATTGAGAATTCCCTAAAGTCACCAGAGAGAATGGAGTGTTTCTGCAAACTCGGTCTGGCCGGTCGTTTCTCCTCTTCCTTTCCCTTTCGGTCTTTTCTCTGGCGTCCTCTCTGTCTCTCTCGGCCGGTTGTAAAGATTGGAGAAAGAGAACGAGGTGGTGGGGCCCAGAATACTGACTCCTAAGAACCCCCACTGCCCTGCTGCCTCATCCCGAAGGGTGCGAGAGGCCAGGCCTTGCCCCTCCTTATGCGAAACACAGAGGTCACTGCAGAGTTTAAGTCTCCGGAGGCAAAAAGCAACCCCTCCCCCACATTGCTGGCTGCTAGGACCTGGGGCCGCTTCGCAGCGCTTTCCAGAACGGCCCCAAATCCCTGAGATCTGGTTTTGCCTGCAATCCCGGGCCAATCTCTGCTTGGCTGCGTGGAGTGGAAGGAAAGTACTTTTGCAACCACAATGTGATCGACCCCTTCCTCACCCTCTCCGTGCCCCAAGCACCCATCTGCATGGCGTTGCGTGGCGGGGAGACGTTTCCATCCGGTCCTCTGCACCCTGGCCTCCCGCCTGCTTTGGAAATAGGCAAGAGCGACTTGGTGATTTTACTTAGGAATATCTGGACTTGCTTTTGGGCTCCGCCAAGGACTGAGAGTGACTTCAGCCCCTCACACTAACTCCCCCCCCCTTGCCGATTTTTGTCCGTAGTTCTAACTTAACCCTCAAGTCACCCCAGCTGGCCCGATCCGACCCGCCCCCCACCCCATCCCCTACTCCGGCACGCCAAGGAGCCGGGTAGAGGAAAGTTTGCGGGGTTCTGAATCGAAAATGTCCACATCTTGCTAATGGTCTGCAAACTTCCGCCAATTATGACTGACCTCCCAGACTCGGCCCCAGGAGGCTCGTATTATGCAGGGAGGCCGCTGTAATTCTGGGATCAAAAACGGGAAGGTGCGAACTCCTCTTTGTCTCTGCGTGCCCGTCGCGCCCCCCTCCTGGTGGTGATAAACGCGACTCCGGCGCCGGCCGTGCGCTGGGTGATTAATTTGCGAACAAACAAAAGCGGCCGGGTGGCCACCGCATTCGGGTTAAACATTGGCCAGCGTGTTCCGAAGACTGGTGGCCAAGCCTGGCCTCCCGGAGAACCCACGAGGCTCGTGTGCCCCTGGCTCTGGCTTGAGGCCCCAGCCGCTGACTGTACGGTCTTTTTTCCTCTCTGCAGACCCCTCGATCTTCTTCCGCTCGGGCTCCTGTTCCACCAAAGACCTATGAAAAAAAAAATATATAAGATCAATGAGCCTGCCCAACCACAAAGTCAGAGAAGAGGGTGACTTAATGGCGGGAGAAGGGAGACAGGGGCCAAATTCTAGGTCGGAAAGGACTCATGCAAGTTGAGCGTCTCCATAGAGTCTTCCATCTTTTGCAAAAAAAAAAAAAGAGTTTTCACTTAATTGGAGACTTGGAATTTAAGGAAAATACATTGAAAACCCCACTCTCTCTGCAAAGCCTGTAGCGTTTAAGGGTGGGCGTAATATGCTTGCTCACTGGCGCGTGTTGTGGGGGGGGGGGAGGAGAGGAGGCACGGAAGCTTCAAAATAAAGTTCAGATGGGAAAAAAAACAAAGCTCAAAACTAGATCAACTGTCCTTGGTGCAGGCCACAAGTGTGAGGAGTTCCCCTTAGGAGATAAACACTCCAGAAAGCTTCTGCCCCATTTTTCTCTCTGCCCCGCCTGCCCCAAACTCCAAAGCAGGACAAACTGACTCTTTTGTGACAAAACGGTGTTTATCTGAAGTTTACAAAAAAAGGGGGGGGAGGGGGAAGAGGGTGGTGGGTAGGCGGGGTCGTTTACTTTGGCAAGTTTGCTGTAAATATTCTCTTCGGCATGTGTGAGGTCTGAAGAGGGACTATTACACGCTTATTCCCTCTTAAACTTTCACCCTGCTTTGCCTCCGAGCTTTTCAGTCCAAGGTGTCCCTAAATTAGGAACTCTGTGGTCATAAGGGCATCGGTATTTTTCCAGGGGTCTGAGGCCTAATTAAGAAGTTGTTGTTGGTGGTGGGAGGGTGTCGGTCAATATATAAACTTTTACTAGGGAGGAGCTGTCGCTGGACAGTATGGGCTCCCAGCTCCTGCCCAATGCAGCAGAACTATGGAATCTGGCTCTTTTGATATTGACAAGCTTTGAAATTGACTAGGTGTGGGCTGTAGAGCTCCCAGCACTTTTGGGTTCAATTCTCCCAGTTAAGGACTTGATTCTCTTTTCTGGGGTCCTGGCCAAGCAGCCCCCTGGGGAGTATCTATAGATTATTACTAATCATCCCTCCCCCAAATCAAAACTACTCAACACTCCCCCCCCCAGTTCAGTAACACTCCTGTACTGCCTCAAATCCTAACGCTCATGTGCAGTTCTAAACCCAGTGAAGGATTTCCGGGGAGAATGGCTTTTCCTCCTGGACCCTCAAATTCACTGTCTACTAACTCCCACTCCGCTCCCCAAAGTTGAGTCTGAGAGCTTAGCTCTTCCAGATCTGGAGGCTTCTGCTAAGTCTCTTTGAGAGAGGGTCAACTTCTCTGCTTTCCCTCTGCCCAGGGCAGGCACTAACTTCTTGGTTGGACAGGACAAAATGGGGCAGCCACTTTTATTTCTGTATTTTCTCCCTCCCCCGCCCTGCCGTTTTTCTTTTGATCTCACTGTCTCTCTCAGTTCATCTTCATTTAGGATTCTTCCAATGGAGGGCCATGAGCTGATTCTTAATTTCCTTCTACTTTCTCACCTCCTTTTCTCCTTTGCCTCTAGTTCATTCTTGGTTTCTATTTCTCCTCTTCTCTGTCTCTATCCCAGTGGCTTTCATAGCCTTTGTTCTTTCTGGGTTTTTGTTTAGTTTTTTTTTTTTTCTTCTTCTTCTTCTTCTTCTTCTTCTATCTTCTCTATTCCTATTTTTCTCTGGCTTTCCTGGTCTTCTCTGAATGCTCTCCTGTCTCTGACACGGTGCTCTGTATTTCCCACCCTCCCCGCACCTCCTCTGCCCTCATCTTTTCCAGTAACTATGACAGGCTACTAATACCTCTTCCTGGGGCTCAAGCAAACCTTGTACCCTCACTTCCTGGGCTAGGAAGATAAAGTGTCTGGAGAGATAGGAAAAGGTGGGACCTTTCACCTTCTCCGTTAGGTATCTCCAAAGTCACCATTTCCCCCAGAGTTGGCCCAATCCCTGCTCCCTGAGATCCAGCCCCCCAACACACACACACACACACACACACTGCAGAAGCCCAGGGTGACAAGGCTGCATGGCAGACTGAAGCCCCAGCTCCCAGCTTCTAGCAGCACACAGCTTTCCTGTAACGCATATTTCTCGTCCTCTGACATCTCTCTAAATTATTGATCAAGGCAATTCAGTGCAAGAGTCTGAAGTGTGTGTGTGTGTGAGAGAGACGATTGTCAAAGTTGTCTAGCTCGGGGAAGCAGTATTTTTAGTACCGAGGTTCCCTTTGGCGCCAGTTGGTTTATGCTGTTACTAGAGCATCATTCATTATACACTTAATCCGCGCTTATCATACCTCCTTTTAATGTAAATATGCTTTTGGCTGAGGCGCAATGAAAAGATTTCACCCTCCGTATTCTTCTTATTAGCACCTCCCTTTCATCAGCGCTGATCACTGCAAAATGGCAAATTTGTACACAGTTAGTGATTTAGATCACTTGCAAGGGAAATGAGGGAGGTAAGGGGGGGAGGTGTGTGTGTGTCTGGGGACAGTGCTTTTCTACATCTGGGAAGGTTTTTTTTTTTCCCCCTCTCTCAGGAAAAGGAACTAATTGTGGTTTCCTAATTTCAAGCCAATCTACATCTTCAATGCTCTCTTTGTGTGTATGCTTTTCCCAATTACTTAAGAAAAAAAAAAGAAAAAAAGAAGATAGTGCCGTGGACATTACTTAGTCCAGCAGAAATGAATTCACAGGGAAGGGGCTAGAAATATATTCCCTCTCCCCCCGCCCCCAGCTCAGCTCAGTGAGAATCAGCAAGACCCAGGCCAGAGCTGACTTTTTGCCTGGGGCACTTCGGGACCACCCTCTTCCCAGATTTTCAGTCAAGTCAGGTAAGGGTGTAAATGGACCCTCGGTGATTTGTGGCAGGTATGTGGTTTATGGGACTAGGGGGAAAGGGGGAGGGGAGGGCCGAGGGGACAGGATCTTTCAAAGGACAGAGGGAAAGTACGACAATGCACTTTCCAGTCCCCACATGCAGATTGAAGGTGACCTGTGGCCAAGGTCCTGCTTCTGTTGAATTCTTTTCATTGTTATAGGTGTCCTCGGGTGCCAGGATTTTGGGGGAGGGGGCAGGGAGGTTTTACCCCTTGGGAGCCGAGGGAGCAGAGAAGCCAGGGCGATCTTTAAGTGAGAGAGCATGGCGAATTAAATGGCCACTACTGTCAGGAAGGCTGACAGGCCCGAGAAAGATCAGCTCCTCCAAACTTGCTGAACTAACCATCCCCTCCTAGCTTCAGACACGTTTTCTCAATTTGAACACAATATCCATTACTATTTCCCGTACTGGGTTTCAATTAAAGAGGGCAGGAACAGGAGCTCACTGGTGTGTGCTGCTGCATTTATCTCCAAGCAGGACACCCATGAAAGGAAGCAGTGGACACTGAAGTCCTGAGTGAGTTTTTCCTCTTCCATCCGTTTCCTCTTTGGAGCCTCACCTCCTCCGCTCTTGGCCAGCCAGCTAGCCTTCCTGTACCCCCCCCAAAGGTAATGTTTCCACGTCTCCCAAATCCAGTTAGGGCGAGGAGAGGAAGAAAGCAGTGACATGCCCTGGCACACCCAGTGACTCTCCCGAAGAGATGCAGTTGTCCTTGGGGACTCTGAGGCTTCAGGGAGAACATCGCCTTCTCAAGGCGTATGGCATTGGAGGGGTATGAACACGCAAGGCTTCCTGGTTTCATTGTCCTATTGAAAAACAAATAAAATCCTGTTTCCCTTGTTCACCTCTATGGGAGATGGAACTTTCCACGTGGCTAAACTTTTGGCATCCTAAAACACAGAAATGGTGGCCCTGTTTCTCGAGGGTGCCTGGGCAGAGAGGGGCCTGGTAAACCTGCCATCGAGGAGGTCATTAGGTGTCCTGGATTCAGGACCCCAACTCCAGAGCTAGCCTGACCCACCATTGGGTTAAGTTTATGGCCAAATTCCCTTTCACACACTTGGAAGCAAGACCCAACTCCCCCCCTCCTTTCACCTTCTAAGACTACTAACCTCATACTTCCACCACCCAAGTAACTGGCCAGAGGTGTAGCTGCCCCTCGGTGCTAATCTTCATGACCCAAGCCTCTTCCTTGCCAAGTCAGCCAAAGATATCGGAGACTTTAGCCATCCAACTTTAAGTAGGATGTGTTCCTTCCAAACCGGTCATGCCCACCCTCGAAATAATACATAACAAATCCTGTATGTTTCTAAATGCCCAAAGTCTTATAGAACACTCAGCTGGTAATCAGACCAGTTGGAATTATAGTCTTCTCTCTCCAAATCTGAGTCAAGGTTTCGGTGAAGGTTGTGGCCTGCCTGAGACACCAGGAACTCTGAGAAGCCTCTTGTTTGGGGATCAGACTATGGAGAATGACAAACTTTTTTTTTTCTCTTTCTTTAAACTACTCTAAAATAATCCTTTAGAGGAAGGAGGAACAGGGAGGCAGAGACATAGGCATGGCAACGAAAGAGAAATGTTTGGAACCGTGAGAGTGCTTTTCCTAAGAAGTCTTTTCTTCTTCTTTTTTTTTTTTTTTTTTTTTTTTT
>NW_006159813.1:7995209-8000625 GCF_000334495.1 Tupaia belangeri chinensis | reverse complement strand
TTTTTTTTTTTTTTTTTTTTGTATTTTTTTGCTGGGAGTCAGGCCTCCATTTATTTCATCTCTAAGCCAAATTCTAAAAATCCTTCCGGCCGCGCAGAGGACCGGCCTTCCTGGATCAGGAGCTGCGTTTGCCTTCCCTTGCTGCGCCCTCTCCTCCTCTCCCCAGGGAAAGGGAGACGTCAGGCCTCAGGAAGGGGCTGGAGATGAGCCGCAGCCCAGACAGCCCCAGAATGTCCTTTTGGCGACGGTTTCTGCCCCAGGGACTTCACCTACGGTCCCCCCTTACCCGGGTTCCAAATACGGAAGCTGGACGTGCCTCGTTGCGGATCCAGGCCTCCCGGAGAAGCTCCAGCGTCGGATTACACTTGCACCCGAGGGTGGAGGGGGGACAGGGTTGGGAATTTGCCCCAAACGCCGCACAGACTCGCAGGAGAGCAAAGGGTTGGCTCCCCCGGCCCTCGGCGGCTACAAGGTCCTGCGGGCCGCGGGCAGGTAACCCTGTGCTGGTTACCTGTCTCGCCCTTGCAGCTACCGGGGCGGGGCCGGGCGTGCTCCCGGGTGGGAATAAAGACAAGGGCGGCGGGCCCAATCCGCAAAGCGCAGTTTTGTTCTTTTTGAGAAAACCAAGATTGCGGGGTTCAATCAGAAGCCGCTCGCCCCGTAGTCCGGTATGTCTTTTTTTTTTTTTCCCCCCCCAGCACCCATTCCTACCTCCGACTTCCCTCTGCTTGCAACGGGCAAACGGGGCAAGGAGGGTGTGTGTGTGTGAATGGTAACTACCTTTTGGGGGGGGTGGTCCCCCCAAATGAAGGGAAAATTTAGGACCCTCTATCCGTCAAAATGATGGAAAAGCGTTTGCAAGGAGTTAGCCTGGGTGCAGGGGATGAGGGGTAGAGGCTCAGAAAATCAAAGATCCTGAGTGAAACAGAGAGGGTTGGGGTGGAGGGAGCGTTCTCCTCTCCCACCGCTGGGGTGTGTTTTTACATGTTTTCTTAGCAGCAAGTTCTATAAACAGGTCAACCCAGCGCTGCTAGCTGGGGCAGTTTGAATCTGTCTCTGGCTTCGACTAGAGACGCTCCTCTTTCTCACTCACCCTTCCTGCAACCCAAACTCGAGGAAGTGGGGGCCCTGCCTCCCACTTCTAACCTGGAGGTTACATTTGCTTTTAAAATAATGCCCCTTGTCTTCAGACAGTAAAATATGAGTCCCCCCACCCCGCATGGCATGTTTGAGTTTGGTTTTCTGGTACCTCAAGCATTTTTTTTTGGAGGAGGGGGGCTGCTCTAATTATCCCTGAGCTGAGTGGGGGGTGGGGCAGAGGATTCTCTCTTTTCAACCTGGCCCTGCTGGGGTGCTGGGGCGCATTATTAAACCCAGACGCTCAGTCCAGGAGTTGGGGCCATGCGGAAAAGATTTACAATTAAGCCAATTGGTGCCGAAGACAGCCATCCAAAGTTTGCAGGTGTAAATAATGCCTTGAATTCCTCCTCCCCCTTTTCAAGCGTCCTCACCTTCCCCCCTCCCCACTTTCTAGGACTACGTAGAGGAAAAAGAGAAAAGACCTTGGGACAGAGTTATGATTTTGCTATTGGACAAGTTAAAATATGATGTGCATTTTCTTTTCTGTTCACGTATTCATGCCCTGAATAACCGGGACAGGCATCTGTTTCATTTCTCCATCTAGAATTTGAGAATTGTTGGAGTCAAAGAAAGGCCTTTGGCTGTAGTTACGGGGTGTGTGTGTGTGTGTGTGTGTGTGTGTGTGTGTTTCCTGGACTGGTGGAGGAGTGAAACTGATTTCTGTATAACAGGGATATTGGCGTTGAATGATAAAGCTTTTGAGTTGCACATAGTTGAAGGATAAAGGAAATTAGGAAATTCCTCTTGGCTAAAATAGTAAAAAGACTGTCCCCAGCTGACTCCAGAGAAGGTGAGCCTGTCTTGCTCCAGAGAGCAAAGCCATAGCTCTTTCTAGAACTTCAATTTAGGTCTCCCTCATGTTGGACGTATACCGAGCTGGGTCCAACCTGATGTCTGTATATTCCCCTGCATTATTTAATGGTAAGACAATATGCATGTAGGGTCTAAAACACTCCCTGTGCGTACAAAGGTGTACATGTAGACATTTTCTCCATAGCCTAGAATATACAATCAAATCTCAGCTATAAAAAAAATGCACTGTAATCACACCCCACCACCCCACCGGCAGACTTATATTGGATCAATATAGACAGAGTGAAATTTGCTTTGCAGTTACACTGTTCCTTTTCTCTCTCGGAGCAATAAAGTCTATCTGTTACAAATTACCAGGGAATTGGAGACTATGCCCCCTCGCCCAATGCCGATTGGTGTTTTCAGTCTCCCACAACCCACTCAATAATATATTTAATATGTGTGTACTCAGGCACTTTTCCAAAAAATTAACGATATCATTCCGGGTGGGTGCAGAGTGGTGGTTTTTCTCTCGTTACATGAAGGATTTGGTGCGCCGAGTTGCCACCCTGTAGCCCCCTATACCAGGGGGATCGACACCCACCGGGACCTCGGGACCTCGTGGAAGACGGAAGACATTTACAGCCTACTTTGCATGCAAAGGCGGAGAGTCTAGGCGCCTGACTCCAGCCACAATAAGGTCATAGGTGTAGAATTATAGAAAGACAGGACTTAACATGTCAGTGGTGAAGAGAGATGAAGAGAGTCACGAAGCCCGGGATGAACCCCCACCCCCTTCCCCAGCTGCCCCAGGAAAGTTTCCAGGCACTGGTGGAGCAAATACTTCCTCTCCTTTAAACACCTCCCTGTCCAGCGTACAGGTAATGCAGAAATACAAGGGGAGACTTGAAAGCTAGGTGAATCGTAAAAGTGCATGCAGAGGCTTCGAGGTGGAGGTGCTATCATTTCAGGGTGGGGACCGGGTGGAGAAAGGGCCCCCAGCTTCCCACTTGGAAACCTCCGCGTCTCGTGCCTCTGGAGAGGCTGGCCGGGAACCACTGCCGAAGGTGCGGGCGCCACGTCGCCGCTGGATGGCGCTCAGGGGAGACGTGGCTGGCGGACAGCCTTTCTCCGTGTGTCCGGAAAGGCCTGAGCGAAGCTCGGTCCACGCGTTGAGTTGCGGTGAGGCCTCCGTTTTGAGCCTCCACGCTGGCAGTTCCAGATACAACGGGAGGCCGAAGCTGTTCCAGCACGTTGGAACAGGAGGTGGTACCCAGAATCTGCCAGATCTGGAAGTTGAGGCAGAAGAGGCTGGGCGAGAGTCAGGGTGTGGAGGGCAGTGGGGTCCCAGGACAAACCAAGGCTCCACCTGCACTCACTCGTGTTGCCAGAGAAAGACGTGTGCGTGCCAGACAGGTGTGAAGAATTGCATGGTTTAGAAACCTCAACGTCTTGCGCCCCCCCCTTCTTTTCTTTTCTTTTCTTTTCTTTTTTTTTTTTTTCTTAGGCTGGGCGAGAGTCAGGGTGTGGAGGGCAGTGGGGTCCCAGGACAAACCAAGGCTCCACCTGCACTCACTCGTGTTGCCAGAGAAAGACGTGTGCGTGCCAGACAGGTGTGAAGAATTGCATGGTTTAGAAACCTCAACGTCTTGCGCCCCCCCTTCTTTTCTCTTCTTTTCTTTTCTTTTTTTTTTTTTACACAAAGGCCAATCTGGTGTGTGGGTCACGTTCCACTTGGGGCTGGTCCTATCTAGGGACAGATGGGAATTGTACCTGGAATCCAGACCTCAGAACTGGGTTGCACTTTTGGTGGGGTTGGTGGGGGTTAGGGGGCGGTGTCCGGAGCCCCTTATGGATTGGGGGGTTGGGGCCTGCTAGTTCATTGCCTGACTGGCTTCAGGGTCTTTTGAAAGGGTCTCTGTCAAGGTGATCCAGACCTCAGACTGACTGTCCTACAGCAGAAAGACAAGCTAAGCTGTGGGCTGCAATATTGAGAAGAGTCCTTTTATCCAACACTTCATTGAGTTTGCGCCATGTCCCAGGCAGTGACTGAGCTGACCGAGCTTGTCAACAGTTAAAAAGCTCCAGGGGAAGGGACCGGCAGGTGGCATGGTGATTAAGGCACTGGACATTCCTGCATGGCTGACTATGGTTCAAGTCCTGGACCCAGTGGCTTGCTTTCTCACTTTCTCTCTCTTACTCTGTCTCTCTCTGATCAAATTTAAATAAATGAATGAAACAATAAGGTTACACAAATAATTATTTAAAAAATATAAAAAGCTCTGGAGGGGTGCCAGGGGACAATCAGCCAGAACAAAACAAAGTCGGTAGGCTACCTGGTCTGGGCAGGAGTGTCTAATATGGAGTCTTGAATTTTGTAAACTCCTACGGGGATGAAACTGATCCTATCTCCAATTCTGACTGAAGAACTTGGTAACTGTTAGGTATCTAATAAACAATTGTTCAATGCATGAATGAAAATCAAGGAAGACAGTAGGACACCAAATGGGACACTCTCCCCACACTTGAAAAACAATTGTTTCTAAAATGCCCTTTTTAAAAAGTACCAAAGGTATTGGATGCACCCCCAAATGGATTCTGATATGAAAAATACAACCATGAAAAGCAGACCTATTCTAATAAGCTAGTGGAAAGAGAGTATTATAAACAGAAAAATCTACTTGCTCAATATTTACTGAGAGGCTTCTATGTGCCAGATATTCTTCCAAGCCCTGGAGGAGTAAGAAACGGGTTCTCTTTGACTGGATGTTTGCAGTCCTGAGTTTTAGGTACTGCGGACGGGGGTGGGTGGGGGGCGGGGGGGGAAGATACTATTCCCATTTTAAAGATGACAAAAATTGAGGCTCAGGAAGGGGTGGTGTTGGAGAAGGTTCTAGTGAATTGGACCATATCCTTTTGCGCTGTGCAGAAGTGGGGCTGGGTGGGTTTTGATCCCCAGGAAGACAGAGTCTGAGATTCCTGAAACCTGGATGGCACTACTGACAGGGTTAGTGAGGTCACCACCCCAGCCAAAGATGGCAGGTTGTGTAGTCTATACCCAGCTGCCTTTGTGCAAAGGACATTTCCAGATCCGACTGCCCAGCTCGGAGCCCAAAGAATCAAACCTCTAGGCTCTGGTGGGTTTCTTCTGTACTAGATCTAGAAACTTCCTGATAGCTAGCTAGGGAGTTTCACGCAATGTTGCATTGTTCAAAAGTGACAGCAAAGAGGTTTCTACACCCCCTCCTGCACCAGGGTTTTGTTTTTGTTTTTGTTTTGCTTCTGGACATAACTTTCCTTCCCTTAGTACACTAAAACTCAGTTCAGACTCTAGGACACCCACCAGTTCGTTTACCAATGTTCGTTGATTGACTGAAGAAGCTAATTCGGTTTAATTTTTGTTTTAGAAACAGATCGGGGTTTTTTTTTTTTTTTTTTTTGGGGGGGGTTTTTCTATAGGGCGTGTGCCCCCGCCCTAAAGAAA
>NW_006159813.1:7987738-7994624 GCF_000334495.1 Tupaia belangeri chinensis | reverse complement strand
GTTTATTTTTTTTTTTTTTTTTGGAGAGGTTTTTGCTATAGGGCGTGTGCACTCGCCCTAAAGACAGAGACAGAAAGCAAGAAATCACTGGATGGGGAGAGATGGCCACACCACAATCCCTTCTCCTCCATTCTCCACTCTGGATCTTGTACACGCACCCGGCATGAGTGTAAGCCACCGGGTCCAGGACTCGAACCTCAGTCGACTACATGGGAGTCCAGCAACACAGCCATTACGCCAACTGCTGGTCTCACAAACAGACCAGAATTTTAACAAGGGAGTCAATGATTAAATAAAGAGGAGCGAGTGAGAAGCTCCGTTTTCTCAAGGTGCTGCATGCGGGTGGAGCAGGGTGGCGTCCTCCCGCAGGGCTGGGCCACTTCCCATCAACTTTGCAAAGACGCTTGAGGTTTCCTGTCCTCTATATTTTTGTCCTAGACTTTGTTCGAGTGATGAATGAAAGACACAAGCCGGACCACCGCGAGGTCGATGCAATCAACCACTGCAAGCTTGGAGGACCGCTCCAAAACGGAGACAGCTCCCTTGAGGCTGCGCGCGGGGGTGCAACCAAGAGGTCTCGGGATTTCGCGGTTTTTGTTGTTGTTGGTTTTGGTTTTGTTTTTATTTATTTTTTGGCTCAGGCTGCCTTTCCTGAACCGCAAGCGATGGCGGTGGGTGGGTAGGTTAGAAGGAACCTCCAGCCCCACCCACGAGGGCCTCTAGATACTTCTCGGATACATACCCTCAACTCTCATCCGACCTGCGCAGCCTTGGGCACTCAGTCTTGAAATCTACGAACTTCACTGGTAGATTTCGCTCTTGAACTGCTCCGACACCTGCACCTTCCCATAGCGGGTCTATGTTCCTAAGATCCGCTGTTCCTTACCTGCGAAATGGGTCTGTTACAAAACATGATTTGTTGAAGAAAACGTTAGGGACATACTCAAGGGAATGATGACCTTGGAAGGGTGTTCTTCCCACACCTTAGCTTGTCAAATACACTTGGAGGAGGTAGGCACCTTCTCTTGGTCTTCATTTCCATAGACACGCTGAGAGAAAGAGAGATTTGCTCCCGGTGGCAACAGCTAGTCTCTTGGGGTTTTGTAGTTCAACCTGGGGCTTGCTTGGCTCCCTCTTTGGTTTTGAACAAGGCAATAGGAGTTTTGCATGCACATAGTAGGTACACAATAGTCACCTGTTTTTTCTTTTTTTTTGGTTTCTTTTTCTTTTTTCTTTCCTTTTTTAAATTTACTTTTTTGCTCTTTAAAGGATAAATTCATGTAACCCTTGGCCAGACCGATCTGGACACAGCCTTGGTTCTTGGGTCTCATATTTCCAGAAGCAAACGTCCTGGGGAGGAGGACGAGTCTGACCAAACCTTCCTGAACTCTGGAAATCCAGATCTTTCAAGATTTCTTTTTTTTTTTTTCTTTTCTTTCTTTCTTTCTTCTTCTTTTTTTTTTTTTTTTTTTTTTTTTTTTTTTTTTTTTTTTTTTTTTTTTTTTTTTTTGTTACAAAGAGAGGCGAGAGGGAGTGAGTGTGTGTTTGTGTGTAGAATCAATATGGCCCAGACAGCCCTTCACAAAGGGGCTCCAGGCGGGCGCCTCTGCCGCTTAGCCCCCGCCCCACCGCCCGCGGCGAATTAATTGGGCCCTGAAAGAAAGGGGCGACGTAGCTTCCAGTTAATTAGTCAAGAAATGAATCAAGCCCCAGCGGCCTGGCAAAGGCTCCTGGGGCGCCGGTTTTGTGCAAGCCAAATTGGTCTGTGGGGCGCTCCCCTTGGGCCGGGTGGGGCGCGGCGGGGAACACAGCTTGGCCGCCTCCTCCGCCCCGAGCCCGGCGCCCTGCGCCCGCCGGCGCGCTGGTGCGCTGGAGCGCTTACTCCCTTTTTAAATTTCTCTCTCCTCGCATCTCTCTAACAGTTTCTCTCTTGGCGATCGCCTTCCCCCTCCCGGGTTCTCTCCCATTTTCTGAATCGTGTTCCGGTTTCCTACCGTTGGAGTGCTCCTCTCTTCTCCCCTAAAAGCCCCAACCTCACCCTGGCATCATCTGGGGCTAAGTGGCTAGGAAGCGGTGCCAGGGGTGTCAGAAATCCTTGACCTTGGGAGATGGGGTGGAAATGAACACTGGCTTTGGAGCCTGGAGGCCTACTGTGTGCTCCTGGGTAGGAAGGAGTCGCTTCATTGTTGGGCCACCCAGCATCCGGGCTCTTGGCGAGGTTTGGGAGAACCTTTTGAAATAATATGCAGCTTTGAAAAGCCTTGGCAATCGGTGACCTGTGTGTGCCCTTAGTTGATGGGGAATTAGAATGAAGGCAGGTTTGCAACGCGGGGCATTATGGGTACCTACTGTGTTTCCACCTAACGTTCAGTCAAGCACCTCTTTCTTAAGAATTATTTAATTCCATTTATTTATTATTTATTATTTTTAATTTGACCAGACAGAGAGAGAGAGAGAGAGAAAGAAAGAAAGCTGCCAGGTCCAGGACTCGAACTGGAGTCAGTCATGTGGGAATCCAGCGTCCCTAACCACCACAACCACCTGCCCCTCAAACTCCTCTTTCAACTCACTTCATTTCAACCAAAGTAGCCAAGATCTGGGTATTTTTTGCAAAGGCAGCAGCTCTGTTGGGGAGAAAAGGGACAAGACTCAAATAATTTTTTTTTTTTGGAGAGGTTTTTTATTTTTATTTTTTTGCTATAGGGTGCTTGCGCTCGCCAGACAGACAGAGAGACAGAGAGACAGAAAGCGAGAAATCACCCCCCAGGGGGGATGGCCACGCTGCAATCCCTTCTCCTCCATTCTCCTCTCAGAATCTTGGGCACGCATGCACATGCGCCCAGCGTGAGTTTTAAGTCACTGGGTCCGGGGACGAGAACCGCGGTCGACTACGTGGGAGTCCAGCAACATAGCCATTACGCTAACTGCTGGTTCCAAGACGCAAATCTTAAACCAAGTATGTCAAAGCCCTGTGGCTCCAAGAGCTGGCAGCTCTTTACTGAACAATAGGGAGGGAACTCAGGGCTCAGAGAAGTGGGACCATTTTCCTGGAGTCACACAGCAAAGGGGAGGCAAGGTGAGGGTCCCACCCTCAGCAGGACATTCGCACTACTTGGTCCTGCCAGAGCCTGAGGGGATCAAGTGTCCTCCTGGCCTGGCACCAAACGTCTATTATGGACAGGGCTCTGATAGCTGTCACTGGAGTCACCTTGCCTCCAGCTTGGTGTTGAGACTGGAATCTCTTTTGTTCTCTTTGTAATTCTGTCTCTACTTTGGTCTTTCTGCCACTCTTTTTATTTATTTATTCGTTTGTTTTGATTGGGCCAGAGACACACAGAGAGAGAGAGAGAGAGACACGGAAAGGGAGAAAGGAAGCCCCTAGACCCACCGGCCTGTTTCTGCCACTCTTCCCATCTCTCTTTCCAAATGCACATGGAATCCAGATTGGAAAACTGAGGTCATCATCTCCCCCTCTTTCTTCCGACTATCTGGGTAGCTGCCCCAGCCCCAGGACCCGCGAAGCTGCGTAGACGTTCATCTACAGTCAACAGGATCTGGATTGCAGAAGCAAACCTGATCTGATTCCGCGGCCCACCCACCCGTCCTGTCGACCCACAGCCTCTCCCCACGCCACGTCCATGAGGTCCATGTAGACACGCCAGCGAGGATTCGGAGAACGCACCCCGAATTGTGCAGCAGCCCGGGACTGAATCGTTCTCCCCCCCGCCCCCCTTCTCTGTTCGCTTGACGGGCTTTGGCTTCGCTCTGGGCCCAGTGGTGCCTGCGCTACGCTTGGCTTCAATTCCCGCCGCTCCCCGAAGGCTGGGGACTGTGGTTTCCGCGCTCGCCACATCCCTGCCTGGCGCGCACGCCAGAGCTGGGCGGGCGTTCTCCGCGCTTAGAGTTAAACTGCTTCCGGCCTCAGTTTCCCCTCTCCTTTGGGATAAGAAAATCGATGGAAGAGAATGCCTGGGGAGGAGAGTCTGCGATCGGATTGGTTGGTAGCTGCAGTTGTGTGTGTATGTGTGTCTAGGAGTGTCAAGTCTGGGAACTCCCTCCGCCTGCCGCCCAGAGCCCCACGCTTTCCAGCTCAGCTCGCCCTTCTCATCCGATTTTACCAACCTCCACGGGTGAAAGGGGATCAAGAACCCTGGGACTGTACGACCTTGCACCCTAGGAGTGGAGCCCACCACTTAGTTTTCCCCAAGTGGGACCCACAGCCCAGTAGAACCAAGCTGGTAGCACCTGCACCATCCCGCAGGTGCAGGTGAGGGCAAGCCAGCAGGTGAGCGCTCAGGTGTGGGCAGGGTTGCCGCCTTCAGGAGCCTGCCTGCTTCCTTCCCGATTGCTGCCGGGGATCGCAAGGTTTAAAGACCTGGTCAGTGGACTCTCCCAGAGTGTTGGGCCATTTCATTACCAACCTTGGGGGCTTGGGGTGAGTCCGTCCTCAGTCTGAGTAGCCTCCCTTGAGAATGAAGAAGAGATTGTGGAGTGGCCGTCTCTAGGGTGTGTGTTTATGTGATTTCTCACTTTCCCCTCTCACTGTCTCTCTCTCCCTCTGGGGAGCTCACATACCCTAAGGCATAAAACCTCTTTTCTTTTTTTAAAGGAGGGGGTGCTAGCAGGTGGGTGGTGGTTAAGGGTGCCGGACTCCCACCCACATTGGCCCACCGTAGTTAGAGTCCTGGACCTGGTGGCTTGCTTGCTTTCTTTCTCTCTCTGCGACTGTAAAATAATAATAATAAATACCGTTAAATAAAAGAATTCTTTTTTTTTTTTTTTGAGAGAGATTTTCGCTATAGGGCGCGTGCGCTCGCCAGACAGACAGAGAGAGACATAGAGACAGAAAGCGAGAAATCACCCCCCAGGGGGGATGGTCACGCCGCAATCCCTTCTCCTTCATTCTCCTCTCGGGATCATGGGCACGCACGCACACGCGCCCGGCGTGAGTTTTAAGCCACCGGGTCCGGGACGTGAACCGCGGTCGACTACGTGGGAGTCCAGCGACATAGCCATTACGCTAACTGCTGGTTCCCAATAAAAGAATTCTTAATAAGTAAATAAATAAGGTCAACAAAATAATTCTAAAGGGAAAAAAAAAAAGGGAGGTGAACAGCCATGGCAAAGCAGAGCCAGGAGGTCACATGTATGTGTGTGTGTGTGTGTGTGTGTGAAAGTAAGAGGAAAGAAGGAGAATGGGAGGATGGAGAAGGTCATCTACAGGAGTTGGGAGGGAGAGGGAGCACAAGGCAGAGGGTGTGTGGGGAGAGGAGAGGAAAGAGACAACAGGAAAACAGCCACTGAGAGAAGGGAAGGGACCCTCCCATACATACCCAGAGAGTCTGGGAGAAGAGATGGAGTGAGACAGATGGTGAGTCAGGTGGAAAGACACAAGGAGACAGGTCAGACCAGGTGAAGATGGAGAGAGGAAAAGGGAAAGACAGGTCAGAGATAGAAAGAGACAGGGAATGTCACCAGACTCCCATGTAGTCGACTACGGTTCGAGTCCTGGACCCGGTGGCTTAAACTCACTCCGGGTGTGTGTGCATGCATGCCCAAGATCCGGAGGAGAAGGGATTGCAGCGTGTCCGTCCCCTGGGTGGGGGGTGATTTCTCACTTTCTGTCTCTGTCTCTCTCTGTCTTTCTGGTGACCACATGTGCCCTGTTGCGAAAACCTCTCCAAAAAAAGAAAAGAAAAAACAGAAAGAAAGAAACAGGGAAAGACACGCAGGTGTGAGACACACAGGAGAGGAGCACCTGGAGGCTGATGGTGTAGAAAAGAGGGAAAAAACATGGAAGAAGAATGGCCGGAGGGAAGAAGAAAGACTTGGAGAAATGGAGAGACCAGGGCTGCCTGGAGGAGGCAGCAGCACCCCAGACCCGCTACCTGATGTCTTATTTACCTAGCAGGGACCAGCTAGTGGGCTGGTGGTTACAACGGCTGCACCCCACGTAGCCGAGTTCGTGGTTCGAGTACTGGACCTGGGGGCTTGACAAACACGCCAGCTGCCTGGTGCATGCATGCAAAAATCCCAAGAGAATGGAGAAGAAAGAATTGTGGCACAGCCATCCCCCTAGGGGTAACTTCTCACTTTTCCTGTCTGTGTATGTGTTGCTGTAAGTGCATGCACCTCATGCAAAATCTTTTTTTTTTAAGAGTTATTTTATTCCATTTGTTATTATTAGTGTTTAATTTGACCAGATAGAGACAAAGAGAGGGAAAGCTAGAAAGCAAGCTGCTAGGTCCGGGACTCGAACCGCCCAGATAGCCATGTGCAAATCCAGTGTCCTTCACCACCACACCACCTGCTGGCCCCCATACAAAATCTTTAAAAAATAGATAGCTATCTAGCAAAGTATAAATGCCTTCGTAAAACTCTGATTGAGCTACTCATACCTACCAAACCTTGTAACAGCCCCTGGGGAATAGGGTTTTCTAAACTATATAAAGCATCGGATGCCAGCAATGTACAGCTTCATTCCTGAAGGGTTTCCAGGGGCCCCTACAGGTAGAGCATTGAGGAATGTGAGGCTGAAAGCTTGGGGAAAAGACATTGCCTAGAAGCCTCTCCGCTCCCCCCCAGTACACCTCAACTTCATCCAATTGACCAAGAAGAGGAACCCTCCCATCCCATCCCACCCCCCACCCCTGGCCAGTCCTCCGGATCCCCAAAGTACATTTGGGCAGATAAAGAGGGGGGTGCATAGTTTCCTAGGTGCTAGAGAATAATGGGGCAGGTATGATGGGGAGCAGGTCTCCCACCCCCCTTTCCCATCCTGGGGGAAAAGGTTTCTGTTCAACTAGGGGAGGCTGAGACTGGTGCAGGTTGATTAAGAGGCTTGAACCCTGGAGAGGAGGCTGGGTCAAGTAAAATCATCCCACCC
>NW_006159813.1:7965844-7968993 GCF_000334495.1 Tupaia belangeri chinensis | reverse complement strand
ACCCCCCCCACCCCCAATGATCAGGTGGACTAGTTCAGATAAAACCACTCCTTCGTCTTCTCTCTCTGCCTCCTCCCTCCTCACCTCCTCCTCTGCTCAGAAGGGGATTTTAAAAGGGACAGTTTTCCGTGGTCACAAATAAAGGATTTCTTATCTTTTTCTTTTCTTTTCTTTCCCTTTCCCCCCCTCTTCTGTTGGTGTTGCAGAAGCTGGTGTTTGCTTTGCCTAAGCTGATAGTTTACTTTAAAGGAACACTCAAAAAAAAAAAAAAATTGTATCCACTGGGCAGGCCAAGTGTGTGTGTGTGTGTGTGTGTGTGTGTGTGTGTGTGTGTGTGTGTGTTTAGGCCTCCTGAGCAGGCTTGTCACAATAAATGGGACCTGCTTCAGGTGCAGAAAGCTGGGAGGGGGAGCGGGGAGGAATGCAGGGGACAGATTTACACCTGCCCCTCCAGCTGCTATTGATGACGCTATGGCCTCCCTAAATGACCCTTGGTGCCGACTTGTCTGCAAGCCATCAGGGTTAGTTTTGAAGCAGGGATCTTCAAGTGGACCAGAAGGGTGTGTTTTGCTTACCCCGCCTTCCCTGCTGCTGTCCCCAAGTGCAGTCCAGGAGTCTGGCGGCCTCTTGGGCCTCTGCTCACCCCTCCCTCTCTGTTTCCTCTATCAGACAAACACCATCATCATCATTATCATCATCATCGACCTCTACTTTCCTTTCAGCTCCCTTTGGAGCTACTGCCTACTGAAGGCCTGGCCGGGTGCAGGGTTTGCAGCTCATCCTGGCTGCCCTCCCCCACCCCAGGAGCTGGGTCTGGCCCCAGGAATCTGTGGCATTCCTGACACTACCCTCCAGCCAGTTTCTGCCCCCTGCCACCGGCCCCGCCCCGCCTTACTGGCCAGACAGTTGAGTGACTGATAACATCCAGATGCCTCTGGAATCTTGCTCTCCGTCCTCCCAGCACTCAGCCTGCTTTGCAGAAGTGGGGGCAGTGGGCAGCAGGCACCCTGTCCTGCAACTTGCTGCCACCTCTCAGAGGCTGATGAAAGCCCCACTCAGCAAGGCCCTTCAGGACTGGGGACCCTGGAGCCAGGGCACTCAGAAGGGATGTTTGACACCCAGGCCAGGAACTTTGAGTCCCTGCCTTTCCACCCCAGGCTCCACAGAGGTCTAGGAGAGTTGAGAGGGGGCAGATTGCAGGACACCAGCTGCTGGAATTGCCATAGGGAAGGGCACAGTGCTTTTCCTGGGGATTAACAGGCTCTGAGCAAGTAGTGGGGCCTACAGTTCCTTGCTGGTGAGACAGGGAGAGTGACAGACTGGCATATTTACCACATTGACAGTTTCATTCCTTAACACGCATGTATTAACCAACTCGTTTTTTTTTCCTTTTTTTCTTTTTGAGAGAGAGTTTTGCTGTAGGATGCATGCACTTGCCAGAGAGAGAGAAAGGGAGGGAGGGAGAGAGAGAGACAGACAGACAGAAAGCAAGAAATCACCCCCCAGGGGGACTGGCCAGACTGTAATCCCTTCTCCTCCATTTTCCACTTGGGATTTTGAGCATGCATGCACAGTCGCCCGGTGTGAGTTTCAAGTTGGCGGGTCCGGGACTTGAACTGAGGTCATCCATGTGAGACTCCAGTGACGTAACCATTACTCCATCTGCTGGTCCCTCAACTCGCTTTTTCAAAGCACCGAGTTTGTTGGAAATAAAAAACTTTATATAGCGACTGGTCTCACTTCTCAGAGAAGGAAACCATGAAATGATCAAAGACGTAAACCTGACAGGGTTCCAAGCTTCGAGCCTGAGGTCTGCTTCCCGATAATGAGGGAGGTTGGCAATTGGTAGGAAGGTGTTCGGGACAGGTGGGGACCAAACGGAGACTGGGCTGAATGAGGAGGGCTGAACAATAACTGAAAGGAAAAGTGTTTCCTTCCTCCGGGGTTTAAGCCATCTTCACCTTCCACTCTGGGACCTCTGTGACACTTGGGGGAGCGATGGTCATATGTTTTCGCACAGTAACGTTTCAGATATTGCGTTCAGGTTTTGGTTTATCTTTCATTCATTGTTAAGCATTAATTTGATTTGATTTATTTATTATTTTCCTTCAATTTGACCAGAGACAGAGAGAATGAGAGGGCGAGTGAACAGGTCCAGGACTCAAACCACCATCAGCTGTATGGGAGTCCAGCACCTTAACCACTACGCTACCTGCTGGCCCGGTTTTCTTTTTATTGCCAGAGGATGCGTGCACTTGCTAGAGAGAGAGAAAGAGAGAAAGAGAGAAAACACCCCCAAATGGAACATGGTAACGCTGTAATCCTTTCTCCTCCATTTCTCCACCCTGTCAGGATTTGGGGCATGCGTGCAGATGCACCTGGTGTGTTTTTCAAGCTGCCTGGCTGGGGACTCAAACCGTAGTTAGACAGGTAGGATCCTGACTTCTACGCACACCACTTAACCACCGCGCTATGGGGCCAGCCCAGGTTCCCATGGTCTAGGCTTTGCCACTGTCCCGGTCTAAGAATCGTGGCTCCAGCTTAGATGGGCCTCTCTCCACCACCCTGAAGAGAAAAAGGGAAAGGCAAAGTGAGTAATCACTGCCCTGGTGGAATGGCCACACCATAATCCCTTCTCCTTCAGTCTCCTCTCAGGATTTTGGGGATGCACATGTGCCCACATGTGATTCTCAAGCCACCAGGTCCAGGGCTCAAATGGTGGAATAGACCAGGTAAGATACAGTAAATTTAAACATCCATGCTGGGACCAGCAGTTGGTGTAATGGTTATGTTGCTGGACTCCCATGTTGTTGACTGTGGTTCGAGTCCCGGACTCGGTGGCTTGAACTTGCACCTGGCGTGTGTGCGTGCATCCCCAAGATTCTGAGAGGAGAATGTAGGAGAAGTGATTGTGGCATGGCCATCCCTCCGGGGATGATTTCTTGCTTTCTGTCTCTCTGTCTCTCTCTGTCTTTCTGGAGAGCGCATTTGCCCTATAGCAAAAACTTCTCTAAAAAAAAAACTTCCATGTTACCTGCTGGTCCTATTTGCTTATTAATATTATTGTTATTTTTTAGAATTATTTAATTTTATTTATTGTTATTATTATTATTATTATTTTTTGGAGAGGCTTTTCGCTATCGGGCGCA
>NW_006159813.1:7936347-7965418 GCF_000334495.1 Tupaia belangeri chinensis | reverse complement strand
AGGCCCCCCGCCAGCGCCCCCCCCCCCCTTTTTTTTTTTTCCACAATATGAACACTTTATTCAACTTTGCAGATCATCCCTGTGAGCCAAGCTGTCACCCAAACACCCGGGACCCAGCACGAAGTTTGGCACAGCCTAGAAGCTTCTTTTTCGGATCCCAAGGAAGAATGAGCAGATCACCCGTGTAGACCTTTTACATTACGGATAATGGAGTGGCTGGTGTCGTCCATAAATCCCACACACACCCGTGTGCACTGTCCCCGAGAGCCAGCCTGCCTCGCACTTTGGTGACCCTGGCCAACTTGATGGGCTGCACAGGACTCGCGTCCATGATGGCGGAGCAGCGCGGCTGTCGGGGTGAGAGCCCTATTTGCTTATTTGAATTAACTGTGGACGATATGTGCTTGGCAAAGACAGAGAGAGAGGGAAAGTGTGGAATCACCTCCCAGGATGTCCTAACCTCCAGGTTAGCCCTGTGGGGGTTAATTTTTTTTTTTTTGAGAGGTTTTTTGCTATAGCGTGCATGTGCTTGCCAGAAAGACAGAGAGACAGAAAGACAGTGAGAAATCACCCCTCAGGGGAGATGGCCACACCACAATCCCTTCTTCTCCATTCTCCTCTCAGGATCTTGGGCACACACGCACATACGCCCATCATGAGTTTAAGCCACTGGGTCCAGGACTCGAACCACGGCCGACTACATGAGTGACCTAGCCATTACACCAACTACTGGTCTCATGTGGGAGTTAATTTTAAAGAGTGATCAGAGAAGGTCTTACATGAGGTAACTTTTCTTTTTTTTAATCACTTACTTAATTTTATTTATTATTCTTTTTAAATTTGCTATAGGGAACACGTGCTCACCAGAGAGAAAGTAAGAAAGCAAGCCACCAGGTCTGGGACTCGACCCATAGTCAGCCATGTGAGAATCCAGCTCCTTAACCACCACGCCTCTTGCCAGCCCCAAGAAGGTGATTTTTCATCTAGGATCTGAGTGAAGTAGGAGGTGGGAATAGGAATGAGGGTGGGGGAGAGGGAGAGGAAAACCTTGACTTGAAGGTCTCCACCTGCAATGCGCTGGACCCTGAGTTTCGCTCTCTGTCCACTGCCTTCATTATTCTAGCAGTACTAATAGCTAGTTTTATTTTCTTCCTTAGTGATTATTAAGGAAGATGAGGCTCAGAGATTATTTAAAGAATGATTTGATTCAACTTTATTTATTTTCATTTGACCAGAGAGGGACAGCGTGAGGAAAAGAGAGAGAGGGAAAGTGAGAAAGCAAGACACCAGGTCCAGGACTCGAACTGCAGTCAGCCATGTGGGAGTCCAGTGCCCTTAACACCATACCACCTGCTAGCCCCGAGGCTCAGAGATGTTAAGGGACTCCCTCAAGGTTGCTGTAACAGAGGAAGGCAGAACTAGAATGTATTTGTGAATTCCCAGAGGGTACGTATATTTGCCAGAGAAACAGAGAGAGGAGAAAGTGCCCATCAATAGTTTGTGGTCACTTCCATGTCTCCATCATATCAAGATTTGGGGCATGGATACACATATGCCTGGTGTGTTTTTCAAGCCATGAGGGCTGGAATTCCAACCGCTGGCATCCCTGTGGGATCTAGCCCTCTTAGCCGTTAGGCTAGAGGACCAGCCTGAAACTAAGATTTTGAACTCCAAGCTCATCTTTTCTTTCCTCCACACCAGGCTGCCTCTGACACATCCCTGGGAGAGAAAAGAGAGGGGGGAAAAAGGGAAGGGGAAAAGGAAGAATGACAGAAGAGTTACAAGGAAAATTTGCCCCCCCCCTTTTTTTTTCCTCTCTCTCTCTTTTTAAAGAATGATTTATTTATTTATTTTTGTTCATTGTTACTATTTTTTTTTTAATTTGGAAAGCGAGAGAAAGAAAGGGGGAGTGAGGAAGCAAGCCGCTAGTTCCAGGACTTGAACCACGGTCGGCCACGTGGGAGTTCAGCACCTTTAACTACTACGCCACCTGCCAGCCCCTAGCTTGGTCTTATAGGGCTGGGGAACTGAGCCCCAGAGAGGAAAAATGATTGCTCTTGAGGACACACACACACACACACACACTCACACTCACTCACTCATAATGGCTAATTACCTTAGCTCAGGTCTCACCCCACTCTTCCTTCAACTTGAACATTTTGTTCTTTTTTTTTTTTTTAAAGAATGATTTTATTTAACTGTATTTATTTATTTTATTTTAATTTGACAGAGAGAAACAGAGTGAGAGAGAGAGAGAGAAAGGGAAAGTGAGAAAGCAAGCTGCCAGGCAAGCTGCCAGGTCTGGGACTCAAACTGTGGTCGGCCATTGTAAGAGTCCAGCACCTTTAACCACCACGCCACCTCCCGGCCTTCTTGAACTTTTCTCCACTTGGCACCATAAGGAAAGTCATTTTGGCTTTCTGGATCTCAATTTTCTTATCTATAAAATGGGCTAATCATATCAATTTTCCACAGCTGCCGAACAGGAAAAACAAGGTTAGTCCTTAGTGAGAACTTATTTTAATGCTTGGCACAGAGACAGTGCTCAATAAATATTAGATTTTCTGAGTCCTCCTCAGCCACCCAGTCCCTTGATACATTCGGCTTCGAACAGAGGTGACGTGTCTCCTGATCGTGTAGTCTGTGCTAGTGGTCTTCAGACTTTTTTTTGGGGGGGGAGAAATTTTGCTATAGGGCATGTGTATTTGCCAAAGAGACAGAGAGAGAGAGAGAGAGAGAGAGAGAGAGAGAGAAAGAAAGCACCCCTGGGGGGGATGGTCAGGCCACAGTCCTTTCTCTTCCGTTTCCGTTTCTCCTTTCAGGATTTTGGGCATGTATGCACAGGTACCAGAGAGAGAGAGAGAGAGAGAGAGAGAGAGAGACAAAGAAAGCACCCCTGGGGGGGATGGTCAGGCCACAGTCCTTTCTCTTCCGTTTCCGTTTCTCCTTTCAGGATTTTGGGCATGTATGCACAGGTACCTGGCATATTTTTCATGCTGCCAGGTCTGGGACTCAAACCACTCAGTTGGCCACGTAAGATCCAGCTATTCTGACCACCATGCCACATGCCACTGGTTGGTCAACACTTTTTTTTTTCCTTTTCTTTTTCTTTTTCTTTCTTTCTTTCTTTTTGTTTTTTCTTTTTTTCCTTTTTTGCAACATTTTCGACATTAAAAACAAAAAACAAAAAACAGAGAGAATGGTAGTATGAACTCCTACATACCCACTATCAGCTCATGGCTAATCTTATTTAATTGATACCCTGGGTATATTGTTTTCAGATAAATCTGAACATCATATCACTTACATTTTTTTTTTCCTTTTGAGAGAGAGAGATTTTTGCTCTAGGGCATATGCGCTCACCAGAGAGAAAGAGACAGAAAGTGAGAAATCACCTCCTAAGGGGGATGGTCATGCCACAATCCCTTCTCCTCCATGGGCCTCTCAGGATTTGGGGTATGCATGCACATGTACCTGGTGTGAGTTTCAAGCTGCCAAGTCTGGAACTTGAACCGCGCGTGGTCAGCCATGTGGAAGTCCAGTACTTTAACCACTGCTCCACCTACTGGCCCCGTTTCTTCTTCTTTTCCTTTTATAATTATTTTATTTTATTTATTATTATTATTTTAATTTACTTTGACCAGAGAGAGAAAGTGGCAAACCGCCAGGTCTGGGACTCAAACCTTGGTTGGCCAAGTTGGAGTCCAGTACCTTAACGACTATGCTACCTGCTGGCCCCTTTCTTCTTGGTTTTTAAGCAACCACTGATATTTATCTATTTGTTTACTTACTTATTTTTATTGAGAGTTGTTTGCTACAGGGCTCGTGAGCTCCTTGGAAAGATACAGACAGAGAGACAGAAAGCAAAAAATCACCCCCAGTGGGGATGGCCATGCTGCAATCCCTTCTCCATTTTCATCTTGGGATCTTGGGCACGCATGCACATGCGCCCAGCACGAGTTTAAGTTACTGGGTCTGGGACTCGAACCACGGTCGACTACATGGGAGTCCAGCAACATAGCCATTACGCCAACTGCTGGTCCCACCACTGATAATCATTTCCCAAATAGATCCCTTCTTTCAGTAGGCATTTGCAAAATGGTGATATTTTACTTTTTCACTTCTTTTTTTCTTAAAGAATTATTTCATTTTTTAACTTCATTAAGCAGTTTATTTATTTATTTGTTTATTTTTAATTTGACCAGAGAGGGACAGAGTGAGAGCAAAAGAGAAAATGAGAAAGCAAGCTACCAGGTCCAGGACTTGCAACACGATTGGCCATGTGAAAGTCCAGCCCTTAGCCACCACACAACCTGCTGACCCCTTCATTTCTTCTGTTTTTTAAAATAATTTTATTTTATTTATTATTAGCAATAGTATTCAATTTGAGCAGAGAGAGACAGAGAGAGGGAGAGCAAGAAAGCAAGCTGCCAGGTCCGGAACTCGATCCATGGTTGGTCATGTGGGAGTCCAGTGCCTTTGACCACCACACCACCTGTTGGCCCCACATTTTTCCTTAATTTATTAAGTAGAATGCCTTCTATTTTCCGGACACCATACCATATCAGGACCAGCAGTTGGCGTAATGGCTATGTCGCTGGACTCCCATGTAGTCAACCATGGTTGAAGTCCTGGATCCAGTGGCTTAAACTTAAACACCGGGCATGTGTGCGTGCGTGCCCAAGATCGCGAGAGGAGAATGGAGGAGAAGGGATTGTGGCGTGGCCACCCCCCTCCCCCCTTCGGGGGGTGATTTCTCACTTCTTGTCTCTCTGTCTTTAAAGTAAAAAAAAGAATTATTTATTTAACTTTATTCATTCATTCATTTTTTTTTTTTTAATTCGACGAGAAAGAGAGAGAGAAAGTGAGAAAGCAAGCCACCAGGTCTGGGACTCAGACTGTAGTTGGCCATGTAAGAGTGTCCAGCATCTTAACCACCACGCCACCCACTGTTGTTCCCTGAGTACCTATGTCTTTTTGCGTTTCTAAATGATGTACCTCTTCTCAGTTGACATAAGTGTTCAACTGCAGTAAGATGGACATTTAAAAGTGTAAAATGTATATACAAATGTGCCGAGAAGGGCTAGCCTGTGGCCTTGCAGCTAAAGCAGCTAGATTTTACATGCCCAGCCACATGGTTCAAGTCTGGGACCCGGCAGTTTGAGAAATATTCTGGGTGTGGCCAAAATCCCAAAGGGAGAGAGAAATGGGAGAGAAGGGATTGAGGTATAACCACCCCCCATGGGTGCTGCCTTCTCACTTTCTCACTCTCTTTTTCTCTCTCTTGTGAGAAATGTTTGGCAAATGTTTTTTTAATGGCTCAACTGCTTGTCCATCTACAATCCAGCTGTGGGTACATTAGGGTTTTCTTGCAGCTAGAGACTGGTCAGGGCTCCCCTTGCAAACCAATGAAAACGGAGCCTGTGGGGCCGACAGGTGGTGTGGTGGTTAAGGTGCTGCATTCCCGTATGGTTGACTACGGTTCAAGTCCTGGACCTGCTGGCTTGCTTTTATTTATTTATTTTTATTTGGAGAAATTTTGCTATAGGGCACGTGCACTCGCCAGAAAGACAGAGAGAGACAGAGAGACAGAAAGAGAGAAATAACCCCCCAGGGGGGATGGCCATGCTGCAATCCCTTCTCCTCCATTCTCCTCTTGGGATCTTGGGCACGCACGCACACGCGCCTGGCGTGAGTTTAAGCCACTGGGTCTGGAACTCGAACTGCAGTCACCTACATGAGAGTCCAGCAATGCAGCCGTTACACCAACCGCTGGTCCTCTGCTGGCTTACTTTCTCACTTTCTTTCTCTGGTCAAATTTTCAAATAATAATAATAATAATTATTATGCTAATAATGAAAAATAAAATAATGTTTTTAGAAAAAGAAAGAAAGGAAAAGAGTTTGCGAAACTCTGGGTGGAAATGGTCCTCTTTCTGATCTCCCGCTTGTTAATGATTCTGGGAGAAATTTAAGGAAGACTCTTCTGCTAAAGCCTCTATCCACTGTGGTGGTGGGGGGGGCGGAGGAGGGGGGGAGGCTGAGGAGATTTGCAAACTACAAACTGCTTCAAGGAAGGGTGCACTTTTTTCCCTGCATTTAAAAGTGTAGAGTATTCACTCCCTCCGAGCAAGAAACGGGAGGCAGTTCCACGGGCTTGGCGGAGACTTTAAACAAACCACATTGCCCACAGGTCTGCTGTGTGAAGAAGAGGATTTACTCATCTCCCCTCCGCCCCAGGAGTGTTAACAGCGGCATTAAGGCTGGAGAATCTGGAGAGGGGGCTTTTTTGCTGTGGGTGAAGGTGTGTCTGAACTTCTTTGCAAGGCATTAATCACTTGTTTATAGAGGGAGAAGGGAAAACACACACACACACACACACACACACACACACAGCAGAAGAAGGACGCTGTGGGATGATCAGTCTTAGGTTCCCTTTCAGGGGAAGTTCCCTGGTCTCCTGAGATCAACTCAATTGGTCCTTGTCTGGGTTCCAGAGTAGGGTGGGTAGGGGCAGATATCTCAGGAGGTGGGGATAATGAGGGAGAATGCATTACTTTCTGTAATTATTTTTATTTTATTTGAAAAAAGAATGATTTAATTTTTCATTTATTTCTCCTTATTCTTCACTTTGTCCAAAGAGAGACAGAGAGAGAGAAGGAGCAGGAGTTAGAAAGGAAGCCACCAAGTCCTGGACTGGAACCACGGTCGGCCATGTGGGAAGTCAACAGCTTCACAACCACGCCACCTGCCGATCCCTCTGTAATTATTTTGAAATATGTTTTTCCTGCCCCAAATGTATTCTTTTACATTTGTATTTATTTATGTTTTTTGTTTGCTATAGGGTGTGAGCATTCACTGGGGAGAGAGACAGGGAGGGAGAGAGACAGAGAACGAGAGAAATCACCCTTCCTAGGAATGGCCACACAGCAATCTCTTCTCTTCCACTCTCCTCTGGGGATTTTGGGCACAAATGCGCACACACCTGGTATGATTTTTAAGCCACCAGGTCTAGGACTCAAACCATGTGGTCGGCCATGTGAGTATCCAACCACCTTAACCACCACGATACCTGAGTGGCCAAAAAAAAAAAAATATGTGATTTTTTACAAAAAGGATTTCTTTTTATTATGAATGAAGGAATAGAATTAATGGATTTTTAATTTGTCAGAGGGTGTGTGCACTCACCAAAGAGAGACAAAGAGAAAAAGGAAGAAATCACCCCCAGTAGGGTATGGCCACACTGCAATCCCTTCTCCTTCATTTCTCCATTCCGTTGGGTTTTGGGGCAATACATAAACATGCTCCTGGTGTTGTTTTCAAGCTGCGGGGCCTGGGATTTGAACTACACAGTGGGCTGTATAGGATCTGACTCTGTTAAGCCACTAGACCATGGGGCTAGCCCCTATGAGGAGTTTATTTACATGAGGGGGTCTTTTAATAATTTACATGTATTTCTATATTTAATGAATCATCTTTATTAAATTTTTTAAAGAATTATTTAATTTATTATTATTATTATTATTATTATTTTTAAATTTGACCAAGAGACAGAGCGGGAACGTGAGAAAGCAAGCAGCCACATCCTGGACCCAAACTGCAGTCAGCCATATGGGAGTCCAGTGCCTCCACCACCACACCACCTGCCAACTCCAGAATCATCTTCGTTTTAAAAAGAGCGATCCAGTTAGACAAAATGAGTGATCCTCAGACACACGGTAGCACCCTGCAGCCGAGGGGACAAATATCCTTTCCGTAAAGGGTACCGTCGTCGGGTCAGGTGTTACCCAGACAGAAGCCATTTTTCCTCTGCCTTTATCAATAATAAATGCAGTAACTCATCAGCCGGACTTCAAGACGTTTTGCCTACACTGCAAGCCGATCTTGCCAAGTAGACAGAAACAGCCAGGCTGAGCCAGTGCCACGGAAAACATTTACATCTTGAAACTCTCAGCAATTTGACCGCGTGCTTCACAGCATCCACCTCCAAAGTTTCCAGCGGAATTCTCCTCCCTTTTCTCTGGCCAGGAGTGCCATCCGATTGCACCCACACTGGTGGATGGGTCTTTAAAAAATGAGCTTTCTAGGACCCCTCCGTGGTCAGCTGGGTTAGGGTGCCACTGTCTCAAATCCATTTGCAAGGGTTGTAAAAGGCTGTCGGCTGATGCTCGCAAATCAATCTCCCTCTCTCCTTCTCCTGCTGACAAGAGAAGCAGCTTAGGTTTTCACCCCAGCCTTGCTAACTTGCAGTCCTGTGTGCCTGCCTTGTCTCCTCTGTCCCACAATGCTTGACCCTTTCTGTCCCTGCCATGTTCCTCCCGCATGGTGACCTGCTTTGATGGTGACAGGAGAAAGGTCACATTCTATTTTTTGCTCTTTAGGATGATGGCTGTTTGATTCACACAGAACCCTTTTCAGTTGTGTGCCTTTGTGAAAAATGCTTACAGACCAGCTGTTAGCATAATGGCTATGTCGCTGAACGCCCATGTAGTCGACTGCGGTTCGAGTCCTGGACCTGGTGGCTTAAACTCATGCCAGGCGCGTGTGTGTGTGTGCCCGAGATCCCGAGAGGAGAATGGAGGAGAAGGGATTGCGGCTTGGCCATCCCCCTGGGGGGGGATTTCTCGCTTTCTGTCTCTTGGGCGAGCGCATGTGCCCTATAGCAAAATAAACCTCCAAAAAAAAAAAATGCTGAAATTTTTCAGGCAAATAGGTTTTTCTGGCTGATTAGCCTCAACATGGATGTTTCCCTTGACTGAGAGAAACCAGGGACCTTCAGGAATGTTTGCAGGCAAAGGAGGTTCAATGGTTTTCTCAAAGCCTGGCACTGCAAAAACAAGGGACCTGGTTTAGACTTTCATTTTCTTTCTTTCTTCCTTCCTTCTTTCTTTCTTGAGTTTTGCCAAAGGACTCATATACTTGCCAGAAAACAGAGAGAAATGGGAGTGGGGGTCAAGAAAGCACCTCCCATGAGAAAGGGCCATGCTGTGATCTTTTTTCTATTTCTCTCTCCTTTCAGGAGTTTTTGGGTACACACACACATGTGCCTGGTATTTCTTGAGCCATGGGGCCTGGGGCTTGAACCTTGCATTTGGTCATGTGAGACCCAGCCACCTTGGCTACCATACCACTAGCTGGCTCTAGACTCATTTCTTTCAAAATACATATTTATTAAATTAAATTTATTATTATTATTAACTCGACTGGAAAGAGACACAGTGAGAGAGAGAGAGAGAGACAGAGAGAGACAGAGAAAATGAGAAAGCAAGTTGCTAGTCCGGAACTTGAACTATGGTTGCCCATGTGGGAGTCCAATGCCTCAACCACCACACCCAGCTGCTGGCCCCTGGACTCCCTTTTGAACTTAACTCTTAGGGTAGTCATGATCCCAACTGATCAAAAGGACCTAGAGAAACAGCATCAGCTGGACTTATTGACTGAAATTTCGTGATCCAATCGGACAGGCAAGCTGGCGGAAAAGTGAGTTATGGATTGGGAGTGAAAATAACTGACTTCAAATGCATCTATTGCTATTGTGAGCAAAGCCAGTTTTGCACCCTCTGCAATCCTCAATCCCCATTAAACAGGAGCTGAAGCTTCCTGCTCTACCTTCCAGGGCCCTTGGCTAAAGTCCTTGGCAAACTCTAAAGTGTGGAATGTTGGGAAGTTGCTATTGGTGTTATGGTAATTACGACAACAGAGGGAACACCTCTTGGGAGTAAAATTAATTGACATTTGTAAAGCATGTGGAGATTTTCCTGTTCTTTACTCTGGAAAAGTGTAAAGTGTCCAGAGTTTACAAGATGAGGCAATAGAACTGCAGCCCTTCCAGTTCATGTACAGAGAAGGTCTCTTCAGATGTTTGGAGGGATAAATCCTCGAATGCCATATTTTCAAGGAAAAGCAGGGTTTGTAAATGCGGAGAAAGAGGGGCTAGCAGGTGGTGTGGTGGTTAAGGTGCTGGATTCCCACCTGACTGTGGTTGTTCGAGTCCCAGACCTGGTGGCTTACTTTCTCATTTTCTTTCTCTCTCTCTCTCTCTCTTGTGAGTGTGCATACCCTATAGCAATTAAAAAAATAATAATGATGATCGAAGTTGGCAGGTGGCATGGTGGTTAAGGACGCTGGGCTCTCACATGGCCAACTGTGGTTGGAGTCCCGGACCTGGTGGCTTGCTCTCTCACTTCCCCTCTCTCTCTCTGTCTTGCTCTTGTTCTGTCACTCCCTGATCAAATGAAAAATAAATAAATCAAGTTAAGCAAAAGAATTATTTTAAAAATATAATAATGGTAAATAAAATTAAATATATATATTTTTAAGAGACAGAGAGAAAAAAGGGAAGTAAGGAAGCAAGCTGCCAGATTTGGACTTGATTCGTGGTTGGCCATGTGGGAGTCCAGCACCCTTACCACCACACTGCTGACCCCAAACAACTAATTCTTTAGAAATAAGGAAGGAAAATCCCGCTAGGTGCATATGTGCGTGCCCAAAATCTTGAGAGGAGAAGGGATTGCAGTATGATCTCTCTGACTTTCTCTGGCAAAGCACATGAATCTTATGGCAAAACACCCTTCCCCCAAATAAAAGAGATATAAACATATGCTCACATATTTAAAAAACATGCAGAACTCGGGAACCAGCAGTGAGCGTAATGGCTATGTCGCTGGACTCCCATGTAGTCGACCGCGGTTCGCGTCCTGGACCTGGTGGCTTAAAACTCACGCCGGGCGCGTGTGCGTGCGTGCCCAAGATCCAGAGAGGAGAATGGAGGAGAAGGGATTGCGGCGTGACCATCCCCCTGGGGGGTGATTTCTTGCTTTCTGTCTCTATGTCTCTCTCTGTCTGTCTGGCGAGTACATGCGCCCTATAGTGAAAATCTCTCAAAAAAAAAAAATGCAGAACTGGGCACTACAGCAAAAAAAATCTCTCTTAAAAAGAAAGTTGTAGAATAGAGAAGAAAATACCGTTGGATGGGTTGCATTCATCATTATTTTTAAAAAATTATTTATTGGGAACCAGCAGTTAGCGTAATGGCTATGTCGCTGGATTCCCACATAGTCGACCGCTTATTTATTTAAATTTGACCAGAGAGGGACACAGTGAGAGAGGGAGAAAAAGAGAGAGAGGGAAAGTGAGCCACCAGGTCCGGGCCTCAAACCAGAGTCGACCATGTGGGAGTCCAGCGCCCTTAACCACCATGCCACCTGCCATCCCCTGTTATTATTATTTTTTAATTTGACTGGGCAGAGACAGAGAGAGAAAGAGAGACAGAGACTGGGAAAGCAAGAAAGCAAGCAACCAGTTTCAGGATTTGAACCATGGTCAGCTATGTAGGAATCCAGTACCTTTAGCCACTACGGCACCTGCTGGACCCTCATCATTTTTTCTTTTAAATAATTATTTTATTTAACTTGATTTATCTATTTTTAACTTGACCAGAGAGGGAGAGAGTAAGAGAGAGACAGAGAGAAAATGAGAAAACAAGCTGCCAGGTCCAGGACTCAAACTGCTTCAGCCATATGAGAGTCCAGCGCCCTTAACCACCTCGCCACCTCCTGGTCCCATGTTCATCATTTTTTAAAATCTCCATGCACTCACCAGAGAGAGACAGAGGGAGGGAGAAATCACCCCTAGTGGGCGTGTTGAAATTGCAATCCCCTTTCCTTCATTTCTCCATCTGTTGGGATCCGGGACACACACACAAGCAGAGTGTGTTTTTCAAACCACTAGGGCTGGGATTTCATCCTCACAGTCGGCCACATGGGAGCTGGCTCCCTTAACCCTCCGGCCATGGGGCTGGTCCCACAAGCTTTTTCAGGTACCCTGATATCTTGAGTCTCATCATAGCCTTCCTCACTTCCACCACCGAGGAAGTTGGCATTGTTGTAGTCCAGATTACAGATCAGAAACCCAAAGCACAGAGAGATCGCGTAATTTACCCAAGGTTACAAATCAAGGAAATGCCAGGGTCATGATTTGAACTCAGTCATCCTTGACCCAGAACATGTGTGTTAGCCAGTAGATGTACTGCCAGGAGCCCATGGGCTGCTGAGCTTAGCAGGCAGGATGTCGTCCTTGGCTGATAGCAAATCAGGGAAGGTTTTGGGCAGTGGCGTGGTGGTTAAAGTGTGGGATCCCACATGACCAACTTCACAGTTCAAGTCCCAGACCCAGAGACTTGAAGAACACATTAGAGGGGCCGGCAGATGGTATGATGGTTAAGGGCGCTGGACTCCCACATGGTGGACCATGGTTCAAGTCCTGGACTTGGTGTCTTGCTTTCTCTCTCTCTCCTTCTCCCCCCTCCTCTCTCTCTTTCTCTCTCTTACTGTCTGGTCAAATTAAAATAAATAAATAAATAATAAAATACTTAAAAAGAAAAATACATTAGAGGCATGTATGTGCATACCGAAAACCCTGAGAGGAGAATGGAGGAGAAGGGGTTGTGGGTGGCCATCCCCCATGGGAGTGTGAATTCTCACTCTGCCCACCCCCATCTCTCTGTTTTGTTGTTGTTGTTGCTGTTGTTGTTGTTGGAGAGGTTTTTGCTATAGGGTGTGTGCACTCACCAGAAAGATAGAAAGAGAGAAATCACCCCTCCAGGAGGGATGGCCACGCCACAATCTCTTCTTCTCCATTCTCCTCGAGGGATGCCCACCCCACAATCTCTTCTTCTCCATTCTCCTCTCAGGATCTTGGGCACGCATGCACATGCGCCCTGCGTGAGTTTAAGCCACTGAGTCCAGGACTCGAACCATGGTCTACTACATGGGAGTCCAGCAACAAGCTATGTAGGAATCCAGTACCTTTAGCCACTACGGCACCTGCTGGACCCTCATCATTTTTTCTTTTAAATAATTATTTTATTTAACTTGATTTATCTATTTTTAACTTGACCAGAGAGGGAGAGAGTAAGAGAGAGACAGAGAGAAAATGAGAAAACAAGCTGCCAGGTCCAGGACTCAAACTGCTTCAGCCATATGAGAGTCCAGCGCCCTTAACCACCACGCCACCTCCTGGTCCCATGTTCATCATTTTTTAAAATCTCCATGCACTCACCAGAGAGAGACAGAGGGAGGGAGAAATCACCCCTAGTGGGCGTGTTGAAATTGCAATCCCCTTTCCTTCATTTCTCCATCTGTTGGGATCCGGGACACACACACAAGCAGAGTGTGTTTTTCAAACCACTAGGGCTGGGATTTCATCCTCACAGTCGGCCACATGGGAGCTGGCTCCCTTAACCCTCCGGCCATGGGGCTGGTCCCACAAGCTTTTTCAGGTACCCTGATATCTTGAGTCTCATCATAGCCTTCCTCACTTCCACCACCGAGGAAGTTGGCATTGTTGTAGTCCAGATTACAGATCAGAAACCCAAAGCACAGAGAGATCGCGTAATTTACCCAAGGTTACAAATCAAGGAAATGCCAGGGTCATGATTTGAACTCAGTCATCCTTGACCCAGAACATGTGTGTTAGCCAGTAGATGTACTGCCAGGAGCCCATGGGCTGCTGAGCTTAGCAGGCAGGATGTCGTCCTTGGCTGATAGCAAATCAGGGAAGGTTTTGGGCAGTGGCGTGGTGGTTAAAGTGTGGGATCCCACATGACCAACTTCACAGTTCAAGTCCCAGACCCAGAGACTTGAAGAACACATTAGAGGGGCCGGCAGATGGTATGATGGTTAAGGGCGCTGGACTCCCACATGGTGGACCATGGTTCAAGTCCTGGACTTGGTGTCTTGCTTTCTCTCTCTCTCCTTCTCCCCCCTCCTCTCTCTCTTTCTCTCTCTTACTGTCTGGTCAAATTAAAATAAATAAATAAATAATAAAATACTTAAAAAGAAAAATACATTAGAGGCATGTATGTGCATACCGAAAACCCTGAGAGGAGAATGGAGGAGAAGGGGTTGTGGGTGGCCATCCCCCATGGGAGTGTGAATTCTCACTCTGCCCACCCCCATCTCTCTGTTTTGTTGTTGTTGTTGCTGTTGTTGTTGTTGGAGAGGTTTTTGCTATAGGGTGTGTGCACTCACCAGAAAGATAGAAAGAGAGAAATCACCCCTCCAGGAGGGATGGCCACGCCACAATCTCTTCTTCTCCATTCTCCTCTCAGGATCTTGGGCACGCATGCACATGCGCCCTGCGTGAGTTTAAGCCACTGAGTCCAGGACTCGAACCATGGTCTACTACATGGGAGTCCAGCAACATAGCCATTATGCCAACTGTTGGTCTCTGGTGTTTTTTTTTTTTTTTCTTTAATAATTATTTTATTTAACTTTATGTATTTATTTATTTTAATTTGACCAGAGAGGGGCAGAACAAGAGAGAGAGGGAAAGTGAGAAAGCAAAGCCACCAGGTCCAGAACTTGAACCGAGGTCAGCCATGGGGGAGTCCAGTGCTCTTGCACCCCACCCCTTAAGCTTTTTTTACGTAGGGAAGCAACTTAGCCAGCTGTGGAAATCATACAAGCTGGGTTTGGGTTAACACTTCATGACATGCGTCGGCTGAGTTGGAACCAAATAAAACCCTTCCCCGGAGGTAAGAAGTCAGCTGAATTAAAGGTGAGTTTAACAAGCTTCCAACTGCTAGAAGTTCTCGAAGCAGAAGACGAGATTGGCAGTTTGTGAGAGAAAGGAAGAGAAGCCATGAGATGCTCAGGAAAGGTAAGGAGGACCTGAGTAAATATTTTAGTAGTGATGCGGAGTGGGATGGGGGAGTGATGATTTTTTTTTTTTTTAAATGCCTAGACCTAGATGCAGGAGCTAATGGGAAAATACCTAACCCGGGGTTATGGAGTATGGGTGGGGAGAAGTCAGATGGAAAAGATAGAGGTATCAGAAGGAAAGGTTAATGGAACGACAAGGGAGACATTAAAAGGCAATAAATCTGGCAGGTTGGATGGTATTTACCCAGGAATTCTACCACGGAGGGTTAACTCTTACAATTCTGCTCACCTGGGGCGGGAGCCGGGGCTGTGGCTGGAGGGTGTCCCACCAAGCTCCTCACCAGGGGATCAGACCCATTCTGAGCAGAGTCAGGCTTTGAAAGAGATGTGTTCTGAGGCTGGGAGCATCCCAGGAAGACTTTGGACACCAGGGAGCCCGCCATTGTATGGGTGGGACTGGTAAAGGGGGTCTTCCACCTCCATCCCTGGGGAACATTCTCTGGAAGTTAGTTAATCAGCCCATAGGGAAGGAGAACCACAAGATATAATTTATTTACCTACTCGCTGACAAAATCCTTCCCAGAAGGCTGCGGGTGGTAATTCTCTGTAATTATATCTCACTCAAGGGTCTGCAGGCGCTCAGACGGATTAACTCATTGGTGTTCACAGCATACCTAGGGAGAAGGGTTGGGGGCAGGGACCAGCTTTTCCAGACAGATGGGGGAAACTGAGGCACTTTGCTGGCTTCACCTTTCAACTGGTAAAACTGATGGGAAAAATAGTTCATTATAAGCACTGAAAGGGAGGGAAGGAAGAGGTTTGGCGACAGGGTCTGAACTCTAGTCTTCTTTTGCCTGTGTTGGCTGTGTGATCCCAGGAAAGTTAATCAACCTCCCTGGGCTTCAGTTGCATCTTCAGATGAAAAGAGCTGGGTGCCATGGACCATACCGTTCCTAACTCATGAACCTGTTTCTTTGGAAATTTAACCTCTCTGCGAGTTATGGAGACATGCCAGGTCTGTTATGTGGTGACAATAGTGGCTTTAGGTTAGACCACTGGTTGAACTCGGTTATATTGTCTAAAGGAAACCTTTTAAGGAATATGTCCTGACTTTCAAAGGCTGGTAAGTCTGGACACAGATTCTCTGGTGAACGTAAAGATGAGAGTAAGGGAGGCCAGCCCCTGGTGTGTGGGTTAAGGCCGTTGGATCCCATATGACTTCGTGGTTCGAGTCCCAGTCCCTGCAGCTTGAAAAACATGCCAGGTGTATGTGCATACATGCCTAAAATCCCTAGAGGAGAATGGAGAATAAGGGACTGTGGTGTGGCCATCCTCCCTGGGGAGTGAAGTCTCACTTTCCTTTTCTATCTCTGGCGAGTGCATGTACCCTACAGCAAAAATAATACTACTAATAAGTAATAATGAGGGACCACAAAATAGGATGCTGAGATCACTCCATACAGCAAATTACTAGTTGGAGAAGGTTGTAGGGGAAAAAGCTGATGTATTTCCTTTTTTTTTTTTTTAAGAGAGCAATTTCTGCTATAGGGTGCATGTGCTTGCCAGAGAGACAGAGAGAAGTGAGAAGTCACACACACACACACACATACACACACCGCGCCAGGCATGTGAGAGAAGTGAGAAGTCACACACACACACACATACACACACGGCGCCAGGCATGGTTTAAAACTGCCGGGTCCGGGACTTGAACCACATTCGTCTATATGGGAGTCCAATGACGTAACCCATCTCCCTGGTCCCAAGGACTGCTATATTTCAAAGTTGGGGGTAAGAATTCCCGCCATGCTTCCTCATTGCACTTTCCCCCAACTCCTATCAAGAGGTGGGGCCTGTTTCTCTACCCCTTGAAACTGGGCGGATCCCATGACTTGCTTTAACCAATAGGGTGTGGAGGGAATGAATGATGCTTTGTGACGTCAGAAGCTGGGCTCCTGAGACCTTGCAGCTCTGTCTTCCCCTCCCAGGGGCCAGGAAAGAAGCTCAGACTCCCAAATGATGAGAACACATGTTCAGGCAGGCCCCAGTCTCCAGCCTTCCCTGCCAAACTCCAGACATACAGGGGAGGTTATGGCAGAGAGTCCCACCCCTAAGACTCCCCACCATCGCCTCACCCTCCAGAAATAATCCGTTATGGGCCCAGCCTCGTGGTGCAATTGGTAGCAGGCTGAATTGCAGTGCTGGAAGCCACGTGGCTGACTGCAGGCCTGGATCCCGGGTCAGCTTGAGGACGTGCTGGGTGCAGGCATATGTGCCCAGGGCACTGGTGAGCTGGAGAACAGGGCAAAGAGAGATCAGGATGCTGTAAGGGCCTCTTGAGGGTGCCCCTCTCTCTCTTCTTCATGCATGCACCCATGTTCTTCCTCATGAATACATTAACTATATTTTAAAAATGAACTTTTTTAAAAAAAGAAATAAGGGGCCAACCGGTGCCACGGTGGTTAAGGTGCTGGACTCCCACCAGGCGGATGATGGTTCGAGTCCCAGACCTGTGGCTTGAAACTTACACCGAGGGCATCTGTGTGCGTGCCCAAAATCCCAAGAGGAGAATGGAGAAGAGATTGCGTGTGGCATGGCCATCTCCCCTGTGGGGGGTGATTTCTTGCTTTCTGTCTGGCGAGCACAAATGCCCTACAGAAAAAAAATAACTTTAAAAAAAAAAAAAAGAAAGGAAAAACATTACGGTGGTTTGGAGCCCCAGTGGTTTGCTTCAGAGCAGTCACGGATTTAGTCGATGATGAAAGACTTCCAGTTTCTAGGAACCCTGATTTTCCTCAGTTTTGGTCCTAAATGTTGATACCGCCTACTTCTGATTTGATTGGCTGGAGATATCTACAAGCTCTGGGCTTTCCCTTCCAAGAGTTTCAACTTGTTTCAAGGAAGGAATAGTGGTGAAAGTTCCCTGTGAATCATGAAGCAATCCTAATGTGTTGATATGACATTTTTAGTCTTACCCTTTTTCTTGTTAGATTAAAAGCAGGAATTGAGGTGGCATGGTGATTAAGGTGCTGGATTCAGCCCACGTGACTGACTGTAGTTCGAGTCTTGGGCCTGGAGGCTTGCTTTCTTTCCGTTTTTTTCTTTTTTTAAAGAATTAATTATTTAATTGTAGGGACCAGCAGTTGGTGTAATGGCTGTGTCACTGGACTCCCATGTAGTCGACCGCGGTTTGAGTCCTGGACCTGGTGGCTTAAACTCAATGCCAGGCACATGTGTGTGCGTGCCCAAGATCCAGAGAGAATGGAGGAGAAGGGATTGCGGCATGGCTCCCCCCCCCCTCCCAGGGGGATGATTTCTCACTTTCTATCTCTGTCTCTCTCTGTGTTTCTGGCGAGCGCAAGTGCCCTCTAGCAAAAACCTCTCCAAAAAATAAAATTACTTATTTAACTGTATTTATTATTGTTATTTAACTTGACCAGAGAGACAGAGACAGAGAGAAAATGAGAAAGCAAGCTGCTAGGTTCAGGACTCAAACCCTGGTCGACCATGTGGGAGTCCAGCGCCTCAACCACCATGTCACCCACCAGCCCCACAGCTTGCTTTCTTACTTTCCCTCTCTTTCTCTCTGTGTGTCTCTCTTTGGTAAACACATGTGCTCTGTAGTAAATTAAAAAATATGGGACCAGAAGTTAGTGTAATGGCTATGTTGTTGTACTCCCATGTAGTCAACTGTGGTTCGGGTCCTGGACCCGGTGGCTTAAACTCACACCGGGCGCGTGTGCACGCGTGCCCAAGATCCTAAGATGGGAATGGACGAGAAGGGATTGTGGCGTGGCCATCCCCCTTGGGGGGATGATTTCTCGCTTTCTATCTCTCTCTGTCTGTCTGGCGAGTGCACACGCCCTATAGTAAAAACCTCTCCAAAATAATAATAATAATAATGGGGGCTGGCAGGTGGCACCGTAGTTGACGTACTGGACTCTCGCATGGCCGACCATGTGGGGTGGATGGAACCCAGAGAGAGCCAGCATGGTGGAGACAGGGCTGCCCAGCCCAAGCTACAGTCATGGGGGCTCACAGCCACTTCTAGGGAGAGGTCAGATACCCATGACCTCTCTTAGTGCATCCTCCCTCCTGTCTCCTACCACTGCATCCTGGAATGCTTTATTATTATTCCTTTTTAATTTGACGAGAGAAAGAAAAGGAGAGGGAAAGGGAGAAAGCAAACTGCCAGGTTCGAGGCGCGAACCTTGGTCGGCCATGTGGGAGTCCAGCATCCTTCACCACTACGCCACCTGCCAGCCCCCCTAGGGTGCTTTCTTAAATGGTGGCTGCTTTTAAGCCAACTATGAAGTTTTAAATTTGTCCTCTCTAAATAAGGATTTTTCCTTAGGTCTGAGGAGCTGTACCCCCTTAGATTAACATTTAAACTTACATACAGAGTAGGTTTTCTTTGGGCATAGTTTAAAGTTGAACTTACATTCTATTCTGGACAACCATCCCCTAGAATCTGAGCATATGAGAACCCAGAGGCCAAGGCACTGATTATGTATCGGCAGGAGACAGGACAGGGCCAAGGAGGTGAGCAGAGACCTATATGTGGAGTGGGGTAGAGAAAGCAGTTAAAAAATGTTAATAGGGACCAGCAGGTAGCATGGTGGTTAAGGTGTTGTACTCCCACATGGCTCACCACAATTTAAGTCCTCGTTCTCACTTTCCCTCTGTGTGTGTGTGTGTGTGTGTGTGTGTCTGGTCAATTTAAAAATAAATGAATGAATAAAATAAACTAATTAAATATTAAAAACAAAAGAAAGCAGTTCAGACGTGGTCTGAGTGGGATTCATCCCCTTGTCCTTTTTAAAAAAGAATTATTAGTTTAATTTATTATTGTTTTCCAAAGAATTATTTATTTTATTTTATGTGTTCATTTATTTTCATTTGACTAGAGAAAGACACAAGAGAGAGAGGGAGGGAAAGTGAGAAAGCAAGCCACCAGATCCAGGACTCGAACTGTGGTCAGTCATGTGGGAGTGTCCAGCACCTTAATCACCATGCCACCTGCTGGTCCCCAATTTATTATTATTTTTTTAATTTGACCAGAGAGAGAAAGGGAAAGTGAGAAAGCAAGCCACCAGATCTGGGACTTGAACTGTGGCCAGTTACATGAGAGTCCAGCGCCTTAACCACTACGCCACCTGGCACCCTTACCATCCATATCCTCATGGCGCCTCTGACTGCTCCAGATGTCTAGTGACCTTGGGATTGCTTTCTTCAAAGAAAGGGGACTCTCGGGTGCATTTCAATAGGTGCCCTGGGAATTTCCTGGAACTACCAAGAGCTCCCTGCACCAAACACTCTCTCCACCTGTCAGCGCCCAGATAGGTTCAAGTGAGTCACTGTCGCTGTAGCACTTGGAGAGGAATTTGGAGCGTGTGTCTCCCTGCTGCTCTCTGGCCCCTTTTTCTTGGGAGTCCAATAAAGAAACTTAAAAAGTTTATAGAAAAATGGACTTAAAAGATGAGCACCATGTGCTTGGTGAAGGTGGGCAAGGACAAGAGAGATGGGGCGCTGCTCATTGAGTTTCCCCTTTATTCGTGATGGGGCGTATGCGTGCACATGTGTGTGCAAAAGGCGGGCACCCTCCACGGGGTCTGCTCATGCCACGATCCCCCTCCCCCGGTTCTCTATCCTGGCGGATCCTGGGTACTCACATGTGTGTGTCTGGCGTGTTTCAGGACAGCCAGGCTGGGGATTCGAACTGCGGTCACTGCATGAGACCTGGCTTCTCTTGAGTAAGTCCATTGCTACTGGAAATGCTCCTTGGATTGGCACATCTCTGTGATATGACAGTGGCCCGCCCCATGCCCTGTTCCTTACTCTCCCTATGGCTAGAGATGAATCCTAGGAATCCTCTTCTCCGTCTGAGACGAAGCAGTTTCCCATATCACTGATTGAGGAGTGGAGGAGCCATGACGGAGACTGTGACCCCTGAGAACCAAAGACGTCAGACGGTGTGCTCGAGGGAGCCTGGCTGGGTGGATAGGGGTGAGGAGGTGGTCCTTTGACCTTCTCTATGGACCTGAATCTTCTTTTTCTTTCCTTTCTTTCTTTTTATTTTATTATTATTATTTTAAAATTTGCTGTAGGGCATGTGAACTCACCAGAGAGAGACAGAGAGAGGGAAAGTGAGAAAGCAAGTTGCCAGATCCAGGTCCGGGATTCGCACAAAGATTGGGCACCATGCCACCTCTTTTCTTTCTTTAAAAAAGTGTGTTCACTGTGGCTAGTAGGTGGTACGGTAGTTAAGGCAGCTAGATCCCACATAGCTGACCGAGTGGTTCAAGTCTGGGACCCGGCGACTTGAATAGCATGCCAGGCATGTGTGTGTGCATGTCCAAAATCCCAAGAGGAGAATGAAGGGGAAGGGATTGATCATTCCCTGGAGGATGGAGGTGTTGATTTGTCACTTTCTGCTTCTCTGTCTCTCTCTGGTGAGCACACGTGTCCTATAGCAAACTACAAAAAAGAAAAAAAAAAAACTATTCATTTATTTATTTTGAGAGACATAGAGTCAGCGAGGGAGCGAAGGGTAGTCAGCCCTGGATTGTGGGCACACAATGCTTCCACGTACTAGGAGGAAGGGAGTCTTCAGGTGTGAACCCAGAACCTTCTCCTGTGGGTGAGCCTCACGGGCATCAAGCGTGTTTTATCACTGCACCATCTCCAGCCCCCCACGGGCTTGGGCCAGCCTGTGTCCAACTTGAAGTTCTTTTTAGTTCCTTCCTCCGTACTCCTTTTATAAAGATAATCCTTTTATAAAGAAAAGACTTCCTGCTTTCTAAATCCTTTTATGTTCAAATGAAAACAAAAACTTCCTGCTTTCCATAGAGGATTTCATCCTGGGAAGGACAGGTAGGCTTATTTGCAAAGCGACTACAAGAGTCTAAGTATCTGGCCTGTGCAAACCCCTCTGTCCTTAGGACAGCTCCACGCAGGGGCTGCCACTGTTCCCATCTCATGGATGGGGAAACTGTGGCATGGAAGTTTACATCGTTTATCTCTTTTTTATAAAATTAAGAATGATTTAATTTTATTTATGTATGTATTTATTTTTTATTTGCTATAGGACACAGGCACTCGCCAGAAAGTGAGAAAGATAGAGAGAGAGAGAGCAAGAAAGTGAGCAGCCAAGCTGTCAGATCTGGGACTCAAATCGTGGCTGGTCATGTGGGAGTCCAATGCCTTAACTATCATGCTACCTGCTCACTCCACATAATTAAGTTTATTTATCTCTTCATGAGCAGGAGAGACAGAGGAAGAGACAAGCATCCCCACAGGGTCTTCATGCTGAGATTTACCCCAGTCTCAGCAGGCCCCAAATCATGGGACTCACGCTTGGCACATTCAGGGAGGTTCCCAGACCTGAACCCAGGACCTTTTCCCATGGGTCAGCCCTGCAGAGGATTGCATTAGACTCTGTCTTTGTCTAGTCCTGATGTTGTGCCTTTTTTTCTTATTTAATTTTTTTAAGAGAGATTTTTGTTATAGTGCATGTGTGCTCATCAGAGAGACAGAAATGCAGAAAGCAAGAAATCACCCCTCCAGGGTGCATGGCCACACCATAATCCCTTCTCCTCCATTCTCTTGGGATCTTGGAGACACATGCACACACAACTTGTATGAGTTTTTTTTTTTTTTTTAAGAATTATTTTTATTACTTTAACTTTATTTATGTATTTATTTATTTTAATTTGACCAGAGAGAGACAGAGTGAGAGAGAGAGGGAAAGTGAGAAAGCAGGCTGCCAGGTCTGGGACTTGAACCATGATTAGCCATGTGGGAGTCCAGAGCCCTTAACTGCCAATGCCACCTGCCGGCCCCCTAGCCATGAGGTTTAAGGCATCAGAGTTTTAAGCCATCAGGTCTGGGATTTGAACCATGGTTGACTACATGGGAGTCCATGATGTAACCATTACACCATCTGCACCCTGATGTTGTGCTTTTAATTGGTATTCTATATCATCTCTTCAAGACTGATAACTGGCCCTGTAGCCTAGTGGTTAAGGGAGCCAGATCCCACATGTCTGACCACAATTAAAATCTTCACCATGGTACCTTGGAAAAACAACACTGGGCATGTATGACGTATGCATGGAGGAAAAGGGACCATGGCATGACCGTGTCCAATTGGGGGCTGCTTTCTCTCTCTCTCTGGCTGTCACAATGGTAAGCACACATGCCCTCTGACAATTACAAAAGGCAAACAACACTGGTCTCCCACATAGGCAGCCGCGGTTGGAGTATCAGACCCAGTGGCTTGAAAATCTTGCTAGGCAGGGGCAAGCAGTAGTTAAGGAGCTGGACTCCCACATGGCAGACCACGGTTTGAGTCCCAGACCTGGTGACTTGTTTTTTTTCACTTTCTCTCTTTCTCTCTCTCACTCTGTCCCTCTCTGGTCAAATAAAAATAAATAAATAAATAAGGATAAATAAAATAATTCTTAAAAAAAAAAAAGGATCAGTAGATGGCATGGTGGTTAAGATGCTGGACTCCCACAAGGCCGATGACGGTTCTAGTCCCAGACCTGGAGGCTTGCTTTCCTACTTTCCCTTTCTCTCTATCTCTCTCTGGTCAAATTAAACAAATAATGATGATAATAAATGAAAAAAATAATTCTTAAATTAAAAAAGAAGAGAGAGAAAGAAAATCATGCCGGGCACATGCGTGTGCATGTCCAAGATCCCAGGAAGAGATGGAGGAAAAGGGATTGTGGTATGGCCATCCTATCTGAGGATGTAATTTCTCACTTTCCCTCTCACCATTTCTGTGTCTCTCTTTCTCTCTTTGGTGAATGCACGCACACTAGGGCAAAAACCTTTAAAAACATTTTTAAAGCCTGATGGGTCTAGGTGGAGAAGAAGACACCAAAGTGAATAGACACCTGTCTATTCCTAGACAGGTCACTAGGAATAGCAGTGGACCCTTCTTCCCAGGGTCCACCCAAGGCACAGAATCTGTATACTAGGCTGGGTTTCATCCAGTTCTTTTTTTTGAAGAGGTTTTTGCTATAGGGTGTGTGTGCTCCCCAGAAAGAAGACAGAGAAAGAGAGATAGAAAGCAAGAAATCACCCCCCAAGGGAGATGGCCACACCACAATCCCTTCTCCATTCTCTTCTCGGGATCTTGGGCATGCATGCACATGCCCCAGTGTGAGTTCAAGCCACCGGGTCTGGGACTCGAACTGTGGTTGACTGCATGGGAGTCCACCAACATAGCCATTATGCCAACTGCTGGTCCCTCCTCCAGTTCTTATGGTCTCATAGGCAACCTGCGTATCAGTGGCCTCTTTCTTAGGGACCTGGAAGTGACAGCTTCCAGCTGATACCTGCTTAGTGACATGACATCATGGGAATCTGAGCACACAGCCTTTGAGGTTGACATGGTGATACTCATTTCTGGGCTCCTAGCTTGATGGGGGGGATGCATGAGATAGCGTGTGGCAAGAGGTTGGCTGCCCAGCCCCTCCTGGCTAGTTTCCATCTCCCCTCCCAAAGCCTTCCTTCATCCCACCCCAGATAGGCCATGCGACCGCTTCATCAATTAGTGGTGGCTGACTAATTGGATTGTTATCGGTTTGGAGGCGAGGGAGGGAGGGGGAGAGATTTTTGCTAAATTGTTTCACTTGGGATAATGTTCATCTCCTGCTCGCTTGTGATTTATTTCTACAGTTGGCGGGTCTGCTTTCTGGAAATTAATTCCTTTATTGGAATGGAAAGGGCAGTGGGTGGTGGCCAGGTGTGGCATGTGGAGGTTCCTTCTGAGACCTAGATGAAGCACTGGTTCCAGTTTCCTAATCCATCCAACGTAGCTTGGCTAGAAAGTGGTGGAGTCCGATCGGCACCATGGAAGTCTGCCTCTACTGCCCTGTTTGAAAGTACTGTTTTCACCGCTCTTGTTTGGGAAATACGCTAAATGAGGGGTAGGAAACAGAAAAAAAACAAGGCAAAATGAATATATCTTTGGGGTCAGCAAGTGGTATAATGGTTAAGGTGCTGAACTCCCACATGACCAACTGTGGTTTGAATCCCAGACCTGGTAGCTTGAAACTCACACTGAGCCACATGTGAATGTGCCCAAAATTCCAAGAGGAGAATGGAGGAGAAGAAACTGTGGCTTGGCCATCTCCCCTGGGGGGCTATTTCTCACGTTCTGTCTCTCTGTCTCTCCTGTGAGTGCACATGCCCTATAGCAAAAATCTCTCTTAAAAAGAAAACAAAAAGACATACCTTTTGAGCAGAGGGAACGGGAATCTTGTCTGGCTACCCTTAGGGATGGCCCCCGACAGTCATGTTTTACAGACGTACTGACTAAGCTCAGAGGAGTTAAGTGGAGAGTGCAGTGTCTCAGCATTGCTAAAAGACAGGACGAGGGTTTATGCGCAAGTTTGGATTGTTGAGCTTTTCCCAGCATGGTTTGCCTGTTCGCCTTACTCCTGTTGATCATGACCTCGATTATTTCTTTTTCCCTAATTTTTGTTAGTGGTCATGTGACTTGCCAAAGAGAGACAGAGGGAGTGAAAGAGAGAGGGGGAAAGTGAGAAATTATGGGGGCGGTGGGGGGATGGTCACACCCTTCTTCTCCATTGTCCTCTTGGGATTTTGGGCACACAGGCACATGCACCTGGTGTTTTTTTCAAGCTGCCAGGTCCAGGACTCAAATCATGCCGTTGGTCATGTAGGATCCAGCCGCTTTCACCTCCACGCCATCAGCTGGCCCCATGATTTCAACTTTTACAATTCGTGGAACTGATTGAAATAAACAGGGGAAGTCTCTGCCATGGGAGAGGGGTGCAGAATACATGAGACTGCTCCAGGGGGTTCCGGGATCCAGGGAGCCCAGGGATGAAGACGGCAGAATGCACACTCTGATGATGATGGGATTAACTGAGCCACGTCTGAATGTAACTGGTCCCCGTCTACCGGGTCACTGGACCAGAGCAGGCAGAGCCAGGGGCCTCAGGGATGACGTCTGAAGGGCTTCTAGGGAAGGGGGCGTGGCTAAGGCAGGCTCCGCCTCACTGCAACATGCCTCTGGGAGACAGCGATGCAGAGAGGACAGCGTCCTCCCCCATTTCTTCCCCAGCTGCCCAAAGGAGGGAGCAATAGGCAGTGTCCTCACCTGGGCAGCCCCCAGGCCGGGCATCGGAGTCGCCAAGAGGGCCACACACAGACCTGGATGCAGGCAGAGGGCTGTCTACAATGAGTGGTTAATTGTCTCCAGCCGGGGAGCCCTGCAGATTAAGGCTTTCCGGACCAGACCAGGGGACATGGGAGTCGGAATCCTTCCCCCGTCCCCCCCTTGCCAGCTCTCCAGAAATTCAGGTCGCTTTCAAAGCCTGAGGCTGCAGTTTACCGGAGCATGGGGTCACTTCCAGGGTCACTAGCTGGACAAGCAGGTCAATTTTAGCAGGAAACTGACATTTAAGCAGTGCTGACCAACTCGGGATTCTGGAAGGTGGTTCTGCCCTTTGCAGAAGGTTGGTCTGTCTTTCCACCTCGCTTTCCACCTCAGGATCCGGAGTATTTAAACAACGAACATTTATTACACACACATAATAAATTATACACACGCCCTTGTACATTAGGCTGGGTGGGAGGTGCTTCCAAATGACTTTACTAGCAACCCTCGAAACTTCTAGAAAAGGCGGCTTTTCCTCCCCTTCGGATTCCTATTTAATGGAGGAAAATACTCAGTCTCAGAGTGGTTCTGATGTTGTTCCGGACGCTTCATTGAGAACTGTCAAATGGGACTTCCGTTTCGCAGGTCCGCATGCCCAGCTCCCTTGTAACTAGAACCTCGAGTCTTTGAACTCCAGTCAATGGTAGGACCCTTGCAAGAACAAATAGATAAAACAGAAGGGATGGCCTGATGCAAGTCTTCCCTCCTGCCATCTGAGTCCAAAGAGGAAGCTCCGGCCCTCCCTCAGACCCACCTAGCCACCCACCCAAGGTGCCATTAAAGTTAATTGTTTTTACTGCCACTTTAACATAGTCTTGTAAATCTTTTTACAACGTGGCCTGGGAACATGGCCCTGCGTGCAAAACTCCAGGAATGAATGTAGTTCGAACACTGGACTCTCTGGTCCCACAACTACCTGGAGGGTGTGAGATTCCAAGGGGTCACTTTGGAGCGTCAGGCCAGGGTCCCTGGGTGAGTTCTCTCCCAGGTGAGGTTCTGACTGAAGGTTCTGGAAGGCTGGAAGGCCAAGGTCCTCCACCACCTCCACTGTCTGGAGAGGCCATCAGCTCTTGACCCTCAGCTGTGGACTCCTTCGGTAGCTGAGACCCCCTAAGCTCTGGCACGAGGTTCTGGAGACCCCCGGAAAGGTTGGGGACAGCTCTGGTGCACTCTCTCCCAGCCAGGGAGGGCGGAACAACCGGCCCAAGCCCTGCAACCTGGGAGTTCAGGGTGGGACTGGCTGGGCGCACAATACATGGCACTAGGACCCTAGAAGGCGCAGGTCTTCTGCCAATGGAGATCCCGCCCCTTTGCCAGGAAGATTGGTCTTGCCTTTTGGTCCTTTTAACCTGAGTTTTTGGAGGTGATAGTTGCTGAGTCTTGGGCAGAACCTGGTTTCCAGGCTCCTGGGAACAGGCTGCCTCTCCCTGGTCTGTTCTCTGGCTCCTGGCATCCATGCCATTTTTTGAGCCTCCACCTTATCCTCCGTGAAATGGGGATTTAACTTCTGAGGTTGTCCTTATCCTTAAAGGAGCTGCTGGCTGGTCCTTCTGTGCCTGGAGAAGCACTGGGGCGCAGCTTTGAAAACCGCGGTGACACCTTTCGCATTCATGAATCAGCACGAGTTAGGCGCTAATGGTATACAAGCTTTGTGGCACTCTCCAGGGGGAGCCCGGAGAAAACCCGCGTCCTTGCAAAATTTAGGGGGTTATTATTACATTTAGGGTTCTGGCCAGAGAAGCCTAGAGGGCATCCAGGCAGTGTGCAGAGTGGAGGCTCCTAAACTGGACCCCCACCAGCAGCCTCAGTGGCACCGTGGCACCCTCAGTCCTCCTCCCCCAGTGCAGACAAGGCAACAGCCTTGGGGGTGGGGCCCCGAAATCTGGTTTGAACAGGCCTCCAGGTGATCATGATCCTCGCTAAGGTTAAGGCTCATCCTCTAAGTAGATATAGGTGCACGCTTTGGGGGGTGAAAAACTGCAGGTTCGAGTCCCCTTGCAGCTGGGTAGCAAACCCTTGCTTAGTAAGAAACTCGATGGAGGGAGGGAGGGAGGGAGAGGAGGGGAGGGAAGAAGGAATGGAGTGGACCGGGCAAACTGACTCCAAACCCATAAAGGGGGAGATAGGGAAAAACCCGCCTCTCCCCAACCGGGCATTCTGGATCAGAGTCGGGGTGTGTGTGTGTGTGTGTGGGAGAGTTCTCTGCTCAATTTAGGGAGGTCAGAAACATGCAGACCTGGAGTTCAGGCCACGCAACCTGCCTTTGGGGACACCCCAGTCTCTCTCAGCCTCCATTCCCCCGACCTTGCTTGCGGGATCACAACAACGCAAACGGGGTTAGACGTTGGAAAAGCACTTTGAAAGCTAGCGTCCACGTCTGGGCCCATTTCCGACAGGGTTCCAGGCAGCAGTAGGGGGTAAATGTCTCTCTCTCAGGTCGGAAGAAGCCGGAATGAGAGGGGTCGACGCTGGCACATCCCGGCGAGCTAGGGGCTGCCGGGATTAGGAGCTGGGGCGGTTGATGTTTCCGAGAACAATCCACTTGCGGTGGCTTCGGGCTGAGCGCGCGGGCCCTGAGGTTAATGTCCAGGCTTTTTTCTAAAGCGTCCGGGAATTATCCCGCGAGTAAAACGGGGATCTGTGAAGCTAATGAACTGGACAACGCGGCAAGGAGTGTGGGGACTCTGACCGGGAGAGCGGAGAGGATCGTGTAGACGCTTCCCTGTGCGCCTAGCGCGGGCGGCGCGGGAGTGCACTGCGAGGGGCTTCGAGGCGACCTCAACCCTCCCCACGTGGAGAAATGGGGTGGAGGAGTTGGAGGAGACTGTCCGGATCCTAACCGGGGGTTCACGCCATCAGACCGTGCCTTCTCTGCCTAAATGAGCCTATGTAAATATTCCCGGAAGGGATCCCCAACAGTGCCCAATCTCCAACCCACGGTGCCAGCTTTCCCGGACTCGCTTTCCTAGTCCTGTCCCTGTTGGGGACATTGTCCCCAAGGTCCCAGGCCCTGCTTAGGTTCCAACTCAGACCACCGTTCTCTCCACCTCCTCCGGGTTCTAGCAGGCAAGCTCGTCAGAGGAGGGGGCTCAAGGATGTGCAGGACCTCCGGGCCAACTTCCCCCTCCCAGACCCTGAAGCCGAACAGCCCAGGGGACCTCGGCCTCTTTGGCAGCCCCTGCTCAGCCCCTCGCTGCTCCCCAGCCAGG
>NW_006159813.1:7912412-7936316 GCF_000334495.1 Tupaia belangeri chinensis | reverse complement strand
TAAGAGCGTGTTTTACAAACTTTTCCATTCTCTTTCCAGAGGCGTGTTTGTTCTTCTCAGTCACCTCGCTTTAAAATTTTTTTTATTATTATTTTTATGAGCTTCAGAGCTGATCTGCACGTTCTTCCCTCCGTGTAATTTCAATTTGAATTCTCCCCGCAGCGGCCTTTTCCCTCTTGTTGCTTGCCAAGTCGTTTGAAGGCTACACGAACATTCTTACTCTCTCTCTGCCCTGCCAGTCTCGGTCTACACCCGCGAGGGGAGGCGGAGGCGGTTTTCCCGAGAGAGAGTTCCGGTGGATTGGAACCTTTCAGCGGACTCCTTCAGAATGTTTGGGAGGACAGCATGAAGGAGGGGTGGTGAAACACCCAAATAACCCATGATCCCTACTCTTAAGCATTATGGTGTGTGTGTGTGTGTGTGTGTGAACATTCCCTAACCCACATTAGGAGTTACAGGAATGCAGGTAATGGAGACCCACACTGGGTAGCAGGAGTAGCATCGGCTGGGCTGTTCTTTCACCAATGGCCCCCTTCGATTTCAGGTGGTTTGTGGCCAGGGCCCATTTTACAGGTGAAGAAAATGGAGGCTGAGGGAGGAGCTCAGAGTCTTAGCTACCCGGTTGGAATTCACACCCTATTTTAAATTTTTTTTGGAGTGGTTTATTTATTTATTTATTTTTTTAATTTTTGCTATAGGGCACGTGCCCTCGCCAGAAAGGCAGAGAGACAGAAAGCAAGAAATCACCCCCCCCATGGCCACGCTGCAATCCCTTCTCCTCCTTTCTCCTCTCGGGATCTTGGGCATGCATGCACACGCGCCTGACGTGACTTTTAAGCCACCGGCTCCGGGACTCAAACCTTCAAACCTCGGTTGACTACATGGGAGTTCAGCGACATGGTCATTACGCTAACTGCAGGTCCCGGAATTCACATCCAATTTTTGAGCACCTGTTCTCAATACTGATCGTCATTATCTATGTCTTAACACGTGATTCAGTCTGTAAAACGTGTTTATTAAGCTCCTATGTGCTATTTGAGTATAAATAAGAGGGGTCCTCAAAAGGTTCAAAAAACTATGTACGGGTTTTAAAAATTCCTGTACCGAAGTAAATTCACACTGCAACTCCATTTTCTATAGACTTAAAAAAATTATTTAATGTTTTGGGCTACAGAGCCGGTATGCTTGCCAGAGAGATACAGGAAAAAAAAAAAAAAAAAGGAGAGGGAAATACCCCCCTAGGACAGATGACCATGCTGCAATTTCTTCTTCATTCTCCTTTCCGGAATTTTGGGTACGTGATTTTTAAGCCGCTGAGTCTGGGATTCGAACTGCACAGTTGGCTATGTAGGATCCAGTGCCTTATCCTCCACAGACTTTTTGAAGTTCCCTGATATTTCCCATCATAACTTTCCACCTTAGTTACTTTCCACATGACAGACGGGAAAATCAAAGCACAGAGAGGTTGAGTAACCTGCCCGAGATCACACAGCTGAGGAAGAACTGGTTGCAGGATTTAAACTCAGAAAGAAGCCACCCCGCTAACACCCATAGGCACCCCTTGACCTTTCCCAGCGCTCTCCTGAGTCGGATGAGAGAAACCTCAGGCTTCCAGGTTGCAGTTTTCCTCTCCAAGGTCACCCTGGGGACAAGCCAGAAGATGGGGGCAGGGGGGGTTACATAAGGCGGTGACTTCAAAGGTGGCCTCCACAGGGTGCTTAGCCTTGGCGTTGGGCAGCCAGCCAGGCCACCACTCTGCAAGCCCGAGGGCCATCCACCATTCCTCTCCTATCTCATCTCCTCTCAGTCCAAGGGCAGCCCTGGAGGTGGAAGAGACTGAGACTGAAGGCAGGACTTCGGGGGCAGGTCTTGAAATTGAAGGGGAGGAAGAAGAAATTAAGTGTGCTCCTAAGAATCAAAATGAGAATAGCAGTCCGCATTGACTGAGCGCTTACTATACACTAAGGATGAAGCTAAGTTCTTTTTTATGCGAACAGTCCTGCAGGTAGAGACTTTAAGAGACCCAGAGAGGTTAAGCTGATTGCTCAGAGTCACACAGTGATTAAATAGGTGGGTCCCGAATGAATTCCAGGTGGGCTGCCTGCCCTAGCTGGGAGGAGGCCCCAGCAGGAGCTAATTTCCTGTAAATTTAGCAAGTTGGGGGGGGGGGCTTACTTTTTCTGATACCAGTTGCGAAATAGAATGAGAACTTCTCTGGACATAGGACCAGCAGCTATCTTTCAGATGGGGAAACCGAGGCCTGGTGAGGGGTGGAGAATGACCTATCATCCCACATCAAGTCAGTAGGGGAAACAAAAGCGGAACCAACAGGCCAGCAGGTAATGTGGTGGCTCAAGTGTTGGACTCCCACATGGCTGACTGCGGTTCAAGTCCCAGACCTGGAGTCTTCCTTTCTCACTTCCTCTCTTTCTCTGGTGAGCATGCATGCCTTGTTGCAAATTAAATAATAATAATAATGATAAAATTAAATACCTAATTCTTTTTTTTTTTAAAGAGTGGAACGGACACACATGGTCTGAGGCCTACCACCCTGGGCCAAGGCCGAGGTGTTTTCCTCAGCTGAGTTACAAGCTTGGAGAGCCCGGCTTTCCTTCTGTCCTCAGTGTGCAAGATGTCCACCCCTCTCTGACTACAAAACCCGAGTGGTATAGGGGGTTATTATTTAATAATAATAAATAGTATGTCACGATCATAATATTCTGTGACACTCATGAGGCCACTGCCACCAAACACACTCATGCCAGCAGGATCAGCCTCAATCCCGCACTTCTGTAAATCAGGGTCCCCCATCTCTGGAGGGTGGGTGGGAGTGACAGACTCATCTTCAATGAAGTGCCCTGTCTTTGCCAGGCACCCCAAAGCTCTCTATTCCAGCCCAGAGATGGGCTGTACCAACTCCCAGGAGAGAATAGGGTTCTAACCCCATCACTGGGAATTGCATGGGACTTCCTTGTCTTGGGGCCCTTGAACTCAAGGTGGAGGGCTGGAGTAATTAGGCCTGACTTGGGGGATCTCCAAGACTCCTTTGCATGTGAATACCTGTGTATATACACAACCAGAGCAGCTTATGTGAGTATGCACCAATGTTAGGTGTTCATAGACATGACCCATAGCACACCCCCACCTAGCTCACTTTCCTCCTTATTATCCCACGTAGTTGACTGTGGTTCGCGTCCTGGACCTGGCAGCTTAAATGCATGTCAGGTGCATGTGCGTGCCCCAAATCCCAAGAGGAGAATGAAGGAGAAGGGATTGCAGCATGTCCCTCCCCCTGGGGGTGATTTCTTGCTTTCTGTCTGTCTCTCTCTGTCTCTCCAGCGAGTGCATGCACCCTATAGCAAAGATCTCTCTGGAAAAAAAATAATTACTGCTATTATGGAAGGACTAGGCCTTCTCTAGCCCCTACTGTATGCAGTATAACATCTGAGATTCAGAGAGGGGAAGACATTTCCCAGAGCGCACAGACCAAGTGGCCCAGGGTTGGAGACAAAGACAGAGATGATCAGAGATGAACACAGAGAGGCGCAGGGAGAGAGATCCAGAGAGGGGACACACGGAGGATAATAAGGAGAAGAAAAGCCCCTATCACCCAGCCTCCCTGCTCTCCTGATCTGACATTAAGCTGGGTGGTGTCCCCCTCCACCGTGTCCCACCACACCCCCTGCCGTGATCACAGCTACATCTAGCTGGAGTCCCAGGAAGTGGCTTGTTCTCTTGTTCTGCAATTAATTGATATCGGTCATGCTGCAACAGTATCTCTGGAAACATGCTGACAAATGCTTTGGGGTCAATTTATCCTCATATTTCCCTTCCCGGTGACTGGGGGATATGGGGAGTGAGGGGTTGGGGGGCTGACCTTTCCATGGAAGGAATTTGGATTTTGCTCCTTGGCCTGGGGTAATGGGAGAGGTAAAGGTTGCCAAGGAGGGAATCCAGAAGGCAGGCACAGGGACCCTGAAGGCCCAGCTGGGAGGAGTTTCCCCACCCCAACTGTGGTGGGTCACACAGTCTGTCATCCACCACCCCCCTCAAGCACCAAACCCGAGTGCGGGGAGTGGTGGCTAAACACTGTCCCTCCTGCTAAGGCCTTGGGCACAGGGTTAGGGATGGAGCCTGGCCTCCTGAACTTGCCCTGGCGGGGCTCTGGAGGCGTCCTAGCGCTGTAGTGGGGGGACGGCAGGGTGCAGGGAGAGGTCTGGGATTGTCTCCACAAGGGACCCAGGGTCACGTGCGGAGAGGTCTGGGATTGTCTCCACAAGGGGACCAGGGTCACGTGCGGGGCTGGGTGTCGGGGTGGTGTGTGGCAGCTCAGACTGTCCTGGGGCGTCTGCGTCTCGGCGCCCCAGCGCTCCTGGGCAAGGGAAGACTTGCTTTTTTCCACATTATGGGCTGGAGAGGGGACACTTGCGGGGTCTGGGAGCAATGAGGGGAAATCAGGGCTGGAGGCGCGGCGGGGGTGGGGGAGCGTGTTGGGAGCCGTGAACAAAGGGGCCGGCGGTGGATCAGGCAGGCCGCTGAGTGACGATCCGCAGGCCAGCAGGACCGGGCAGGGCCGGGCGGGGCCAGGCGGGGCAGGGTGGACGTGCAGAGGAATGAGCTCAGGCAGGGAAGAGAGACCCAGACTCCAGACGGAGGTCTGAGAGCAGGGGGAGAGGCAGAGCCAGAGAGATGAACTCACTTGAGAGACTCAAAGGGAGGGGGAGAAAGAGAGATTAGCAGACACGGGAGTGTGTGTGTGTGTGTGTGTGTGTGTGTGTGTGCGCGCGCGCGCGCGCGTGCACATGCTGTCATGGAGGTCCAACATATGTGTGGACCCAGACTGAGTCTCAGAAAGGAGGGAGAGTGAGAAACTCAGAGAGAACACAGGGATAAACACATAGGAGAGACCTAGATGGAGGTTCAGAGAGGAAGAGAGGAGCGAGACAGAGACAGAGAGATGAACTCACGGGGGTGGGGGGGGATCCAGATGGAGGCTAGGACAGGGGAGGAAGAGAAAGGGATGGAGTTAGGTTCAGTGGTAGGGAGACGGAGACAGGATACTCGGGACAGACAGAGACACAGAGAAAATGAGACAAGAGACTCAGAGAGACAGAGAGAAACTGAAAGAGGGAGAGAGAGAGGTAGAGAGAGAAGGAAGCCTAAATTCCCAGGGGGGAGAGGCAGAGAGAGGCAGAAAGTGTGAGGGAGAAGCAGAGGTGAGGGGGAAGGGGAGGTGCAGGGAGAAATGGAGGGAGCCATAGTCACCGAGTGGACAGAGAACACATCTGTGTAGACTCACCTCACAGGCAGGGGTCTGAGCACCCTGTGCTGCAGGGTCCTGGGCTGTCTGGGCTAGTCCTGGGTTGGGGTACATCTGCCCATCAGACCCTGGCATAGGGAGGGGTCTTCAATCACGTTTGTTCCAGATACAGTGACTTCTCTGTGGTTTTCAGTGACCCGCCCTCCACCCCAGCATGCCCATCTCCACTTTTATAAAAATTGCTAGAGTAGGGACCAGCAGTTAGCGTAATGGCTATGTCGTTGGACTCCCATGTAGTTGACCACGGTTCACGTCCCGGACCCGGTGGCTTAAAACTCACGCCAGGCGCATGTGCGTGCGTGCCCAAGATCCCGAGAGGAGAATGGAGGAGAAGGGATTGCGGCGTGACCATCCCCCCTGTGGGGTGATTTCTCGCTTTCTGTCTCTATGTCTCTCTCTGTCTGTCTGGCGAGCGCACGCACCCTACAGTGAAAATCTCTCCAAAAAAAAAAAAAAAGAAAGTGAAGAGGGCCAGCAGGTACTGTAGTGGTTAAGGTGCTTGATGCTTCAAGGCCAGCTCCTTAGTTAGTCCTGGACCCAGCAGCTGGACAAGCATGCTGGACATGTGTGTGCTCAAAATCCCGAGAGGGGAGTGGAAGAGAAGGGACTGTGGCATGGCCATTCCCACTGGGGGGTGATTTCTTACTTTCCCTGCTTCTGTGTCCCTCTCGGGGGCGTGCATGCTCCCTTTGGCAAAAAAAAAAAAAAGAAAAAATGAAAAAGAGGGCCAGCAGGTGGTGTGGTTGCTGGGATGCTGGACTCCCACGTAGCCTACTGTGGTTCAAGTCCCAAACATGGAGGCTTGCTTTCTCACTTTCTCTTCCTCTCTCTCTCTGTCGCTCTCTGATAAGCACACAGATCCTATAGCAAATTTTAAAAATAAATACATTTGTGGGGCCAGCAAGTGGCGTGGTGGTTGAGGTGCTGGACTCCCACATGATTGGCCATGGTTTGAATCCTGGACCTGGCAGCTTGCTTTCTTGTCCTCTTTCTTTCTCTCTCTCTGGTCAAATGGAATAATAAATAAAGTTAAAAAAAATGGAGAAAATGGTCCATAAAGGTGCTTTCTCTCTCTCTCTCTCTGCCATGCCACAATCCCTTCTCCTCCATTCTCCTCTTGGGATCTTGGGCACACACGCACACACACACACTTAACGTGAGATTTTTTTTTTTAAAAGGATTATTTTACTTAACATTACTCATTTATTTATTTTAATTTGACCAGAGAGAGAGCGTGGAAAAATGAGAAAGGAAGCCACCGAGTCCGGGACTCGAACCACAGTCAGCTACGTGGGAGCCTAGTGACGTAACCGCAATGCCCATCTGCTTGCCCCTCCAACTTCTCCTGAGCTGTGCGTTCCTGCGGCTGCACAGAACCAGCCCTCCAGCCTTTTCATGAACATCCACCCTTGTAGCAACTAATTCTGATCTCTCTCGGAAGCCTCCAGAAATAGAGAAAATGTGATGTGTGTCCGTGTGTGTGTGTGTGTGTGTGTGCCCATGCACATACATGGGTGGTGGAGATTCCAGGGGTCAGCCAGGAGCTACACTGGCATTCAAACAGCAGAGGCCCACGCCAGGGAGAACTTGCTGGGAGAGCAGCCGTTTCCTCTGCCGGCGCAGGGGGCCTTCCCGGAGCCCACCAGCTCATTTAAGCTTCGCTTTGGTTCTGCAGCAGGCTCGCAGAGAAGCCTGGCTCGGCACCCGGCCTGCCTACCATGTAACAGGATAGTTTATATTATCCCGCCAAGCAGAAATAAAACTACTGAGTCAAACATTGCAAGCAGATGCCATGGCCAAAGCCCCAGGTCCACAGCCAGATGCTCTTACAAGCACCCTGAGGAGGTAGAAGCTCTGAGTCTGGTCCCTCCAGACCCTGCAGGTTTGGGAGGGGGTGTGCTGCTGGAATTGGAGGTTTAGGAGCCGCTAAGGGGCTTTTGGAAACCGAGAGGGGAGGACATGAAAGAAGGAAAGGGGGTATACCTTTGCTTTCTCTCTGTCTCCATGCACATTCCAACGCTGCGGCTGCCAGTTACTCAATTTTAATGACCCTTCCTTCCATGAAGAGGTGAAGCCTAGGAAGGGATGATTTTAACCTCCCTAAGGTCCCCATTACCCCTTTTAAAATGCCCCACATAAACACATGCTAAGTTCCTTAAACTCTCTTTTAATAAGATTCTCCCTCTAAGCTCTTAAGGTAGTTCTGGAGTTTTATTATTATTATTTTTTTAAAGAGGTTTTTTGCTATAGGGCACGTGTGCTAGCCAGAGAGACAGAAAGAGGCAGAGAGACAGAAACAGAAATCACTCCCCGGGGCGGGGGGATGGCCACGCTGCAGGCCCTTCTTTTCCATTCTCCTCTCGGGATTTCAGGCATGCATGCACATGTGCCTGGTGTGAGTTTTAAGCCTCCAGGTCCAAGACTTGAACTGTGGTCAGCCACGTGGGAGTCCAGTGACATAGCCATGACGCCATCTGCTGGTCCTGGTAGTTCTGGAATTTAAGTCTTCATGTGGTCTCTTAACTCATCTCTCCTGCCCCCCAGCCTCCACTTCCTTGGGCACACACGCACACACACACACTTAACGTGAGATTTTTTTTTTTAAAAGGATTATTTTACTTAACATTACTCATTTATTTATTTTAATTTGACCAGAGAGAGAGCGTGGAAAAATGAGAAAGGAAGCCACCGAGTCCGGGACTCGAACCACAGTCAGCTACGTGGGAGCCTAGTGACGTAACCGCAATGCCCATCTGCTTGCCCCTCCAACTTCTCCTGAGCTGTGCGTTCCTGCGGCTGCACAGAACCAGCCCTCCAGCCTTTTCATGAACATCCACCCTTGTAGCAACTAATTCTGATCTCTCTCGGAAGCCTCCAGAAATAGAGAAAATGTGATGTGTGTCCGTGTGTGTGTGTGTGTGTGTGTGCCCATGCACATACATGGGTGGTGGAGATTCCAGGGGTCAGCCAGGAGCTACACTGGCATTCAAACAGCAGAGGCCCACGCCAGGGAGAACTTGCTGGGAGAGCAGCCGTTTCCTCTGCCGGCGCAGGGGGCCTTCCCGGAGCCCACCAGCTCATTTAAGCTTCGCTTTGGTTCTGCAGCAGGCTCGCAGAGAAGCCTGGCTCGGCACCCGGCCTGCCTACCATGTAACAGGATAGTTTATATTATCCCGCCAAGCAGAAATAAAACTACTGAGTCAAACATTGCAAGCAGATGCCATGGCCAAAGCCCCAGGTCCACAGCCAGATGCTCTTACAAGCACCCTGAGGAGGTAGAAGCTCTGAGTCTGGTCCCTCCAGACCCTGCAGGTTTGGGAGGGGGTGTGCTGCTGGAATTGGAGGTTTAGGAGCCGCTAAGGGGCTTTTGGAAACCGAGAGGGGAGGACATGAAAGAAGGAAAGGGGGTATACCTTTGCTTTCTCTCTGTCTCCATGCACATTCCAACGCTGCGGCTGCCAGTTACTCAATTTTAATGACCCTTCCTTCCATGAAGAGGTGAAGCCTAGGAAGGGATGATTTTAACCTCCCTAAGGTCCCCATTACCCCTTTTAAAATGCCCCACATAAACACATGCTAAGTTCCTTAAACTCTCTTTTAATAAGATTCTCCCTCTAAGCTCTTAAGGTAGTTCTGGAGTTTTATTATTATTATTTTTTTAAAGAGGTTTTTTGCTATAGGGCACGTGTGCTAGCCAGAGAGACAGAAAGAGGCAGAGAGACAGAAACAGAAATCACTCCCCGGGGCGGGGGGATGGCCACGCTGCAGGCCCTTCTTTTCCATTCTCCTCTCGGGATTTCAGGCATGCATGCACATGTGCCTGGTGTGAGTTTTAAGCCTCCAGGTCCAAGACTTGAACTGTGGTCAGCCACGTGGGAGTCCAGTGACATAGCCATGACGCCATCTGCTGGTCCTGGTAGTTCTGGAATTTAAGTCTTCATGTGGTCTCTTAACTCATCTCTCCTGCCCCCCAGCCTCCACTTCACCTAGACTGCAGTAAGCAGGACTTTTTTTTTTTTTTGAGAAAGTACTGATAAAACCATGCTCCTGCTCTCAGACCTTCTGTGGCTCCCTGTGTCCACTTGTCTGGGGAGGGTATGTATCAGAGTCCTCTGGGATGCTTGCTAAAATACAGATTCTGGGGGGGAACCAGCAGTTAGCGTAATGGCTATGTCGCTGGATTCCCATGTAGTCGACCGCGGTTCACGTCCTGGACCTGGTGGCTTAGAACTCATGCCGGGCGTGTGTGCGTGCGTGCCCAAGATCCCGAGAGGAGAATGGAGGAGAAGGGATTGTGGCGTGACCATCCCCTCTGGGGGGTGATTTCTCGCTTTCTGTCTCTCTGTCTCTCTCTCTGTCTGTCTGGCGAGCGCACGTGCCCTATAGTGAAAACCTCTCAAAAAAAAAAAAACAACAGATTCTGGGCAAGCCAGTCAGCCAGTCAATGGCATGAAGGCTAAGGCAGTTGGATCCCACAAAGCTGACTATGTGGTTTGAGTCCCATACCCAGTGGCTTGAAAAACATGCTGGGTGTGTGTGTGTGTGTGTGTGTGTGTGTGTGCCCAAATTCTCCCCTGGGGGGTGCCTTCTCATTCTCCTATTCCAGTCTCTCTCCAGTGAGTAGATGTAACCTTCAGCACATTAAAAACATGAAGGCTAAGGCAGTTGGATCCCACAAAGCTGACTATGTGGTTTGAGTCCCATACCCAGTGGCTTGAAAAACATGCTGGGTGTGTGTGTGTGTGTGTGTGTGTGTGTGTGCCCAAATTCTCCCCTGGGGGGTGCCTTCTCATTCTCCTATTCCAGTCTCTCTCCAGTGAGTAGATGTAACCTTCAGCACATTAAAAAAAACAAACAGGAACCAGCAGTTGGCATAATGGCTATATTGCTGGACTCCCATCATTTGACTGCAGTTCGCGTCCCGGACCTGGTGACTTAAACTCACGCTGGGCACATGTGTGTGTGTGTGCCCAAGATCCCAAGAGGAGAATAGAGGCGAACAGATTGCAGTGTGGCCATGCCCCCTGGGGGGTGATTTCTCACCTTCTGTCTCTCTGTCTCTCTCTCTCTATCTTTCTGGCAAGCGCACGCACCCTATAGCAAAAAACCTCTCCAAAGAAAAAAATGTGGATTCTGGGTGGTGTTTGAGGCGTCTGGGTCCCACATGGCTGGGTGCATAGTTCAAGTCTCAGACCTGGTGGCTTGGAAAATATGCCAGGCACATATGCGTGTGTGCTCAAACTCCCAAGAGGAGAATGGAGGAGAATGGATTGTGGTATGGCCATCGCTCCTGGGAGGTGATTTCTCACTTCCCCCCTTTCTCTGTCTCTGGCAAGTACACGTGCCCTATAGCAAACAAACATACAAACACAAAAATGCGGATTCCATTGCGGTAGCAGTGCCAGAAGCCAGATAGCAATTGCAGTTTGGATCCTGGTTTGGTCTGAAAACACGCTGGTGCTCTGGACCTCGAGGAGTTGGAGAGCTGGAGAAGGAGCATCTGGGTGTGGTGAGACCCTGTGGAGGATGCGTTCTCTCTCTCTCTCTCTTTCATACACAGGTACTGTCTTCTTCTTTTTGTTTTTAAAGAATTAGTTTATTTAACTTTATTTACTTATTTATTTATTTATTTGAATTTGACCAGAGAAGGACAGGGAGAGAATGAGAGAGAAAGTGAGAAAGCCGAATGCCAGGTCCAGGACTTGAACCGCGGTTCACCATGTGGGATTCCAGTGCCCCCAACCACCCACCTACTAGCTCGCACACGTACTTTCTTTTCTAAAAAATGTTTAAAAATTATTTATTTTATTGTATTTGTTATTATTATTATTATTATTTGGAGAGATTTTCGCTACAGGGCGTGTGCGCTTGCCAGACAGACAGAGAGAGACATAGAGACAGAAAGCGAGAAATCACCCCCCAGGGGGGATGGTCACGCCGCAATCCCTTCTCCTCCATTCTCCTCTTGGGATCTTGGGCATGCACGCCCACGTGCCTGGTGTGAGTTTTAAGCCACCGGGTCCGGGACGCGAACCGCTGTCGACTATGTGGAAGTCTAGCGACATAGCCATTACGCTAACTGCTGGTTCCCGAATTTGTTATTATTATTTATTATTATTTTTTTAGTTTGACCAAAGAGATAGAGCAAGAGAAGGGGAAAGTGAGAAACCAAGCTGCCAGGTCCAGGACTTGAACCATGGTTGGCTATGTAGGAGTCCAACACCTTAATCACCATGCTACTTGCCGGCCCCCAACCCACATATACTTTCTAACATAAAAAGAAGAAGAAGAGGAAGAGGAGGAAGAAGAAGAAGAAGAAGAAAATGGAATAAAATTCAGATTCCAGGGCTGGCTCCATAACCTTATGGTTAAGGCAGGTGACTCTCACGTGGCCAACCATGTGATTCGAATCCCAGTCCCGATATCTTAAAAACACACCAGGTGCATTTGTATGCCTGCCTGGAAACCCAAAAGGATGGAGAAATGGAGGAGAAGGGATTGTGGTGTGACTATGAACCATTGGAAAGTGCTTTCCCTTCTCACTTTCTCTCTGTCTCATGCACGTGCCCTCTGGGAAAAATTTTTTAAAAATTTCAAAATGCAGGAATCGCAGTTGGAGTAATGGCTATGTCGCTGGACTCTCACGTACTTGACTGCGGTTTGAGTCCCGGACCCGGTGGCTTAAATTCACGCCAGGTGCGTGTGCGTGCGTGCCCAAGATCCTGAGAGGAGAATGGAGGAGAAGGGATTGCAGCATGGCCATCCCCCCTGGGGGGGTGATTTCTCACTTTCTGTTTTTCTCTTTTCTGGCTAGCGCACATGCCCTATAGCAAAATCCTCTCCAAAAAAAAAAATTTCAAAATGCAGATTCCAGGGCCATTCTTCTCAGTAATGATGGATTCCAACTCTCTGGGGCCTAGGAATCTGCAGTCTAAACAATCCTAAACTCTCTGGAAGGAGGCAAGGGGTACTTAATTTTATTTTTTTCTAGATTCTTGCCCTAGGACATGTGTACTCTCTGGAGAGAGACAGAGAGATAATGAGAGGGAAGTGAGAAAACACCCCCTGGGGGGTGACCACGTCATAATCCCTTCTTCTCCATTCTCCTCTTGGGATTTTGGGCATGCCCGTACATGCACCTGGTGTGAGTTTCAAGCCTCCGAGTCTGGATTCAAATCACTGTTGGCCATGTGGGAATCCAGTGCCCTAACCACTACACCACCTGCTGGCTCCCACCCTGCCGTAGTTCTAAAGCCACCAGGTCCAGGACTTGAACCACACAGTGGTTAGGATTCAGCGCGTCAACCATTATGCCACCTGCTGGCCCTAGTGTACTTGTTTTTTTAATGAGCGTGTTGTCAAGTCATCAGGGTGGTGTCAAATCAAAAGTTTATGGAGCGCTCTTTGATTATTGAACAGTAATCATTACACCTTTTTTTTTTTCTTTTAGCTTTTGGCTATAGAGACAGAGAAAGTATGAAATCAGCCCCCCAGGGAAATGTCCATGCCAAAGTCCCTTCTCCCTTTTCCTCTCCCTAGAGAATTTTGGGCATGCACACACATGTGCCCGGCATGTTTTTCAAGCTGCCAGCTCCAGGACTCCAACCACTTAGTCGGCCATGTGAGATCCAGAGCCTTAACCTCCTGTTGCCCCTGGATGGCTATTTAGAACAGTAAAACATGCCAGGTAACACACAGGGGGCCAGAGACGTGGGGAACCACCTTCACGGGGGAGTAAGGTTCTGAGGGGCATGGTTTACATTATATTTCCAGGGACTTGAGTGGAGAAAGAGCTTGATGACAGCTGGGTGGCTCAGATAACATCATGGGGAAGCATGTCTCAGCTAGTCTGGATGGAAAAGCAGACTACAAGGACAAGGGCCTGATGCTCCAGGTGGAGGTGGGACCTTGCAACGCCTCCTCCCGAGCTGGGGAATTGCAAAATAGGACTTCACCCGCACTGGCACTTGAGCAGTATCCCAGAAGGTGGGAGTTGGTGAGAAAAATGAGGAAATGGAATTCTTCCTATCTCTCCCCACTTATCTTTCTTTCTCAGAACCTTATCTTCCTCTTCCTGGAAGCCCCCCAGAGGTGCGCTCTGGAAATGTTCCTTGAATGAATGAGAGAGGGAGATAACAGATACAAAGGAAAGAGAAGAGTGAAAAGGCTGAAGAAGGAGATCGGAGAAGAAAAAGGAAAATTAAAACCCCGATATTGTACAGTGCCTCAAGGCCAGAAGCTTTTTGTAGGCACGAAAACCGTACGTGTGCATGTGTGTGTGTGCATGTGCGTGTGTAATAGGCAGAGACTTTCAAAGCAATCAAAATAGCTCTGATTAACACTCTTCCACCCTCTTTCTCTCAAACCCGTTTCCTCCCAGGGAAAGCCTGGGGTAGACATGCCTGATTGTAACCCTAAGAAGCAGGGGAAGCTTGAGCAATTATTTTTACACTTATAAAAAAGACCCCAAAATCCCCCTTCAAGCTGTAAGCGTGCTCAGGACCCTGGCCAATAGCTTTGAGACTGGGGAGGCCCTGGTCACCCCGTCTTCGAGGGTTCCTTTTCTCCTGGCCTCCATATGGTCTGGCCTCCATCTTCTGCTTGTCTGTGACAGACAGGCCAGGCCAGTCACCCCCAGAGACTTCCCCCCCTTCCCCAGCCGGGGTCCTGTCCCCTCTGAAACTGATCCCCTGCCTTTGGATTTAATTTGTTCCTCTGTCTGCCGGGTTTGGGGGGGGTCTTGCTTGGAGACGTGGTGGTCGCAGGTGACATTAATCATGTTTGCATCTTCCGAGGGAGAAGGGTAGGATATCAGAGAGGTGACCAAGCATTTGCCACATGATTCAAATCATCCCAGCATTGATTAATTGGGTTCATCCTGAGTTTCTGAATCATAACAACTGTTTTTCTCTTTCACCTAATAGCAACAGGCCCTTAAAGGGGAAGGATCCATTTACCCAACGCACATGGCGCATGAAGTTGATCAGCTCCTATTAAACCTTAAATGCTGGTTGCGTTTTAGACAAACTCGATTTGCTCAAGATACTTTTCAAAGGGTCTGCGATGATTAGACGTCGCTCTCTCTCCCTGTCCTGCCCCTTCCTCCCCGATTTTCCTAGGAACGTGTTTTGGCTTCAGCCTCTGACAGATGGGATGATCCAGAGAGTTCTGTAGAGGGGGGAACCTGGGGGGAGTGGGGGGACACAGAGCCCCCACAAGCTGTTTAAAAGAGATACAGTTTCTGAGACGTTTAATAAGGCAGAAAACAATCCTGGATGCCAAATTTGCCTTCCAAAAGCTAAATATCCGGAATGTCTCCTGCCCCTAAGTGGAGGAGAAAACAGTATTTCCTAAGCCAGAAAAGAAAAGAAAAGAAACAAAAAACCCCAGGTTTCTTTCTTTTTTTTTTTTTAGAAAGCAGAAATTCGATTTCTGCCTTGGTATATGTTTTAAGAACTTTGTGACTGTGCTTGGTAATTACTTTTTGCTTTTTAAAATTTTGCCAGAGCGTGTGCGTGCTCACTGGAGAGAGAGAGAGAGAGAGAGGGAGGGAGGAAGTGAGAAAGCACCCTCGTGGGGATCACAGGGTCACACTGAAATCCCTTCTCCATTTCTTCCCACCTTTGGGATTTTGGACCTGTGCGCCCACACTTTTTTTGGGCATTTCTTCCCACCTTTGGGATTTTGGACCTGCGCGCCCACACTTTTTTGGGGGGGTGTTGGGGGCAGAGGTTTTTGCTATAGGGCATGTGCTCGCCAGAAAGACAGAGAGAGACACAGAGACAGAAAGGGAGAAATTACGTCGCAATCTCTTCTCCTCCATTCTCCTCTCGGGATCTTGGGCAGGCACGCACACGCGCCCGGCATGAGTTTAAGCCATTGGGTCTGGGACTCGAACCACGGTCGACTACATGGGAGTCCAGCGATGTAGCCATTTCACCATCTGCTGATCCCAACATGTTTTTTTAAAGCTGACGAGTCTGGGACTTGAACCATAAAGTTGGCCATTAGGAACCCAGTGCCTTAGCTCCCAGGCCATACACTGGCCTCCCCAAGCCTAATTTTAAGGAAAATCAATGAGAGGAAGATCAGGAGGAGAAAGAATCGAAGCTCAGACTGGTTCCTCCTTTGTCTTTCCTACTTATGAAAGGAGACACTTGGCAGGTCCCCACCATGGTTACTATGTGGCCTTGGAAAAGTCATTGCCTCTGTCAGAATCTTAGCTTTCTGGTTCACAGTAGTTCGTCAGACTCAGTGGGTTACTGAGAAGTTTAAACTAAGGGGAGGAATTTTAGCAAAGTGGTTCAGCAAATGCTAGGTTTTGGTATACATTGTCAAATAAGTGTGTGTGTGTGTGTGTGTGTGCATGTGTGTGTGTGTATAGGGGCAGGGGATACACTGCAGCAAGGACACCTTGGTGCTCTGTACATGTGAATTTACTTTTTTTTGGGAGAGGTTTTTGCTATAGGGCGCATGTGCTCATGCAGAAAGACAGAGAGAGAGAGAGAGAGAGACAGACAGAAAGCGAGCAATCACCCCCCCCGGGGTTGGCCACGCCGCAATCCCTTCTCCTCCATTCTCCTCTCGGGATCTTAGGCATGCAAGCACACGCGCGTGGCGTGAGTTTAAGCCACCAGGTCCGGGACTCAAACCACGGTCAACTACATGGGAGTCCAGCAACATAGCCATTACGCTAACTGCTGGTCCTCATATGTGTGAATTTGTTTGGTGGGAAAAGTTTCAAAACATAGCCAAGTCCCAGGGTTTAGCCCAAGAGGTATTTTTGGTTGTGATAATTGGTAGAAAACATGACAATTTAAAATCATTCTGTCAATGTGGACCTGGCAGTTCCCAATCGTGTGGGAACAGTGAGTAGGAAACCGAGGGCTGGCTCCATGGCCTGGTAGTTAGGGGAGCCAGACTCTGTGTGGCCAACCATGTGGCTAGAATCCTGACCCCAGTGACTTGAGAAACACACTTGAAGGGAGGGCAGCAGATGGCATTGTGATTACATTGCTGGACTCCTGCATAGTCGACTACGGTTCGAGTCCTGGACCTGGCAGCTTGAAACATACCAGGCGTGTGTACGTGCATGCCCAAAATCCCAGGAGGAGAGTGGAGAAAGGATTGTGGTGTGGCCATCCCCCTGGGAGGTGATTTCTCGCTTTCTGTCTCTCTGTCTCTATCTCTTCAGCAATTGCATGTGCCCTATAGCAAAAATCTCTCTTAAAAAAAAAAACCAAAAACATGGTTGGTGCATGTGTGTGCATGTACCCCAAATCCTGACAGTTAGAAGAAATGGACGAGAAGGGACTGTGGCCTGACCATGCCCCCTTGCAGGTGTTTACTCTCTTTACCTCTCTGTCTGTCCGTCTCTCCATCTTCCCTGACAAGCACACCTGCCCTCTTCTTGCAAAAAAAGAAAAAAAAAAAAAAAGAAATTGAGATAAATTCAAGGGGGAAACACAAAAGAAGCAGGTGGTGTGGCAGTTAAGAGTGCTGGACTCCCATATGGCTGACTGTGGTTTGAGTCCCGGACCTGGTGGCTTGCCTTCTCACTTTCTCTCTCTCTCTCTCTCTCTGGCTCTGTCCCTCTCTGGTCAAATTAAAATAAATGAATAAAGTTAAATAAAATAATTTCGAAAAAAGGGAGGGGGGGAAGAGACGAGCAAGAGAGAAATTACCCACACAAAGAAATGGAGAGGTCAGACATACCAGACAATACCTGCACAGAGAAATGGAAAATGCAGAGACACAGCCATATGAGGAAAAAGTGACCAAAGAGGGCCAGAGGACAGTGAGGGGGGCAGACGCAACGCTCCAATGTCATGGCTTGGACATGGCTGGGCTTCCTCTTAGTTCTCCCCAACATGGGATCCTTATCAGCCAGGTCACCAGGAGTGACCTTCAAGATTCCCGCTTGCCTGGTGCGCTTGGGGACACTGTGGGGATATCATGAGTTAGACATTAGGGGCCTCAAGGCAGGATTCCTCCTGGGAAGGGGTGGACTGTGGGGAGGATCAAAGGAACCAGGCCTGGATTTGTTGGCAGGACTCCTAGCGGGGGCCCACAGGCCTGAATTCCTGGCTGAACCCCCAGGAAACATTCTGATGTGCAGATAGACCCGCTCTGAGACAGGCAGGCTGCCATGGCCTCCTCCTTTTCCAGGTTCATTGAAATCACAATGGATGGTTGGCAATGCTCCGCTGAACTCAGACACCCAGGCACAATCCTCCTGAGCATCAGCTCTCTCACGGGCAGAGTGAACATCCTGGGAGCCAACAGGCGGTGTAATGGTTAAGGCGCTGGACTCCCACATGGCCAATCACGGTTCAAGTCTCGGACCCGGATGCTGGAAACTCATACTAGGGGTGTGTGTGTGCATGTGCATGCCCAAGATCCCAAGAGGAGAAGGAAAAGGGATTGCAGTCTAGTCGTCCCTCCTGAGGGGTGATTTCTCACTTTATCTCTCTCTGTTTCCGTGTGTCTCCAGCGAGCACATGCACCCTATAGGAAAAATCTCTCTCTCTAAAAAAGAAAGAAGGAGAGAGAGAGAGAGAGAGAGAGAAAGTAAGTAAATATTCTAGACCCTATTGGGTCTATGTACTGAGTAATCCAAGACTCAATGGAGTGATGTTGGGGCTCAAGAGGAAGGACACGCTAGGTAGGAGTGAGACACTTTTGAGTTAAAACCATACTGCAGAGATGAGCAGGTGGCAGAGTGGTTAAAGCACTAGACTCTCATACAGTTGACTGTGGTTCGAGTCCCGGACCTGGCAGCTTGAAACTCATACTGGACACATAAGTGCATACCCAAAATCTCAGGAGAAGAATGGAGGAGAAGGGATTGCGGTGTGGCCATCCCCCCGGGGGTGTTTGCTTGCTTTTTGTCTCTGTGGCAAGCACACACACACATCTGTAGCAAAAAAAAAAAAAAAAAAAAAAAAACCTCTCAATAAATAAATAACACCACGCCGCGTTCATTCCCAAAACGTCATCTCCTCTGTGCAGAATGGGAAGGACACATCCCCCTCTCTGGCGGCCTGGCCTGGGGCTTGATCACCATCAGTGGAGCTGAAAGCCGAGCTCCACGCCTCGCACATCGTAAGTGCCCGGCACATGGCGGCCCCAGAGTGCTTAGAAGACAGAAGCCAGATTGCTATCCTGGACAGGGGGGTAATATATGGCATTGAGCTCTGGCTGAGAATTGAATTCAGCCTCAGCTGGAGAATTAGAACATTGTGATTAGAGACAAGAAGAGAGAAGGGACAAAACAACCTGTCTTCAAGTGCATGATGACAGAGCACAGACTCTCCTGGCAGCCTGAGGGTCTGGGGAAGGACAGGGCAGATCATATTAATAACCATAAATTATCTCTGCACTGTGATTTATGGGTCCTGATGCGCTTCTCATTATGTTATCTTACAGCACCATCGGAAGGGCATCGCGTCTTCACCCCGGTTTGTGGCGGGAGTTTCAATGCGATCCTTGCCATTCGTGATGCGTGTGCTGTCGGGCTGCTACTGATGTGATGTCTCCTAATTTCCCAGCTGGGAAACTGAGGCTCAGAGACAGTGGGTGACTTGCCCAAGGAAAGGCTTTGGAGTGAGGATGTCAATGCCTCTCCAGATTCGTTCTCCCGAGGCTGCTCCCTAGCTTCTCCTCCGAGACGATCCTCTTTCTTTTTAAAAGAATTATTTATTTAATTTTATGTATTCATCCCATCCTTTTCATTTGACCAGAGAAAGACAGACACACAGAGAGAAGGAAAGGGAGAAAGCAAGCCACCAGGTCCGAGACTCGAACTGGGGTCGACCGTGTGAGAATGTCCAGCGCCTTAACCACCATGCCACCCGCTGACCCGACAGTCCTCTTTCTTTTCTTTTTAAGAGAGAGATTTTTTTTTTTTCAAAAGAATGATTTATTGGGCCGGCAAGTGGCATGGTGGTTAGAAGTGTTGGACTCCCACATGGCTGACCACGGTTCAAGTCTCGGACCTGGTGGCTTGCTCTCTCACTTCCTCTCTCTCTCTCTCTGTGTCTCTCTGATCAAACTGGAAAATAATAATGATAATAATAGTAAATAAAGTTAAATAATTCTTTTAAAAAAAGAATGATTTATTTATTTAATTCCAATTGTTATTGTTATTATTGTTATTATTTAAATTTGACCAAAGAGAGAGAGAGAGGGAAAGGGATAAAGCAAGTCACCAAGTCCAGGACTCAAATGTGGTTGGCCATGTGGGAGTCCAGCACATTTATTTTTTTAATTTTTTTTTTTTTGAAGAGGTTTTTGCTATAGGGCGCATGCCCTTGCCAGACAGACAGAGAGAGAGAGAGACAGAAAGCAAGAAATCACCACCCAGGAGGGAGGATGGCCACGCCGCAATCCCTTCTCCTCCATTCTCCTCTCAGGATCTTGGGCACACACGCACATGCGCCCGGTGTGAGTTTAAGCCACCAGGTCTGGGACTCAAACCACAGTCGACTACATGGGAGTCCAGCGACATAGCCATTACACTAACTGCTGGTCCCTGGGAGTCCAGTACCTTTAACCACCACACCACCCACCAGCCCCAGAGAGAGATTTTTGCTGTAGGGCACATATGCTCACCAGAGAGAGAGAGAGACAGAGACAGAAAGTGAGAAATCACCCTCTGGGGGGATGGCCATGCTGCAATCCCTTCTCCATTCTCCTCTTGGGATCTTGGACATGCATACACACATGCTGTGTGTGAGTTTTAAGCTGGCAGGTCCGGGATTCAAACTGTGGTCGACTACACGGGAGTCCGGTGACATAACTATTATGCTATCTGCTGGTCCCAAGACAATCCTCTTTCCACCCCGCCATTCTGTAAACTCTTTGGTCTGGGATGGGACCAGCAGTTGGTGTGAACAGGAGAAAGGACTGTGGCATGGTCACTTCCCTGGGGGGTGATTTCTCATTTTCTGTCTCTCTGTCTTTCTGGTGAGCGCACGCACCCTATAGCAAAAACCTCTCAAAAAACCAAACAAGCAAACAAGAAAACAAACAAAAACCTCTTTGGTCTGGGAATCCTGAGATCCTCTTTCTCATGATAGACAGTTTTCTCTTCTTGTCAACCGGAAGCGGAGGGGGTCTAGGATCACTCCTGTCTGATCTGAGGGTCTCCATCTACCTAACTAATGAATCAGTCCTGCATCCCCAACCCCTACTCCCACCCATGGGTGCTCCAAGAGAGCTAAGGATCCCCACGGGCAACTCCCACTGCAGGGCAAATGAGGGTCATGAGTTCTGGACTTGAAATTTCTTTTTTTTTTTTTTTTTTTTTTTGGACTTGAACTTTCACCCCGCCCCCCTACCTTGGCTGGCCTAACTTCTGTCTTTGAACCCTGCAGCAGTTTGGCCAGTATTGCTTCTCATTCTATCCTTCACTGCCTTCCCCTGCCTTTTGGAAACCCAGAACCCACTCAGGAAGGCGTTGGTTCAGGGACCAGGCTCTGAGCTTTTAGTAGAGCGAGCTATTTCAAGAATGTGCAGACCCAGTTCTGCAGCAGAGGAGGAGCTGGGCTTAGCTTCTGAGCAGAAGAACAAATGAGCCCCCCCCCCTCCGGCCCCCCCTTCCCCATCCAGTGATTTCCTTTGTCTCCATCCCAAATCCCCCTTTACATGATCCCGGAGGCTTCCTAATAAAATTGAACTGTAACTTTATCTAAGACGTGCGCAGCACATGTAGAATGGATAAGGTGTAATTAATAACAGAAAATAATCTTTCCCCCCCTCCTGACCTTTCACCCTCATATAAGTGTCTTAAGTTTTACGATAGTTAAGCACAAAATTAGCATGCACGTGCGTGTGTGTGTGTGTGTGTGTGTGTGTACGCTCCGGTGTGTGTGTTAGAGGTGAGTGTACACAGGGCCAATACATCTGTCTGGTGAGTATTCACCTAAGCCTGGCTGGAACTGGTTTACGTTTCTGGGTAGACTGGCCTCTCGCTGAACCCAGGCACTGCCTGAAACTGATCTGATTTCGTGAAGTGAGGATTCTGTCTAGATCTCAAAATACCCTGTGTCTATTCACATGCAAAACTTTAGACCATGCAGAGGCCGAATATACAAAAATAAAGGAGAATGGCACTTATGTATGCACACACACACACACACACACATGCACATGCACACCGTCTTTTGAGTTGTCTCTGAGTTTCACCAAATACTGGGAATGAGGTATGGATTATTATTTGTGTCCTTAACAACATTCAGGGCACCAAAATGAGCATTCTTTTCTTTTCTTTTCTTTTTTTTTTTTTTAAAGATTTTTGCCATAGGGTGCTCTTGTGCTCACTAGAGAAACAGAGAGGGAGCAAGAGAGAAATCATCCCCCAGAGGAGATGGCCATGCTGCAATCCCTTCTCCTCCATTCTCCTCTTGGGATTTTAGGCATGCATGCACATATGTGTCTGGTGTGATTTTCAAACCGCTGGGTTCAGGATTTGAACCTTGAAGTCAGCCATGTGGGATCTGGTACCTTAAACACCATGCCACCTGCTGACTTCCCCTTTTATTTTTTTATTTTTAATTTGTCTCTCTGTAAAAGAAAATGTATTTGGGCTAGCAGCATAGTGTGACAGTTAAACATTGTGCACAGAAAGTTGGATTCCAGTGACCAGCAGTTGGCATAATGGCTGTGTCGCTGGACTTCCACATGGTCTACTGCTGTTCAAGTCCTGGACCCGGTGGCTTAAACTCATGCTGGGGGCGTGTGTGTGTGCATGCCCAAAATCCCAAGTCTTTTTTTTTTTTTTTTTTTAAAGATTTTTGCCATAGGGTGCTCTTGTGCTCACTAGAGAAACAGAGAGGGAGCAAGAGAGAAATCATCCCCCAGAGGAGATGGCCATGCTGCAATCCCTTCTCCTCCATTCTCCTCTTGGGATTTTAGGCATGCATGCACATATGTGTCTGGTGTGATTTTCAAACCGCTGGGTTCAGGATTTGAACCTTGAAGTCAGCCATGTGGGATCTGGTACCTTAAACACCATGCCACCTGCTGACTTCCCCTTTTATTTTTTTATTTTTAATTTGTCTCTCTGTAAAAGAAAATGTATTTGGGCTAGCAGCATAGTGTGACAGTTAAACATTGTGCACAGAAAGTTGGATTCCAGTGACCAGCAGTTGGCATAATGGCTGTGTCGCTGGACTTCCACATGGTCTACTGCTGTTCAAGTCCTGGACCCGGTGGCTTAAACTCATGCTGGGGGCGTGTGTGTGTGCATGCCCAAAATCCCAAGAGGAGAATGGAGGAGAAGGGATTGCGGCATGGCCATCCCCACTAGGGGGTCATTTCTCGCTTTCTGTCTCTCTGTCTCTCTCTGGCTTTCTGGCGAGTGCATGTGCCCTGTAGCAAAAACCTTTCCAAAAGAAAAAAAAAAAAGAGAGAGAGTCGAATTCCAAATGGGAGGCTGTAGTTCAAATGCCAGCCCCAACAACTTGAAAAACACACGGGAAGAATGTGCATGTGTGTCCAAAATCCGGGCGAGATGGAGACATGGAGGGAAAAGGATTGACGTGTGACCATGCCCCTTTGGGAGTTGCATAGTTTTTCTCTCTCTCTGTCTCTGGAGACCACATGCACCTTTTGGCAATTAATTTTTTTTTTCTCATGAGAGAGAAAGAGAGAGTGAGCCCAGCAAGATCTTCATGTTACAATCTACCTCTGGGCCTTAGCAAGCCGGGATCATGGACATGCGTGTGTCCGATGTGTACAGAGAGACGCTAGGATGTGAACCTGGGACCTTCCAGGTGGCTTCAGCATCACGGAACATTGAATTACCTCTGTGCCACTGTGACAGGTCATTTCATTGGTCTTATTGTCGTGAATCCTTTGGGCACGTGAGGATATCCATATGGAACATGTTCTCTTTGGCGATCGCAGTCCCTGGCCGTCCCCCCCAGGGTTATCACTGTTATTTATCAGTAATAGCATCACCGATCATCATTACTGTTATTTATCTAAACTTGAAGAAGTGGGCTTGGCCTCACGAAGTAGGGGCTCGAGGAACTGGAGTGAGGGGAGCGGCAGCTGCAAGCCCCCCACCCCAGACTGCTGTGTGCAGTCCGAATTGAAGGGCGCGCGAACCAATGCTGTTTATTTTAATGGTTCCACAACGATGTTCGTTTTAAGTAATTTTATCTTGCTTTAAAGGTCACTGGGCCTGCCCGAGCGATTGGTTTTCTCGTGATTCATTACATTTGATGCTCAACTTTTTGCAGAGCCCTCAGCACCAACCTCTGGGTTAATGGAAGCCACACTAGCCCCGAAATCAGTAGCTTGAAATCATCCCTGGATGGGGAGGCCTGGGTAGGGTGGAGTAAGCCACTTCCTTTTGATCAGCAGTGCTGATGTGAAGCAGAGGTCATGGGTGTTTGAAGCCTGTATGTTTGTTCTACAAAACAGCAGCAACTAGGCCGTCCTCAGTCCCTCCCACCCCAAACCCCGGGAGTTTTGTTTTCCATGGTTGTCCCTTTCTCAGCTGACTTTTCCAAGACCTCCAGGGCACCAGAGGGACATTTTCTTTTTTTGGGGGGGGTGGGGTGAGCAGGGAAAGA
>NW_006159813.1:7890428-7912398 GCF_000334495.1 Tupaia belangeri chinensis | reverse complement strand
GGGAAAGATACGGAGCCCTAAATCACTGAAGAAGGCCCCTCTGTCCACCACCATCTCTGGCCTTCCGCCTTCCAGCCTTGGCTCCTTCAGACACAAACCAGTTCCTGCTCCCTGGGAGATTTCTGCTCACGGAGGTGAGGTGACAGGCTGGATTTGGAGGGAGATCTCTTTCTCCCAGGAGAGTCGTTGAGTTGCTGAGTTCTTTTATGGGCATGCTTGAACTCTGAAGGGCCCCCAAACTGACAGCCACCTCTGTCTGCTCGGCCGATCGTTTGTTTTCCTGTCATTATGTCATCTCGTCATCCCTTTGCAGATGCTCTTGCCCGCCATATTTTTATGCTCCTTCTTCCAAGGGGGGCTCTGTAGATGCTGGGTCAGCGTGATTTATCTTGGAGGAGAAGGGAAGGAGAATGTCTTATCACCGGTATCAGAAGATGGGATTTCCCACTTATCACCCCCTCTTTGCTTTGGGGTTTAAAGGCAACACCCATGGCCTTGGTTAAGTAGTTGAGGGAGTTCTTGAGGCTGCCGGCTTCATCGCATTGACAATGACCAGAAAGTGGGGACTTAAGCCTCTCCTAGTTTCACATCTTGCTGGATATTTAAAAATCACAGTAGGCGGGGCTTGGAGTTTGTTGCCAAGACAAGAAGATCTTAACTGGATTAACGTATTTCCCCGTGGAGGCTCTGAGGCTTTGGCAAACATAATGGGATGAGTAGCTCTTAGACAGCAACACTTCCAAATAACACAAGTAATATATATTCATTATGGGAAAGGTAGAAAAGGCAGATAAGAAAAGGGAAGAAAATGAAAATCACCTGTAATCCCATCATACAGGCTAGCCAGAGTTTAACATACACCTTTCCAGTCTTCTATGTATGGTGTATGCATTTTACCTCTCTCTCTCTCTCTCTCTCTCTTTTTTCATTTTTGGAGAGGTTTTGGCAATAGGGCGTGTGCGCTTGCCAGAAAGACAGAGAGAGACAGAGAGATAGAAAGCGAGAAATCACCCCCCAGGGGGCATGGCCACACTGCAATCCCTTCTCCTCCATTCTCCTCTCGGGATCTTGGGCATGCATGCACACACGCCCGGCATGAGTTTAAGCCCCCAGGTCCGGGACTCGAACTGTGGTCGATTATGTGGGAGTCCAGCGACATAGCCATTACGCCAACTGCAGGTCCCAAATAAATAATTTTTCAAAAAAAAATTTTAAAAGTAAATACAAATTAAAACAAATAAAAAGAAAAACAAGAGATTATTATTTTTTAAAAATTATTTAATTTTATTTATTCATTCATTTATTTTAATTTGACCAGAGAGAGACAGAGAGAAAGCAGAAAAGCAAGCCACCAGGTCCAGGACTTGAACTGTGGTCGGCCATGTGGGAATGTCCAGCGTCTTAACCACCACACCACCTGCTGGTCCCCAGCAAGAGATTATTGAAGAAAAGAAGAAGAAAAGGAAATTTGGATCCCAGAGTTCAAATGCCCAGCCTGGTCAGTCTGACACACTGAGCACATGTGGAAGTGCTCAGAAGGCCATGGATTGGAGGATGGAGAATGTGGATCGTGGTGTGACCAGACCTGGGGGCGGTGCCCCTCTCCCTTTCCGCTCTTACTCTCAATTTCATGTGAGCACACACATACTATCATGAAGAGAGAGAGAGAGAGAGCTGTGTCCTGTTGGTCAGCTTACCTTACCAAACAGAGCCTCAATTTTTTCTCTTATAAGCTGGGAGTAATAATAGTATGGGGGGGGGCAGCAGTTGGCATAATGGCTATGTCACTGAACTCCCATGCAGTCGACCGTGGTTCAAGTCCTGGACCCAGTGGCTTAAACTCACGCCGGGCGTGTGCGTGTGTGTGCCCAAGATCCCGAGAGGAGAATGGAGGAGAAGGGATTGTGGCATGGCCACCCCCTTGTGGGGGGTGATTTCTCGCTTTCTGTCTCTCTGTCTCTCTCTGCCTTTCTGGCGAGCGCACCTGCCTTATAGCGAAAACCTCTAAAAAAAGAAAACAGGATCGGGGGTTATTTTTAGGATTCACTGAGTGAATATTTATAAAATGCACAAAGGAGTGCCTGGCATTTAATAATCTCCGAATGAGCTGTTATGATCTATTTTTCTCTTGCTAACACTTGAAGGCAAGAAGCAGCTCTTCCCTTTACAACCTCAGCACCTAGGAAGCACCGGAGGATGTTTGCTGAGTGAATGTATAACCTCCAAGTGCTGTAGGCCATGAGAGAGGCAGACCTGCTGTCCACAGGCAGACAGTAGACACCAAAGCCTGAAGTCCCGCTTCTTGGCCCATCCTCCTGAAGGTTTAAGAAGTAGAGGAAGTGGGGACCAGCAAGTGATGTGGTGGTTAAGACACCGAACACTCCCACATGACTGACCACGGTTCAAGTCCTGGACCTGGTGGCTTATTTTCTCACTTTCCCCTCCCCTCTGTTCAAATTAAAAATAAATGGATGGGGGCTGGCAGGTGGCATGGTGGCTAAGAGCACTGGACTCCCACATGGCCGACCGCAGTTCGAGTCTCAGACATGGCATCTTGCTTTCCATCTCTCTCTCTCTCTCTCACTCTGTCCCTCTATGGTCAAATTAAAATAATTAAAATAAAGGTCAATAAAAATAATTCTTTAAAAATAAATGGATGAATGAATAAATAAATAAGTTTAAACTCTCTCACTCTGTCCCTCTATGGTCAAATTAAAATAATTAAAATAAATAAAGGTCAATAAAAATAATTCTGTAAAAATAAATGGATGAATGAATAAATAAATAAGTTTAAAAAATTAAATAAAAACTAGCGGAAGCTTGAGATCCTGTTTGGCCAATGTATGAAAAATTCCGTGGACGTACTTTGTGGTCCAAATCGCACATCCCCGCCGCTACCACCTGCCGCACTGCAGACACGTCAGGGAAAACAGGAGAGTGGTAAAGGTGACTCTCAATGCGGCAGGGACTTCAGCTGGTGTGTGGGGAGCGCGATGCTGCAAACACAAAGTCTGATCAGGATCTAGAAAAGCACATTCAAGTCTCTCAATCAAATGGCAGAATGTGTGACATAGACATCCCTCTGGGGACCACTTCCTCAATGACAGGCAGACCCTAGCACAGGCCTGAGCCTCAGGGACCAGGGTCCCTGGTTGAGGCAAGAACTGGAAGCTCTGGGCCAGCAGTTGGCGTAATGACTATGTCGCTGGACTCCCATGTAGTCGATCGCAGTTCAAGTCCCGGACCTGGTGGCTTAAAACTCAATGCTGGGCACGTGTGCATGCGTGCCCAAGATCCCAAGAGGAGAATGGAGGAGAAGGGATTGTGGCATGATCAACCCCCCTCTGGGGGTATTTTTTTGCTTTCTGTCTGTCGTTCTGGCAAAAATCTCTTAAAAAAAAGAATGAGAGTGTGTGGGGACCAGCAGGTAGCATGGTGGTTAAGGTGCTGGATTCCCATGTGGCTGACCACTGTTCGAATCCCAGACTCTGTGACTTGAAACTCAGCCCGGGCATATGTGCATGTGTGGCCAAAATCTTGAGGGGACAATTGAGGAGAAGGGATTGTGGCATGGCCATCCCGTATGGAGGGTGATTTCTCACTTTCTGTCTCTCTGTCTGTCTCTCTCTGTCTGGTGAGCACATGCTCCCTATTGGCCAAGATCTTACTTAAAAAAAAAAAAAATGTAAGAGTGGCTCACTTATTCAATCAACCAACATTTTATTTGGGGGCTACTTCAAGGATTCCAGCACAGGGCTAGGCCCTTGTTTCTCAACTGAGGGGTGACAGGATAATATCTAGAGACCATTTTGGTTTTTACAATTGGGGGTGCACTGAGTTTGTAGGGGCCAGAGATGCTGCTAACTACGTTGCAGGGCACAAAACAAAGAATTAGCCTGGTGAAAATGTCACTGAGGTCGAGGTTGAGAACCTCTGGTGTAGACCCAAGGGACACAGTGGTGAATAAGGACAGCTGTACAGGCCAGGGCCCGGGCTGAGCTTCCCTGACCTGTACCATCTCCACTCTTTCTTGACGTCCATTGCCCCTGGAGAGCCCCGCCTTTAAGTCTAGATTTGGTCTTTCCGTTTTCCCCAAGCGTGCTCCTGCTGTGGACGTGTGTTGGAAGTGTGTGTGTGTGTGTGTGTGTGTGTGTGTGTGTGTGTTCAGAGCCGTGGGAGGTGTGTGTTTGGACTCACGCGGCTGTCTGTTTATGTCTGTGTTCGTTGGGGTGGCTCTGTTCGTAAGATCTTCTGTCATTTCCTTCCCCTGCTTGTCAGAGAAACACGTGTGGCTTACTCAGACCTCCTGAGGTCGAATTCATCACCAGATGAGATTACGCAGTCATTAGGGACGACCCTTTTTCGCTTCCTCCATCTTTCTTGTCTCTAATGCCTTCCCCTCACCACCTTCCCTGCCCCCACCGCGGCCATAAAACCAGAGGTCAATAAATTTGCCTCCGAGCTGAAGCTTTGAACTTGAAGTGTAGTTTAAGCTCAGTCTGCTGGGCTTTGTGGGTACTTAGGAAATATTTAAGATGGTGTTTTAGGGACCAGCAGTTGGCATAATGGCTCTGTCGCTGGACTCCCATGTAGTTGACTGTGGTTTGAGTCCTGGACCTGGTGACTTAAACTTATGCCAGGCATGAGTACGTGTGTGCCCAAGATTTGGAGAAGAGAATGGAGGAGAAGGGATTGCGGCATGGCCATCCCCCCAGGGGTTGACTTCTTGCTTCCTATCTCTCTGGTGAGCGCATGTGCCCTATAGCAAAAACAAAAAAAAAAAAAAAAAGAAAGTGTTTTAGGGGCTGGCCCCATAGCTTAGTGGTTAAGGGAGTTAGATCTCACATGGTCAACTGAGGTTCAAGTCCTGGCCAGGGCAGCTTTGAGAAACACCCTGGGTATGTACATGTGTGTACCCCAAATTCCAACAGAATGGAAGAGCAGGAACTGTGGAGTGACGATGCCCCACTGTGGGGTACTTTTTTCTCCTTTTTTATTTATGGGGGCCAGCAGAATGGCATGGTTGTTGAGTTGCTAGACACTCCTATGTGGCTGACCATGGTTCAAGTCCCAGATCTGGTGGCTTGCTTTCTCATTCCACCTCCCCACCTCTCTGGTCAAATTAAACTAAATGAATGAATAAATAAAATTAAAATAAATCTTTAAAAACAAACATTTACTTATTTATCTATTTTTTTGTTGTGATGTTCAAGCAGGACTCAAACCGCAGTCGGCCATGTGGGAATCCAGTGTCTTAGCTACTATGCCACTTGCTGGCCCCTCTCTTTCTCTCTTTGTCTCTCTCTGGTCAGCACATGCACCCTTCTTGGAAAAAAAAAAATAGTCGTGTTTCAGAAGAATCAAAATGCGACCAGGAGAACGAATGATTGAGTAGGGGTTCAGCCTCAGCGTCGCTGACACCTGGGGCCTGGTAGTTCCTAGCTGTGGGAGCTGTGCTGTGGGTTGCAGGGTGCTGTGCGGTATCCCTGGTCTGAAGCTACTCGAGGTACTCCTTGTAGCAATCCAAAAGCCCTCCTGAAGTCTCCTGGCGGCACATGATTGCCCCCAATAGAAAATCATCAATCTACAAATACATAAAATAGTGTGGGGTGCACAGACTCAATTTAAAAAAAATATTTTTTATAAGAATTATTTTTTTATATTAACTTTGTTTACTACTACTATTATTTTCTAATTTGATCAGAGAGAGAGAGGAAAAATGAGAAAGCAAGCTATCCGGTGTGGGACTCAAACCACAGTCAGCCATGTGGGAGTCCAACAGCCTTAACTACCATGCCACCTGCCTGCCCCAGACTCAATTTTGAGTGAAAAGACTCAGAAACAAAGGCGTGATGTTGTATATACTCGTTTACAGGAAGTACAAAGGCAGGCAGAACTAATCCACCCTGTTGGATGCCAGGGTTGTCTCTGCTGTGAGGGCGGTGGAGTGGACGGTGACTGCAGAGCTCACTATGGAACTTCTTTTTATTTATTTTATTTATTATTTATTTATTTTTGGAGGTTGGTTTGTTTGTTTGTTTTTTGCTATAGGGTGCGGGTGCTTGCCAGAAAGACAGAGAGAGACAGAGAAACTGAAAGTGAGAAATCAGCCCCCAGGGGGATGGCCATGCCATAATCCCTTCTCGGGATTGTGGGCACACATGCACATGTGCTTGGTGTGAGTTTAAGTCACCAGGTCCAGGACTCGAACCACAGTCAACTCCATGGGAGTCCAGTAAGATAGCCATTACACCAACAGCTGGTCCGGGAACTTCTTTTTATTTCTTTTTATTTTAAAAAGAAGTATTTTATTTATCTTTATTTATTTATTTTAATTTGACGAGAGAGTGAGAGAGAGAAAGAGAGAGAGTATATATAAATATAAATATTTTTTAATGCTGGATATGATTATAGTATGAAGGGACTTTGAGAAGTTCATGAAAAATGGAATTAAAGGACCAATTTGTTTTGATGTAAAAATGTTGAAATCCATGCATAGCTTTTTCATAATATGCATTTTCTTTTTTTAAAAAAAAAATTTGTCCAGGGGACCAGAGGTGAAGATACTGGACTTCCTCATGGCCAACAACAGTTCGAGTCTTGGACCCAGAAGCTTGAAAATCAAGCTAGACACAAATGCATGTATGCCCATAATTCCAAGAGGAGACTGGAGGAGAAGGGGTTGCAGCATGGCCATCTCCCTGGGGCGGGGGTGGTGGTGATTGACCAGAGGAAGCATGTGCTCACCAGAGAGTGACAGAGGAAGAGGATAGAGCCATCCTCATGGGGTACGGTCACACCGCAATCCACTCCCCTTCACTTCTCCCTCCCTTTGGGATTTTGGGCACACACACATAAGATCCAGCATGTTTCACAGGACATGGGTCTGGGACTTGAACCACACAGTTGGCCACGTAGGATACAACTCACTCAACCACTGAGATCCAGGGTGGCCCCATGGTATGTATTGCCCATGAACGCTCTGAAGCCCTTTCATGCGTGTTCCTTTCTCTATGTATGTTATATCTGATTCGAAAGTTGTGTAGGGGAGCTGAGGGGGTATGCAGACATTAAAGAGAAGCATTTGGGGACCAGCAGATGATATCATAGTTATGTCGCTGAACTTCCACATGGCTGATCGCAGTTCGAGTCCCGGACCCAGAGGTTTGAAACTCATGCTGGGTGCATGTGCATGTGTGCCCAAAATCCCAAAAAAAGAATGGGTGGAGGGGGAGAAAGCAAAGCATATGGAGAATCAAAGATGATTTCTTTAAAAGATAAAAAATATCAGGGACCAGCAGTTAGCATAATGGCTATGTCACTGGACTCCCACGTAGTCGACTATGGTTTGAGTCCTGGACCTGGTGGCTTAATCTCACGCTGGGCACGTGTGCATGCATGCCCAAGATCCTGAGAGGAGAATGGAGAAGGGATTGTGGCATGGCCATCCCCTGGGAAGTGATTTCTTGCTTTCTGTCTCTCTGTCTCTCTGTCTTTCTGGCGAGTGCACACGCCCCCTATAGCAAAACCTCTCCAAAAAATATATATATATCCGGGGGCTGGCAGGTGGTGTGGTGGTTAAGGTGCTGGACTCCCACATGACCGATCATAGTTTGAACCCCAGACCTGGCAGCTCACTTTCCCTCTCTCTCTCTGGTCAAATCAAATAATAGTAAGAATAACAAATAAAATTAAGTGAATAATTCTTTAAAAAATTAAAAAACGAAAAGAACCCAATAGTACAAGTTTCATGTCCCTGAGCCCTGTAGTGGAGTTTATGATCCACATAGAATCCCCCCAGCTGTGTACAAAGCCGCGGGAACAATTAGTCTATAAGCAATGATCTGATTGAAGCGCGCACGGTGTTGGCCTCTGTACACACACACACTCGCTCGCACACACGCAACCCCCAGACGGAGATGTCACGGGGCCTGTGTTGAATCGAATTTCCTGCCTTTGTGTTCCCCGAGCTGCCCCACCGAGGGGAGCAAACTACGCCTGGTTGAGACTTCTGAAAACAAATAGCCCTTTTAATCTTCTGGAAGGGAAAAAATAATCAACATGTGTGACCATCAGAGCGTGCCTCTTTCCAGCCGTCTTAGAGGAAAAACTTGGCCTCACATGTCTTTCCTGAATCCTGTCACCCACACTAGCCCCATCTCAGTCCAGAGGGCCCCGGGTGCCCAGAGCAAGACCTCCAGGCATCCTCTATTTTTTTTTTTTTGAGAGGTTTTTGCTATAGGGCGCATGCACTCTCACCAGACAGACAGAGAGAGACAGAGAGACAGAAAGCGAGAAATCACCCCCCAGGGGGGATGGTCACGCCGCAATCCCTTCTCCTCCATTCTCCTCTCAGGATCTTGGGCACGCACGCACATGCGCCCGGCTTGAGTTTAAGCCACTGGGTCCGGGACGTGAACCGCGGTCAACTACGTGGGAGTCCAGCAACACAGCCATTACGCTGACTGCTGGTTCCCTATCGTTTTTGACTGTTAGCATGGAGACGGGGTGGGGGCTGAGGAAAAGGAGAAAACCCCAAAGATGAGGACTGTTCCCACCTAGTGCCCAAGAGAAAATTGCCTCCAAGTTGGAGTCACGCGGAAGCGCCGTGCTAAGGAGCAGCCTTACTTCATCAGAATGCCTCTTCTTAGCCACCTCTGTTCCACTTCTCTTGCCCTCTCCTCCTTCTTTCCTTTTTAGAGAATTATTTTTTAATTTAACTGGATTATATTTTATTTATTTATTTGACGAGAGAGAGAGAGAGAGAGAGAGAGAGAGAGAGAGAGAGAGAGTGCAAGCAAGCTGCTAGGTCCAGGCCTCGAACTATGGTCAGCCATGTGGAAGTCCAGCGTCCTTAACCATCATGCCACCTGCTGACCCTTCTTTTCTCTTTCTTTCTAAAACTCTCCAGGTTCTAGCTGGGCTTGAGATTTCTGATGTGTTTTGCTTTGGGAACACCCTTAGGTTGTATTTGGGTCATGAAGAGCTCAGGGGTCTGTAGACAGCCTACGAGGTGGAGAAGAGAGTTGAATGTACACAGTGTAGGTTCCAGCTGCTGGTTCATGCATGCATACATGCCAAGCATGTGGCAAGCACACAGGAGAGATACGCTCTGCACAGGGAGGCATTGCATGCTTGCAAACACATGCAAAAGACCTACAGACGTGCGGAAGCATGTGAGTGCACAAGCAGGCCCGTGTCAACATAGAGAACTGAAGACAGGTGCAAACCCCTTTCCCACATCAGACCGGCATAGAGAAATGCACCCCAGTCCATAAGCCCCCATCCTTTTGCAGCCACTCAGAAAAGTTGAAATGAAGGAGGTTGGAAGGACCCATTGAACTTGGTCTTCTTGGTTCAGTTTTCTTTGCACTACAAATGCCCACGGAAATGCAGCCCCGGGAGCCCACAAAGCATGCTCCATTCTGCTTTCTTAATGAGACCTCCAGGCCCAGAACAAAACAGAAACCCTCTGATTGAAATCCACCGAGTTCTAAGGCATAGGCCTGGCCCAAGGTGGTTTAGATGCTGCCATTTCTGTCTCCAAAGAAGCTGAAATAAACTTCCTGGAGGAAGACTGGCATCCCCAGAGTGTTTGGGGGGTCAGTTCTATAGCACAGTGGTTAAATGCTATACAGAGGAAGCCAGATCCCACTTGGCTAACAAGGCTTCGAGTCCTGGCCCCAGTGACTTGACAATTACTCCAGGCACTCAGGATCCTGAGAGGATGGAGAATTGGAGGGAAAGGATTGTGGCATGACCAGACCCTGTGTACAGAGATTTTCCTCTCTCTCTCTCTCTCTTGCTCTTTCTGTCCTTTTTATTTTTCTTTTGTTTTTTAAAGAGGGTTTTGCTATAGGACATGTGTGCTCGCCAGAAAGACAGAGAGAGACAGAGAGACAGAAAGTGAGAAAACACTCCCCAGGGGGCGATGGCCACGCTGCAATCCCTTCTCCTCCATTCTCTTCTTGGGATCTTGGGCACGCATGCATACGTGCCCGGCATGAGTTTAAGCCACTGGGTTGGGGACTCAAACTGTGGTCGACTACATGGGAGCCCAGCGACATAGCCATTACGCTGACTGCTAGTCCCTCTCTGTCTCTCCTGTGTGCACTTATGTCTCCTGCAGCATTAAAAAAGAGAGTGTGGGGGATCAGCAGATGGCAAAATGGCTACCTCACTGGATTCTGCAGTTTGAGTCCTGCACCCAGTGACTTAAACTCATGCGTGCGTGACCAAGATCCCAAGAGGAGAATGGAGGAGAAGGGATTGCGGCGTGGCCATCCCCCCTAGAGGGTGATTTCTCGCTATTTCTCTGTCTCTCTCTGTCTTTCTAGAGAGCGCATGTGCCCTACAGCAAAAACCTCTCTCCCCAAAAAAAATGTGTGTGTTTTTGAAGACCCCAGTGGACAGTCAGTACAAAGACAGATGACCCATGGACATGTGATGAATAAGGTCCCTTGACAGCCAGGACATGAATTCCATGGAGTCCTGTTTGAGAGACAAAATAAAAACCGGCCCCACCAATCTCCCACCCTTTTCTCCAAGATCTAATTACAGATGTCTTGACATTCCATCTGCATAGAGTTTCTTTCAAAGATTTGCCAAGGGAAAAACACACACACACACACACACACACACACCCCAACATTTGGAAACTGTGTTTTAGGTATAATCCTGTCTGGGAGTCACTTTTGCTGGCTTTGTTGTTAGATGACAAAACGCCTAATTACAGTGAGTGCAATGTATACCACGCTCAGAAAACTGGATTCTTGATCCGCATAATGTACCCCATACTGACAATGGCTTTTTGGCAGGACCCGCGTCTCTGAGCTCACATTAATGACTACACAAATATACTTCTTGTGGGTACTGACTTTATGGGACGGAGTCCTCTTGACACATGTTCACAATAAAAGCACATTTTTTTTTCCCCTTCCTCTGACCCTAAGGGAAAAAAAAAAAAGTCACATTTTTCAAGATGCTCTTTTAATGGTCTCAAACTGTCTGCCGAGAGCGTTCAACTCTGCTTTTGTTCTTTCGCTTTCTCCCTTGTAGTCAAAAGCCTTTTAAACCAAGCATTCCTGGATTGTAATTCCTTTCTTTACTTTTGCTTTTATGCTGAGGGAGAGACAGATTAGATTAGATTAAAGACCGAGGGACACCTCGTGAAATACATTCCATCCAGAGGCAATTTGGTTGATAGGGTCCATTTCTGTGTGTGTGTGTGTGTGTGTGTGTGTGTGTGTGTCTCCTGTGGCTTCCTGGTGGTCTTTTTACAAACATAGGGTTCTAGTTTCTCGGCATGCATTTAGTTCTTCTGCTGATTCTTTTTCAGGAGTCTGGAAGCTTTGATTGTGACCCAACTTTTAGGGGTCTAGGGCATTTGTGGGAGAGGGGGCTAGTAAATCTTTGTATTAATTCTTTCCGTTACTTTTTCAGAAATCTCAAAACTTTTCCAGAAAGCAGCAGTCATTTCCTATAACCAACTGCAGATGAAAAAGACAGTTTCGAAGTCCCTGTCCCCACGGGCCCCACCGGACCCCCAGGTGAGCTCGATGATGTCATAGCTGTTGCCAAGGCAACAGGCAATGACATCACGGCCCAGAGAGTCCTGACCTTGGCCTGGAATTCAAAGGAAAAGCAGCCCATAAACTTCTAAAGCGAGCAGGAGATAAATATCCTTAGTCATAAAAGAACAAACGAAGTTTGGGGTGGGGGGATTGGGGGGAAAAAAAGCAGAACTTTTTCTTTTCTTGTCTTTTTTTTTTTTTTTCGAAATACAGTAAAAGGCATTGCCAAGTTTTCCAGGAAGTGCCAGTGGCAATTCTGATGATGTGAACTAGACTTTAAAACAGAAAGAGGGAAAAGGAATGCATCAAAGAAGGTCCCTTACAATATTTAGAATAATCAGGCACAACTTTTCTCCAAACTGTAATTTGTCCAGTGGGGTGGGACTGGGGTAAAACAGAGCAAAGCAAAACAACAAACATTAAATGAGGGGCCAGCCGGTGGTGTGCTGGTTAAGGCACTGGGTCCTACATGGCTGACTGCGTGGTTCGAGTCCTGGACCCAGCAGCTTGGAGAAAAAGCACTCCAGGCGTGTGTGCATGTGTGCTCAAAATCCTGAGAGGAGAATGGAGAAGGGATTGCGGTGTGGCCATCTCCTTGGAGGGGATTTGATTACTCACTTTCTTCCTCCCTTAATTTCTGTTTCTTTCTCTCTGCCTGTGTCTAGCAAGCGCACATGCCCTATAACAAAAACAAAAAATGAATCAAATAATATGAAATGAAATGAAAAAACAACACAAGCAAACAAACCCATTCGGGAGTGAGAGGATTAATTAACTGATGGGAAAGGCAGGAATCCCAGGATTGTAATGTGAGTCAGATCCAGAGTTCAGAATAATGTCTCTGTTGATTTTTTCCTTTTTTTTTTAAAAAAAAAACAAAACATAATTCATGTACCTCATACATGAGTGAGAGAGACAGGGAGCGAGAGACAGACATCCTCTGCAGGGTCTTGAAGCCATGATCCATCTAGCCAGCCCCAGATCATGGGTACATGTGACTGGCATCCCTAAGGAGGTTTCCAGATGCAACTCTAGAACCTTCCTCTGTGGGCCAGTGCCCCAGAGTGTGGTGTGCACCACTCTCGAGGCCTTGGTTTCTTGCTCTTGAGTAAGGTACCACCATGAGGATCCATGACATCATTAGGGGACACCGAATAAAGGGTAAGCAGGACTCTTTGCCTCGTTTTTGCAAATTTTTTTTTAACATAACATGATTGCAAAATGAAATAGAAGACTTCCTGGAGGAGGTGGCATTTAAACTGAAGTCTGACGGATGAGTAGGTGTTATTCTAAGAAAGGGAGTAAGGTAGTAAGATGAGGATGCAGTTTGTTGAGCTCAGATCATGTAGGGCCAAGTTAGTCTTGTTGTGGGGCCTGGAGCGGGGTTTAGGCTTTATTCTCAGGGTAATGGGAAGTCATGGAGGAACTTTATGCCAAAGGTTTTGTTAGCAAAACAATAAAGTCTCTCTGGGCATCAGAGATATATACAGGGTGGAGGCAAGATTGGAGGTCATTTTTAAAATCCAAGTGAGAAACGATAGTGGCTTGTGCCAGAAAATGAGAGGAGGGGGACTACCAGGTGGCGTAATAGCTATGTCGCTGGACTCCCATGTAGTTGACTGCAGTTCGAGTCCCGGACCCGGTGGCTTAAACTCACACTGGGTGCGTGTACATGCGTGCCCAAGATCCCGAGAGGAGAATGGAAGAGAAGGGATTGTGGCGTGGCCATCCCCCTTGGGGGGTGATTTCTCGCTTTCTATCTCTCTGTCTTTCTGGTGAGCGCACGCGCCCTATAGCAAAAATCTCTTCAAAAGAAAAGAAAGCGAGAGGAGGAAGGTAACCCATTGCAAGATATTCAGAGGATTGACTGGAAGTGGGAGATACCAGTCACTTCACTCTCGAAGCCTCAGTTTCCTATTTTATTTTATTTTATTTTTACTATAGGATGTGTGTACTTATTGGAGAGACAGAGAGATAGTCAGAAAGTGAAAAAATCACCCCCCTCAGGGGGATGGTCCTACTGCAATTCCTTCTCCTCCACTCTCCTCTTGGGATTTCGGGCACACACATACACGCACCCAGTGTGAATTTCAAGCTGCCGGGTCTGGGACTCCAAGTGCAGTCAGCCATGACGGAGTCCAGCGCAGTAAGCACTGTGGCACCTGCTGGTCCCATCAGCTTCCTCTTTCGTGTGAAGTCATTTTCTCCAGTCGTTGTGAGGTTTAATTGAGATATGTGTACACTGCTGAGTGTGGTTCCTGGTACACTACAGATGCTCAATAAATACTAACTATACTCGTCACTTCTGAAGAGTCTAGTAATCCAGCCGGGGCTTAACAGATCCATTTTACAGCTGGTGAAACTGAGGTCCAGAGGTGAGTGATAGATCCACCAAAAATATACAGCCAGGTAATGGGAGAGCCAGGATTTGAACCCAGTGTTTGCGTGATTCTGAGCTGGTGCTCTCCCTGCTCTCCAGCCAGCTTGCCTCTCCAGCTTCTGGTTGAACTCAATCATTTGATGTCAGAGAAAAATTAGATCCCTGTGCTGGCTAGAATGTGTTCTTCAAAAAGCTATATCCTAGGAACCAACGGATGGTGTAATGGTTATATTGCTGGACTCCCATGTAGCTCAAGTTCCAGACCCAGAGGCTTAAAACTCACGTCAGGCGCGTGTGCGTGTGTGCCCAAAACCTTGAGAGGAGAATGGAGGAGAAGAGACTGTGGCGTGGCCATCCCCTCTGGGCGGTGATTTCTCACTTTCTGTCTCTCTGGTGAGCGTACATGCCCTACAGCAAAAATCTCTCTTAAAAAAAAAAAAAAAGTCTTGCCCTAGTCCAAACCTGGGCATTGGTGATGGTGACCTTATTTGGAAATTAAGTCTTGGCCTAAGTATTCTAATTGAAATGAGGTCAGACTGGCTCTGAATGGGCTCCAATCTAATCACTGGTGTCCTTGTAAGAAGAAAGAAGTGAGGCCGGCTTCATGGCCTGGTCCTTAGAGGAGCTGGATCCCACATGACCGACCAAGTGGTTCAAATCCTGGCCCGGAGAGCTTGAAAAACAGCAGGTGCGCATGCGTGTGTGTCCTGAATCCCAAGAGGATGGAGAAACGAGGGAGAAGGGAGTACGATATGACTATGCCCCTTAGGGGTGCTTTCTTCCTCTCCCTCTTCCCCTCTAATTCTCTCTGATGAGCACATGTGCTCTCTGACAAAACAGAAAAAAAAAAAAGATGAGAGAGAGAGTGAGAGAAATGGACACAGGGAACCCCAGATGAAGATGGTGGCTGAAATCAGAGTGGTGCATCTGTTACAGCCAAGGGCCTCCAAAGATCTTGGCAACCGCCAGAAAAGAGAGGAAAGCACAGGACAGATTCTCTCCCCAGAGCCTCCAAAAAACGCACCCCTCCTCCCCAAGACCTTGATCTCTGAGACTCTCTGACTTCTGAATTGTAGAAGTGGAAGAGAATCATTTCCATTTTTTTTTGAGATTTTTTTTTTTTTTTGCTATAGGGCACGTGAGCTCACCAGAAAGAGAGAGACAGAGAGACAGAAAGCGAGAAATCACCCCCAAGAGGGGATGGCCATGCCACAATCCCTTCTCCTCCATCCTCTTCTTCCAGTCCTCCAACCCATCAGATCCTGGTTACTTGCACATGTTCCCGTGTGTTTCAAGCTGGCTGGGCTGGGGATTTGAACCACAGACTCCATGTGGAATCCAGCTTCTCTTGAGCCATGCATTACTGCTATGCCACTGAGCTGGGCCAGGTCAGTGCATTTTGGTGAATGTGCACATACATGTAACCAACCCCTCAATCAAAATATAGATCGTTTTTCTTCATCCTGGGAAGTTTCCTCCTGTTCCTTCCTACATCCCTCGATCTTACATACTCTCGCCTCAACTCAAGAACTTGATTATTTCTCTAATTTTCCTGAGAGAGTTTTTGGTATAGGGCACATGTGCTTGCCGGAAAGACCGAGTGACAGAAAGCAAGAAATCACCCCCCCCCCCAGTGGGGATGGCCATACCATAATCCCTTCTCCTCCATTCTCCTCTTGGGATTTTGGGCATGCACGCACATGTGCCTGGCATGAGTTTTAAGCCACTGGGTCTGGGACTTGAACTGCAATTGACTACATGGGAGTCCAGCAACGTAGCCATTATGTCATCTGCTGGTTTTCTACAAGTGGAATCATCCAGCATGAATTTCTTTATACCTGATTTCCTTTATTCAGCTTCATGTTTTTGTGATCCATCCATGTCATTGCACGGGTCAATAATTCGTTCCTTTTTGAGGCTGGCAGGTGGTGTGGTGGTTAAGGGTGTTGGACTCCCATATGGCCGATAGTGGTTTGAGTCCTGGACCTGGTGGCTTTCTTTCTCATTCTTCTCTCTCTCTCCCTGTCCCTCCTTGGTCAAATTAAAATAAGTAAATAAAGTTAAATAAAATAATAATAAAAAATGCTTTGTTCCTTTTCACGGATAAGTAGTAGCATTGCATTTCAAGCGAAGTAGCATAGTATATCCACTCACCAGCTGATAGACATTTGGTTCGTTTCCGGTTTCTGCCTATTACGAATATGTTGGTATAACCATTCAAGTGTATTTTGTGGACCTCTGTTTTTCTTGGGTAGCTATCTAAGAGTGGAATTGCTGATGTATGGTCAGCCATATATAACTGGCTGGTACAATGTAAGCAATTTAAGGCTGGCAAGTGATAACAAAAGCTAAAATGACACCAGTTCTAGAAGAAAACACCAGATAATGTTTGTGACCTTGGGCCAGAGGAAAGAGTTCTTAGTTAAGACACAAAAAATGTAAGCCATAAAATAAATCTTTATCAAGATTTAAAACTTCTGTTCTTTGAAAAGACCCTGTTAAGAAAATGAAAAGATAAGTCATAGTCTGGGAGAACCTATTTGTAAATCATTTATCTGACAAAGGATGTGTATCCAGAATATTAAAAGAACTCCCATAACTCACTAATCAAAAGACAAATGGCCCAATTAAGAAGGAGCAAAAGATTTTTAATATACACAGCACAGAAGGGCATATCTGAATAGTCAAAAACATATAAAAAGTTCTCAGTGTCACTGTTAGGAAACTAAAAATTAAAACTATAATGAGATACCACTGCAGGTATACAACAATCCACAAAATTAAAAAGACTGACTAAGTGCTGTTAGATATGTGGAATGACTGGGGCTGGCCAGTGACGTGGTGGTTAAGGCACTGGACTTCCACCTGGCTGACTGCAGTTCAAGTCCTGGACCTGGCAGTTTGCTTTCTCTTTCTCTCTGTTTCTCTCTGGTGAGTGCATGTGTCCTACAGCAAATTAAAATAATAATAATAATAATACTAAATAATCCTAAAACAAACAAACCTCTGCTGACCACTACATCAAAGAACAGTCCCTTAGGCCAGCCCCATGTCCTAGTGGTTAAAGGAAGCTGGATCCCACATGCCCAACTGTGGTTCAAATCCCAGCCCTGGTAGCTTGAAAAACATATCCGACATGTATGCGTGCATGCCCCAAATCCTGATGGGGTGAAGAAATGGAGAAGAAGGGATTTCAGCGTGACCACACTCCATTGGGGGGATTGCTTTCTCTTTCTCTCTCTTTCTCTGTCTCCCTGCCTCTCTCTGGCAAGTGCTTATGCCTCTGGCAGTTGGAAATAAAAAGAGTGTTCCCCCCATTCCTAATCACTTTACCCTATTTCCGTCTCTGAAAATATATCCATTTGCTAATTATTCTCTCTAGACTAGAAAGGCAGCTTCTAAATGTCAGGGATATTGTTTTTGTGTTCCACAGTGTGTCTCAAAGCATGGTTCTTGGCACGTAGTAGGGCCTTCATAAATATTGAGTCCATGTGTCTCCCTTAGGAGTGAGGAAAATCCGTTAGATCATGGTAGAGCTGGGATTTGAACTTAGCTCTCTCTGGCTATAAAGACCCAGTTCCAAAATATATGGCACACCATCAATACAGACAATAACGATTTGTCTAATATAAAAAATAATTAAAAAAAAAGTTTTGATGCAGTCAGGTTTGACCAACACATAAATTAAGAAAATAACTTCTATTTTGCAGAGTTCTGGGCTGTTGGAAGTGTGGATGTGGACTGAGAACCTGGGCTGAATTGTTTCTTTATAAAAGAAGCACCCTCTGAAGGCCAGCAGGTGGTTAAGGCGCTGGACTCCCACATGGTTGACTGTGGTTTGAGTTCTGGACCTGGCAGCTTGAAACTCACACTGGGCATGTGTGCAAGATCCCTAGAGGAGAGTGGAGGAGAAGGGATTTATGGTGTGGCCATCCCCCCTGGGGGTGATTTCTCATTTTCTCTCTCTCTGTCTCTCCAGTGAGCACATGTGCTCTATAGCACAAAAATCTCTCTCTAATAAATAAATAAATAAATAAATAAATAAATAAATAAATAAATAAATAAATAAATAAATAAATAAATAAATAAATAAATAAATAAATAAATAAATAAATAAATAAATAAATAAATAAATAAATAAATAAATAAATAAATAAATAAATAAATAAATAAATAAATAAATTAAATAAATAAATAAATACAAAAGACAACTTTGATCATGACTAAACTGTGATGATTCCCCAAACAAAACACAACAAAAAACCCAACATTGTTTTTCTCCCTTATCCAAGGTCCCAGTTGAGATAGGGTTCGATTCCCCAAAGGCTTTGCCAGCACTTCCACCCCATCTAGACTCTCCTGGGAGAACTCCTGGCAGGAAGCTGCCAGGTTAGGCTCTCGGAGTGGGAGTAGCTTGAAGATGAGCCCAAGGACTGTTGTTTTGGGGCCCAAAGGAGCCCAGCTATGACCTCCCCTATTTCCCCCTCTCCCTTTCTTTTTTCTTTTAATATTTTTTTAAGAATTATTTTATTTAACTTTCTTTATCCATTTATTTATTTTAGTTTGACCAGAGAGTGATAGTGTGTGTGTGAGGGAGAGAGAGAGAGAGCGCAAGCGAATGAGAAAGCAAGCCACCATATCTGGGACTCGAACCATGGTTGACCACGTGGGAGTCCAGTGCCCTTAACCACCATGCCACCTGCTGGTCCTATCCCTTTCTTTTTTAAAGAATTATTTATTTATTCATTTATTTAATTTCATTTTTTATTACTTTAAAATAAATTCTTAAAGAGACTTATTTAATTTTATGTATCGTCATCATCATTATTTTTTAATGTGACAGAGAGAGAAAAAGAGAGAATGCATGAGAGAAAGTGAGAAAGAAAACCCCTAGGTCTTGAACTCAAACCACAGTTGGCCATGTGGGGGTCCAGCACCTTAACCACTTCACCATCTTGCCCCTATTATTTATTTTTTAATTTGATGAGAGAAAGAGAGAGAGAGAGAGAGAGAGAGAGAGAGGAAGAAAGAGAAAGGGAAAGTGAGAAAGCAAGCTTCCAGGTCTAGGACTTGAACCTCTGCTGGCCATGTGGGTGTCCAGTATCATAACCAACATGCCATTACTGGCCCTGCCCTCTCCCTTTCTTTTAAGTCAGGGAATTTGTTGACATTTTCACCCGTTTTCCAAATGAGGAAAGAAGGTTCCTAAGAACCAGACAGATGCAGTTGGGTATGGATAAGGAAGCTGCTTTTCTGTTGGGGTGCAGTGGTCAGGATTTGAACTGGACTTCATGGCTCAGCTAGTCCAGTCCCCTATCCCCACTTGGGGATCTTGAGGTCCCAGGATGAAGGTGGAGAGAACCATGCAAGCCTGGACTGGGCCTCAGGGGTCTGAAGGGTAGGTAGAGTGTGACAGCATGCTGGTGCAATCTTTGTGAGCAGAGACCCCCACAATGTGGAGGCAGAAGGGCAAGAAGCGTGTGGGTCATTGAGAGCGTGGGGTCGGGCAGACCTTAATTAGCATTTGTCTCTGTCACTCACGTGGGACCTTGAAGGCAGGCTTTTCCCTCCCTGAGCCTCCATGTCCCCATCTGTGAAACGGGGATGACACTAACAGTCAATCTGTGGGATCCTTATCGTTCATTAAGTGAAGAATTATGTGGGGGCCTGCAGGTGGCATGGTGGTTAAAGGCGCTGAATTCCTACATGGCCGACCGTGGTTCGAGTCCCAGACCTGGCAGCTTTCTTTCTCACTTTCCTTCTCTCTCTTTCTCTCACTCTGTCCCTCTCTAGTCAACATTAAAATAAATAAACAAATAAGGAAAGTTACATTTTAAAAAAGAAATATGTGGAACTCAACTCGGTGTCTTGCAATTAGCAGGCACTTAACAGATGGCGTTCCATGGCGAGGTGGTTAAGGCAGCTGGAGCCCACCTTGCTGACTTCACAGTTCGAGGCCCATGACGACTTGAGGAACACACTGGGTACGTGCGCTTGTGAGCTCACAGTCCCGAAAGGAGGAAGAGATGGGGGAGAAAGGATTGCCGTGTGACTGCCCCCATGGGTGATGCCTTCTCCCTTTCCCTTTCTCTCTGTCTCTCTCACTGTGTAACCTTTGGCAAATTTTGAAAAAAATATGGTGCCCGTTATGATTAATACAATGGTAATACCTTCGAGAATCGCAGTCAAATGAGGAGAGGGATTGGGGTTAGAGGGATCCCCATCCCATGGCCCCGTCTGACCTGCGCTTTCCCAGAGTGCGTTCTGGATCCCTGGAGATGGAATTTTGTGGGAAGAAGGAGAGCTAACTGACCACGAGACTTTGTGGAAAAGAGTCCCGGGGCGCAGAATCCGACGTTCTGCTCATTCACGTCGGGACTGAGACACTGGACAAGTTCCTGAAGCTCTTGACTGATCTCCTGTGTGAAAATGGAAAGCCCCAGGACCAGCAGTTAGTGTAATGGCTATGTTCCTGGACTCCCACTTGGTTGACTGCGGTTTGAGTCCCAGATCCGGTGGCTTAAAGTCAAGCCAGGTGCGTGTGCGTGCGTGCCCAAGATCCCGAGAGGTGAGTGGAGGAGAAGGGATTGCGACGTGGCCAACCCCCTGGGGGTGACTTTTTGCTTTCTGTCTCTCTGTTTCTCTCTCTGTCTTTCTGGCAAGCGCACATGCCCTATAGCAAAAACTTCTGCAACATAAGAAAAAAGAAAGAAAAAGAAAGGAAAATGGAATGAGAAGCCTCATTCCTCTGTCACTTGATTGTGGGAACGATGAAATGAAGGGGGCATATTAATGACCCAAGTAGGGTGTCAGGAGTAGAGATCTTGGAATAAAGGAAGCACAGGGCAGCACCAACCACAGCCCTTCACGGTGGGAATTTCTGAAGCTGCTCTTTGGACCCCAGATTTCAGGACTCCTGGGCGTTTGAAAGGCTCTGGACATGCCCAGACTTGCAGGTACCATTTTGAATCCAAGAGGCCCTTGACTTGAAGAAGAGCATTCAGGGAAAACGCACTTGTGCAACTTGAAACTCTATCTGGACCTATGCAGATGCCTTCCCCAGCCCAGGGAGGGGACCAGGAAGGAATCCTTGGCTTGCCACCACACACCCTTTATCTCATCTGCTTGTCACAATAGTTTGGGAGATAGGCCAGGGAGATGCTAATGTCCCCAAGAGCCTGGGGAGGGATCAGCTGCTGACTTCAAAGAGACTCCATCCAATTTTAGGAATGGAGGATGATGGATTAGAACAAATCTTGCAGGAAGTTAGGTGTCCAGACCAGGGACAGTGACAGTCTTAGACAGTCATTCAAACGAGCAAGAAAACAAAGCAGATAGGGTGACGAGGTGTTTTGGCTTTACGCTGATCTCCCAAGCTATGAACCGAAAGAAGGAAAATCGAACTCATCGAAGACAACTGGGAAGGAAGAAGGAGGTTTTATTTTTTTAAGAAGCTTAAATTTCGACTATGTACCAAAGGCCCTAAGAAATAGGACTAATGGATACACATTTGCCAGACGAGGAAGTGGTGGCTTAGAGCAGTTAAGCATCTGGTCTAAGGGCTACCCTGCCCCGGCTGTTAAGATAAGAAAGCAGGGGGGCTGGCAGGTGGCATGGTGGTTAAAGGCGCTGGACTCCCACATGGTCGACCACGGTTCAAGTCCTGCACCTGGAGGCTTGCTTTCTCGCTTTCTCTCTCTCACTCTGTCCCTCTCTGGTCAAACTAAAATAAATAAATAAAGTTAAATAAAATAATTCTTAATAAAAAAAGATAAGAAAGCAGGAGGGATTGGTTTCTCTATTCCACAGTGACACTGCCTCCTTCCACTCCTATTTTAATGAATTATTATTTAGTATCTACTAAGTGATGATACGGGGTGGGGGGGCGGTTGGAGGGCTCTCCCAACCTTTCTTCTGATCTCCTGTTTTAATCTACAGCTACTCTTTTTTTTTTTTTTTTTTTTTTCTGTGCTACTCAGATTCTATTTTCCCTAGGTCCCCCTGGGCCATTAACTGC